>NC_081207.1:6086871-6421513 GCF_902713425.1 Acipenser ruthenus | reverse complement strand
AATTAAATGTCTTGGGTTGTTTTGTTTTTGGTTTGGTCATTTATTGTGGGCTTTTTCCTTTCTGAAAAATAAATGCTCTGATGACAATTTGGAGTAAATAGCTCTGAGAATCTAGTTTGAAGATGGGGACAGTTACCAGTAGGAGACCAAACACATCTGTATTTATACTACACAATAGTATTAGTACCACATCTTAGATCCACTTGGAATACCGCTGGACCACAAGTAGTTCTCTGACTACAGGTTGGGAATCTCTTACCTAAGAGAATGAATATGAGCTGAATATATCAGAATTAATTACAGAGTTAATCATTGAGATAGACACTTTGTATACTGATGTTCCGCTCCCCAGCATGTACTGTCTATGAGTATAGCAGGGGTGGCCAAAGTTGGCACTTCTAGTCCTGGTCTTTGTTCCAACCCTATTCTTAATTGTTTAATTGAATCAATTGAACCTCCGTCCAGAGGTTCAATTGATTGATGGAAAGCAACTGGTGTAAACTGCCTGAGCTATTCTCCTAATATACTGTGGTGCTGTTCCAAATTGTTCTGACCATGTTTGCTGTATCCAATAAAAGACACCTACTTACATCTACATGGCCTCATTCTCACAAGAGGTATCCTCTGATCTGAAATGGAGTCACAAACCTCACCGCCAGTGCTCCTGTAAAGCCAACACGGCAATTATAGGAGGTGTCAGACAGCAGGATTGCCGGGGTGCTTGTTGCTTTGGAAATCGGTTCCGACACCTGGAGTCCTAAGATTTATGTTCCGCAATCAGTCAAAAAAACACATTTTTCAAAACATTATTTTTCACGGTCGGTTTCCTCTGACTGGGATTTCTGGGGATTTGTCTGTAGTTTCTGAGTATAGGGTTCTAAAGCTATTGTATGTATTATTTATTATGTATTTATTTGTAGCCGTATGGTGGTTGGCGAATCTTACTTTAAGCTTGTTAGTTTTTTTCGGCGCTAAAGTAAGGTTATAAACTGTAGTAGACAGTTGATGTAGACAGATATTCATAAGGGTTGAGATCACCACTGTATTAAAACCTGGAGGTGAAAGACGTAAAACACCAGTGAATTAAAATATTTTGCTACCTTGCTCTTTGAGTTTATAATAATTGGAACATGTGTGTGGATATGGATATTGCATGCTAAAATTACTTAATTACATATTTTTGAAGATATTTATGGGCGGGGCGGGGGGGCGGGGGGCAGAGGGGGGGAGCAACTATATTCATAACTGTTTGTTGCTTCCACTTTGTTCCAGTTTATACTAATAGAATTATAAGCATACATTTGCTAGTTCATAGCATTGCAACCAGGGCTCAGAGCTGTTGTTTTAATCACCCAGGCGTTTTAATGGCCCGTCAGGATAATGAAATATGAATAGAGGCTACCTGGTCCAAAATGAACATCAATTCCCATCAGAAAAACGGAAGGGTTCCATGATTATAAATCATCACTTACGGGTAAAACTTTTTTTTTTTTTTTTTTTTTTTTAAATACAACTATTATAATAATGAATGAGATCATAAATTTTCACATTATGAAGTAAAAACAACAGGGGGTCATTGCATGCGAACAGTGGTGGAGTTTAAAGGTAGGAGATAATGAAGTCAGTTTTATTAAACATATTTCCAGTCACAAGGAAATGTTGATGTTTTTGTATGGAGGGCATCAAGTAATGTTAGGAGTTGATGCTTTGGAATTGGGATTCAGTTTTGCTGTAAAACTGCAGTAACAGACTGAAATATAACTCCTACATGACTGTATGCAGTACTTCTTTCTCCTATGTTTTATACGTCAGTACACTCACATATATCAGGTAACTGGCCATTTGGTTTGTTTAAATATCACAGTGTGAGCAAAGTAGGTTTGCAGCAGTTAGGGGTTATTCATTTAACACCTTCCATTTCAGTGCATACTGTATCTCAGGAAGAAAAACTACATTTTATATTATGTAAAAAATTTTGCTGCTGCTGTTGCAATTAAGCTAAAGCTATATACAGTATGTGTTCTCAAAATGTAATTGTTTCCACTGGCTAATACACTGTACTTTAAATGTGACACATCGGAACACTTAATAATTAGAGTAACTGCATGCATTGGCAGAGTACCTCATCCTTATGTTATCGATCTACTTCATTCTAAATGAATGTTATTGCTTGCAATTTGTCTTAGTCTGGCTTGTGTGCTTTCATAGAGAAATCTTGCCAGCATACACTGTCAATTTTGGGCTGGCCGTTCTCTAAATCTTCCCCAGTTCTTCATGTGTATGCCCAGTTCATACCTTTCACCACGCAGGCTAAATTTTGCCACATGATAAACATAGGTGGAAAATGCTTATACTGATATAATATTTACTGGAATTCTCTTTTTAATAACAGGCCGTATTCACAAAGCTTGACATATAAATAAACTCTTGACATATAAATAATGTTTTTACAAAATCTAATTTTAAGAAAATACTGATATAGATTCATAAACCAGTTCTAGACATAAATATGAAACTGTATTTTACGCATAAATACATACTTCAATATATAGCATAGAGCTCAGTGTGTGCTGGTTTAAGGAAACCAGGAGTCTTTGCACTGTAAAACTACCTAAATAAGTCTAACTAAACAAACTGTTATGGAAATGAGAAAGTAGCTATCTGGATTTATCTAACTTTTTTGGGGGGAGAACTTTGTCTACGGGGTACTCATTCGTTTTCAGTGAAGTGTTATGTTAGCTGGTGCCCAGCAGGTGCACTAGTTTTATAAATATGTCTCTGACGAAGAGGAGTCAAGGCTAGCACAGCTTTTATATGTCCACCATTTTATGGTACTATACAGATAATCTACATTTTGTAACATCCTTGCACAAATGGCAGACAGGTACTGTAAACCAGTCAAACTGTGAATGCAGCAACTGCTACCATCTCCTCTGTGCAGTGAGGCATAGTCATGAGAAACACAGGATCTTATACCAGCTTAACATGGATGAGGCTCAGGCAGAGTTGTGGAATTCTGTTTTAATGGATTTACCTGTTTATCAGTTACACTTCAGCTATACAGCATTATCCTTTCAGTGATAGACACCGTATGGAATAAAGATTTTCATCTGTGTTTTTTTTGTATCCTTTTGTGTGTTTTTATAAGTAATGGATAGATGTTGTATGCCAATATTGCGTGACTTTTAATTAGGCTACAGTATATAAGCATGTTTGATATTATTATTATAAACTGAATATAATGATCCATCACTAAGATGTTCACCAAGAAATGCTATAAAATTGAACATGATTGTTGGCAGTTAATTTAGTGAGAATTAGTCACAATTTAATCATAATTGTGTTTTGGGATTTGACTACGCCACAAGGATTAACTTCCCTGCTCTTATTCAGAATCACGTCAAGAGCTCTCACATTATTCACACTAGCTGCAGTTGGGAGCTGGGTTTTGTAATTTATTTTATTCTGCTCTTCATCATCTTGCTACAGGTCTGTGGCGTGGCAGTGGGATTGAGTTCAGGTAGGGAGAGTGCGCCTTTTCTCCGTGAACACTCAGTGTCTGTCAGCTGTAACAGCAAACACTGATTCTAAATAGACTCCGAACAGCAATTCGCTTAATAAACCTTCCCGAAGCGACTCTGTGTCCCGGCAGAGCTGCCTATCTTTCACTAGCCCGTGAAATAGAGTTCACCTCAGAGAATTGATGTGCTCCCCGCATCACTCCCGCCTGTCCAACACACAACACCCGACACAGCAAGCAGCATTTCTCTGAGTGTGTCTGAGTCTTTCAGCTTTCTTTGTGATTATTTTTTTTTGTTTTATTTTGCCTGGCTTACTCCATTTTCTACTGTCTCTCTTTACTCTGTCTCTCTCAACCCCCTTGCCCCAATCTTTACTCACCATTTTACAACAAATGTCAAGCTAATTTAACCAGTCGCCAAAGGTAGTGAACATTAGTGGCTGCTTAAAACAGATGGCTTTTCAATTAAGGTGTGTCTGTCATTTGCTTGTGACTTTTATTAAATTCTCACTTCTAACATGTATACATATGGATGCAGATTGTATTTTTCTTCCATAATTTAAATGCTTAATCATAAAACTGAGTAAAACATTACCAGCATAGCACATCACACCACATGTACGTATAGCTCTATGTACGGAGAGGAAATATTGCTCTGGGGGTGATATGCACAGTGTATGAAAGTGCTGTGAGTGAAACTAAAACTAAATACCAGGGAGAACTGCACAAAAACAACCTAAAACAAATAGAATGTGTTCTTTACGTCTGTGAACCTGAGTGAAGATCACACAGGGAGAGGTATTTTTGAAAGTGATTCATGGCTGTCGGTGCTGGTAATATCTTTGCACTGATTGACCTATATCTGTTGAGGAGATTGTGAGTGGGTAATTAATAACTCAAAGGCTGGTATGGGCAGGTGGGGGCTCTCAGAGTGGCATGCTGCTGTTTTTGTTATTCATTTTAATAGATGCAAACCACAGCACTGCAGGGCTTATTTTAATAAAACAAATGTGAAGTTTTCATTAGGGATTTGTGGCAATGTGCCCCGCCCCTGTGTGTATTTTTGTGTTTTATGTTGTATGTTGCATGTGTTAATGTTGATGTATTGTATTGTATTGTAATGGTACACGGGATATAATGTGGGTGATGAGCACGAGTGTTTAAAATGTATAATTGTATTTAGGCACGGGGATTGCACTTCACATCACGTGTATTTAAAGTACTTAATATGTGAGCTCGGGGTTTTCACAGATTAGTTCACGTGCTGGGATTCAAGTGAATAATTAATTGGTAATTCAATCCCAGCACAATTGTATATATAGATGCACGTTTCATTCACTCGGGCTTGTGTGTTCAGGGCGAAGAAACGGGAGAGAAATAAAAAGAAGCAATTGCTACGTGGTACGTGTTTGTTTGGTGTTCGTCCCTGTTTGTTAGTGTCTGTTCGTTTTGTTTATCTGTTTATTTTGGCCGCAAGTGCCGTGTCCTGTTTTCTGGTTAAACCTTTTATTCTACAATAAACTCACTGAGTGCAACAGCGTCTCAGTTTCACTGCAAGTACTGTCTGTATGTGTGTGATTCTTTCTGGCCTGACGTCGTCCCTGCAGCTAGCCTGTCACAGGATTGCTTTAGATTTTTTTTTCTCAAACTTGCTGCTATTTATGAGTAAAGTTAGTTGAGTGTGTGAATTTCTGACTTCACTTATCCGAGTTGTTTGCAGGGGAAAAGGTACATTCAAGGCATTCTGTTCCTGAATTCTCAGCTAGATAGTATGCTGTAACTGGTGATGACTGCACTTTACAAAAAGATTAATTCATATTAATATACTTTATACAGTAGTTGTTCATTGCAGACAAACCTCTTGGAGTTAAGGTGTGTTTTACAGCCCTCTCAGCTTGGGTTAATGGGTGGCTGTAGATTGGACGTCTTTTTGTATAAGTTAATATGCACAATTGTCCATCTCTTATTATAAGATTCTTATTATAAGAGTTGCGAGTACTTTGGGTGTGCAGGAGGACTGCAAAGTGAAGCTGAACGGTTCTGTCCTCTAAAGTTCGAAATGAGATGACACTCTTACACCATAAGAGACAGGGTCAACTGTACATATGAACTTATTATAAATCGAATTTTAAGGATAAATACATAGTTAATGCTGTTATCCATGTATTTAGAACATTTGTCAGTTGGTAGTCTACCGTGCACAAGATGACACTTATGTCTAAATAAGATGAGTTAGAATTGTTTGAAATCTGCCTATTTGATTGGCTGAGAATGGCTTTGTGGTTTTTAATTTTGTTAAACATATGCAAGGTAAAGTTTCATGACTTATAGTACGGGAAGTGAGAAAAATATAGCCCATACAATATGTGTATATATTTCCTAACTGACAGTGTATGTATGCAGTCTGATCAGTTGATTTTCTGGATAACTGACCCACACCCTTAAAGTAGCAAGGATGCAGTACAAGACTGAAAACTATAGTCATATCTAGTTATTAACCTTTGTAGCATACAAAACCCAAATTAACATCAACCAAACTGTATTTATTAATTTTAAATTACATGTTTTATTGGGACCAGGCTGTGGTAAGGCTAAGTGACAATACTGTTAATAGTCTTCTAGATTTTAGACTCTGTACATTTCTTTATTTCCATGTTATAGTTTTGCTGTGTTTGAAATGCAATATAAAATGATTTAACATTTAAATTACAGATACTGTCTCTCTTTCTCTAACACTCTCCTCTCCCCTATTTTCTGATATTTTCTCTCGTTCTCTCGCTCCATGGGTGTTATTTCATACCCTTGAATGTATAATCACTAAGGAAGTCCCAGACATCTTCCTTGACATTTTCACATTCTCTGAACTTGGTTGAAAGCTCTTCATAACTCCTTGCTGCAGATTCTTTTACACAAAAAAACCCCACATGGATGCCAGCTCCCCAGGGAACATCACAGTGTTTGCTCTCCATGTCCATGGATGAGCGGTAGAATCAAGTAATTCCCAGCCGCTGGTAATAGTGTTTATATTTAGGATTAATGGAGGAATATCAAAGTACGTGGGCCTACACACGTAATCCCAGGGCCTGCTAGTAAAATTAACCCTTCAATCTCTCACTGGCAGTGTGAACTTACCTTTGCATTGGAATTGATTATTGTATTACAATAATAAAACTACAATAAGTTGTGAGCTGTGCCTGTTGACTCATGGCCAATATACTGAGCATACTGAGCAACCACCAAGAAAAGGTGTTAAAACCAATCCTCCCCCATGACAACTGGAAGCTGCTAGAGACTGGAAAATGCTGGCAGATGTTGGTCAACAGCTTATTTTTCCACCTGAGGTTGCCACCACTAACCTTCGACCAGATATTGTCTTGTGGTCTGGATCAGCATGCCTTGTTCACCTGGTAGAGTTAACAGTGCCATGGGAGGATGCTGTAGATGAGGCGTATGAGAGGAAGAAACTGCAGTATGCTCAACTAGCCACTGAAGTGGAACAGTGAGGATGGAGAGTCCAGGTTTACCCAGTGGAGGTGGGTTGTCGAGGATTTGTGGCACACTCTACAACCCGGTTTCTCAGAGACGTCAGATTCAGTGGCCAAGAGTTGCATCGCACAGTGAAGCACTTATCTGAAGCAGCAGAGAGGAGCAGCAACTGGTTGTGGTTGAGACAGAAAAATTCTGGCTGGGGATCTCAAGAACAATAGAAAGAAAGAAACGCTGATGTACAGGTAAGTAAGCTGGGCTGAGTTGAGTGGGGGATGGAGGGGGGTGATGCTGGGACGCCAGAATCACCGTCGAGCCCTCTTGAGGTGTTGTGGGCTAGTGCCCACTTGAAGACCCCAGAGATGTACCCTACTTAGCTCAATCCAGACGGTTGTCATGCTGATGCGCTTGGGAGACCACACTGTGGTTGATCCCCGGAGCCAGCATTGCAGCCGTTGTGTGTGCTGATGCGCTAGGGAGGCAATAAGCTGATCCCTGGAGCCAGCATTACACTTCAGCCATTAACACCAGACAGAAGGATATCTACATCATCATATGGAAGGAAATGCAAATGGATGGAGACACATATGGATCACATTAGTTTACTGTAAAGCTACGTCTTAGCTGGTGCTTATCTTGGCGAGAGCCGAGTTCAAATCAGCATGAAGTTTTAACTTCTACTCTCGTGTAATGGAAATCATTTATAAAGTAGAACTACGTTCAAGTTAACGTTTTGGAGTGTAATTTTAGGCAATATTGCATTGTGTCATTTGCAATAGATTTAAAAATGTTAACATGCAAAATCATCTACGGCAATGTGTGTCTCTTTTGAATCAATTACAATGCAAGACCTTGTCCCAACCAAATCCTCAGTTATTTAAGTCAACTACTAGGTTTAATAAATAACAAAATACAGAACTTTTTGGAACAAGGATCTGGATTTTCCATTAATTAATAAAGGAGGTGTTTGGAGAGAGATTCTGGGTTTCACTGGATCCAATGTCTTTCTGATCCAATGTGCCCCTTGGTGAGCTGATACTGAGCATTCTAACCCTGGATGAGGCTTTCCACTTCGGAGCTCTGTACAGTACTTATGGAAATTCTATACCACAAAAGGCACTATAACAGATCTATATTGAAGTCCACTGGAATATGTTGTTATTTAAGAGATGGATAAAAAAAAGCCATTTTCAAAATGAAAGAAAGAGGAGAGTAAATAAAAGTAGCTCGTTTTCTCCTTGCCTCCCTTGTAAGAGGCAGTGTACATTTTATGTATGAGATGTTTCCATTCCACGCGTTGTCGGAACTAATCCTTCCCAGTGTTTTATAACATTCACAGCCAGAGCAGCACGCTAAGTCATTGTATTCAGGTGGTTTAAAAGAAATGATAGACCCCATTGCCAAGCCTAGTGGAGAATAAACATGAATTAATGTATGGCTAGAAGCAAACTGTAATTTAAGCAAAAAACAGATAACTTAGAACCTAAATATTTTAGAATTGTATATACATTGAGTATTGTAGATGGTGTAATTTGACCATGCTGAATTTAACCATTTACTGTACACCCTGTAGTGCTGTTGGCAGGGGAATAGGGATTTTATTTTGTGGCTACAAATTCTATTTTAATTAAATGTCAAATATCAAGACCAACAGGCCACGTTCACAAAGCATTTACTTCGTACAGCACAGATATACAGCTAGCTGATGTAATTTCCTTGACCAAATTTGGTCTTATTTAGCATGAGATAAAGCACATTCAAAGTTACATTTGCGTTTCTTCTTCACTTTACCAATGTCAGCAGAAACCCAGATAACAAGAAGTTACATTTAAGAACAATCCTATGAGTTTTGCTCAATTCTCGCAGGCAGCAAAGCGCTATACCCACGCATCACAAGGTCGAACAACAAGACTTGTGATTGCAAACTGTTGATGTACACCAGCTATGTACAGCTTCATTTTAAGAGTTTTATTTTAACCCTGCAGTGATTCAGAGCTTACATTAAACACAGGAAAATCTCACATTTACAAACAGTTTCAATGATTTCTTTACCATTTAAATGCTAAGCATAAGTAACGGGTTGTATAATGAAAAGGAACAAAGGCTGATGAAACAATAAGAGCTTGTGCCATTTAACTGGAACAATGTGTACACTGCCCCACACAAGGTGCGTGGTTATCAGAAAAAGCCTACGTGTTCCAATAGTGTGTTATTATGCGTTCTGTGATACTTACCTAAAGTTATAGTATGTCACTGTGGCAATGTGCCCCGCCCCTGTGTGCTTATGTGTTGTATGTTGCGTGCGTGTGTTAATGTCGGTGTATAGTCATTGGTACACGGGATATAAACGGGTCTGTGTTTCACGTGTGATTTAAAAGGTAGATTTGTATATAGGCACGAGGAGGGCACAAATCACTTCACGTGCTGGTTAAATGTAATATGTGAGCACGGGGTTGCACAGAATTAATTCACGTGCTGGGATTCAAGTGAATAATTAATTAGTAATTGAATCCCAGCACAATAGTATATATAGACGCACATTTCTTGCAGTTGGGGTTAGGTGTTCGGTGAGTGGAGAACGGGATTGGAGCGGAGGTAAATGTTAGGAAAAATAATAAGAAGAAGTAGTAGTAAAATCTGCTCACCGTGTTGTGTTCGTCTGTCTGTGCACTGTTTAGTTCGTTTTGTTTGTCTATTTATTTTGGCCTCAAGTGCCGTGTCCTGTGTTTTTATTGTTTCAAACCTTTTATTTTCTGTTCTGTTTATTAAATGCTGAGCGAAAGCATTCACTCAGCTTCACCAAACCACATCTCTCTGTTTATTTATTTCCTGGCTCTGGTCTGACACCACCCACTCCGGCCGTCTTTGTGACAGTCACTTTTAACAAAAGTAAATGGTTTTAGAACCAGTTTCAATTGGTTTGATTATGGTTTGTACATAGGCTCAAAACAGCTTAGCAGAAACAATTTCTGCGAAAACAAAGTGTTATCATCTGTCTCGAGGCCACAACTGCACTCTGAGTTATGAAAAGCCAGTCACTCCCTACAAGGCCTGGGCAATACATAGGCAAAAATCCTTACAGTCTTAATAAACAGCAATGGCCTAGTGCTGCTGGCATTTTCTATCTTTTTGATTAAGATTCACACGTATAAAAGTAGCTTACCTGGGGAAGTTACCCAGATGCATTCTTAACCGTAATTTAACTGATACAGCACACTTTCATTTAAATATATTAAAATAATGTATGTGCGTTATATATAGGGTGCGTAATATACACAGGTTATAGTATACTGTGTTGTTTTTGCTTGGGTAGGGATGAGACCAAAGGCAATTCATTCATCTCTGTTATACACAAAGTGCATGTTATGTTTCTAAAACTACGGTACCCCTACGTAATTGTAATATATAGATGTGGCGCACCTATGCATGTTAAACTTTTTGTTATATCTTGTGATAAACTACGAAATGCATTTCACATATCCAATACGAATCAAATCCTAAATAAACTGAATGATTGTGAGCAGAAAATCGCACTGCAGAACCAAAAGTCAGTTGTATCTTGGTTTGAGCTCCATGTATCACATATGTTTAGAGTTATTCCTTACAGCTTTATTAATTTGTTTTCTTAAATCATCACAGATTGAAAATAAACAATACACTTTTACACAATTATACATTCACTTTTATTTTTGTATTTTATTTTGTCATATTTCATTTTAACATCGCCCGCTTCACAAGCCTTCCTGATTTATTCTATATGGTATTTATTGTTTGGGCTCTTCCGATTTCATAAGCATACAGTAATGTATCTTTTTTTCTCACTTTCTAATCTTCTGTTTATATGTTGTATTAAAACGTTCTAAAAACAGAAATATAAAAACACTGACATTGTATGGCTACTACTAAGAGTGAAGACGTTGTCCCCACCTCATCAGTCCTGACAGCTGCCAGCATTGATAGAATATGCATGCTGAGCTGATTCCTGTTCAGTGGATCTGGTTCCCATATATTTCTTGCTGATCATTATTTATTTATGTTGCAGATATTCATACTGAGAGACACTTTGAGCTACCTGTCAGGTCTATCTATCCTGACTGTCTTCAAGTAAACCTTAAAATGATCATGCCTCAATTATTTCACAAGGAAAATATCATGGACATGTGCAATCTTATTTGCATGCATGCATGCATGATACACATTATACTGCATACAACTATCATTTATGACAACATCCCTGTGACAAATGTTGAAGATAAAACCCATAATGGAAACATAAAAAAAAAAGTTGCAGCCAGAGCAGAATGTTTGAAAATCCAGGAAAATGAGTTAATAGTGTACATTAATGCAAGACAATTGCACTTTCCCTAGCAGAGGGAAACATGATATGTACAGTCAATTTTGATATCCTGTTTTGGGGGTTGAGGAAGAGCATCTGTGTGATAAACAGGTGCATTTCCTCCAATCTAAGAGAGAGAGAGAGAATTGGTGGTTCACCAGTGTATGCTTTCTGCCAATCATAAAGGGGTTGGGCAATTATGATCCTCTTCTGTGGCACAATTAAAAAGGGTTCAGTCCTATGACGGGCTGCCAAGATTGGACACGTCTGCATGGTGTTTAGATTGTTGTCAAGGGTTACTTTGAGGAAGCCTTTCCATAGAGCCATCCCTTCAGTAACATCAGTTCTGTGCAGTCCTGGATACAGAGACACAGTGTCTTACTGCAGTATCATAACTGTTGATTAAATAATACTGTTCATGCCGGGGGTGTATAGTAATTTGCATAGCAAATTAATCAATATTTTGAGGAACATCCCTGCAATTTGAGTCGCTCTTCAGATGATTGCCAGCTGATGCAGTGGTGCCAACAAGTACTGACACAGGTCGGAATTTCCAATACAACTTTTCAGGGCTTTGAATGAACATTGTACTTAGACCTATTGGATGGGCACTTTGTTTCCCCTTATTGACTGTTGTGACAGTACAGGAAATTAAACATGGTCACTATGAAACATTTATTGACCCAAAGCTGTATAAATAATGCTTGGTGCCTCTTTTTTAAATCTCCAAAGATTTTGCCCCAGCTGATAAATAGACAAGGAGATTTTGCATTCCTCGCAAAATGTCTTGTGGGTTTTTATTTTTATTTTTTTTATCCCTCTTTTTAAACACACTGTTCCTGGCACGAGGTGGCATTTCAGAGCCACTATTAACATTTCCTGCATGTTGTTTATTAGAGACACAAAGACACAGTGCCCCCGCCAAGCAGCGAGTCTACCGTGAAGCTCCCAGGCTCTTATAATTGGCTTGGAGCTGTCGCTCGTCGCGGAACAATCTTCTCTGAGTAATGACCTGGTACTCCTTTGTGGTGCTTTCATCAGCACGCCTCCACGATGTCGCTACTGCATAGCATGAGCTTCTTGATGGCTTTTAAAACGATCGGGCAGTGGTTAATGGGACTTGGTACATCTTATGGGTACTTTTTGTTAAGAGAAGAACACTTAATTTGTTTCCCAAAATAGTTTGACTTGCAGCTGCTCCGTGCAAGCACTATATCATAAATTCTGAAGTAAAAATGTAACAAGTCAAGTAGACAAATGTTTATGCTAATGTCTTCATCAGTGTTATGACATTCAGTTTCTTCCCCTCTATCTGCCTACCTAAATCTCGAGAAGCTCAGATCATGTACAATACATTACACCTGTGGGCCACTCTTGCAGACTGCTAGGTCAGTCAATGAACTGCATGGGTGAGTTTACATACAGTAAATACAATAGTTGAGAGCCAAGACCCACTTCCTGCTAATGAACCCTTTAGTGACCAAGCGTTTCCCCTCCAACACCAGGTTTCTTTTGGCTGTATTCACTAAAAATCTATTTTTTACAGTAGCATCTTGCAATTGATGTCCTTTTTTCAGAACACTCTGGGGAACTTTATAAAGTACTTCAGAAACCTTTAAAAGTTTTTTTTTTCAACACAATATTTAGTTATTTTTTAAAACATAAAGTGTTTTGTTATTATTATGTATGCAGCTTAATGTATTCAAAGAGATACACAAATAAAAACCTGTTATCCTATGACCTGAGGGACTTACAATACTTCCTGAAAGTTTTGCTTACACATTTTTAGCTGACTGCCTTTCTATCTTTGAAATTCATCAAAATATATATTTGTAGGAGTAGACACTTGAAAATTGTATTTTTCGGTTTAGAACTGAATGTTTATTTTAAAAATAAATAATACTGAGATATTATATAAACTGAATCACTGTCAGAAAATTCTGATTCACCAGTATTTCTGCCAACAATGATTCATCTAATCGTCTTGCCATCTTGAAATGAAATTCTGTGGAAATGTTTACAGTATTGTGTGCATGTATGTACATAAAATAGTCCAGGCTCACCTTCCACTATGTGTTCTGCAAGGCTTTCTCCTCCACCTCCCCATCGTCTCCTTTAAAACTGTGTCTCTCTTCTGGGGGTTGGTGGTCCTCCGTCACCCGGCCTTGGTGACCTCTGACCGACGTTGGAGGTCGCACCTCAAACAAGGGTGACTCCTATCAGTCCAGATGGCGAGATCCTGGGCTAAACAGTCAATCATCCCACACTACATTGCATCTTACAATGCTGAGCTTGATCTTTGAACAGAAAAAATTAACACAGAATATCCCTTTACCAAAGCAGTATGTTACAAACAGCAAGAACAACAGAATACATAGTGCTGAATAAACTACAAAACGCAATCTATTATAAGCAAACATAGTACAATTGCAATGCCACGATACACGTTTATTCTCAGGATCTTATAGGCAATAATGGACACTACTCTAGATTATTTTCTCAAAATAAATATTTATAAATAACGTAACAGTTCATTTTGTTCATGAAACATTAACTACTTATATCCACTCGTTTCTTGATATTTATAAATGTTGTAAAAACGGATAATACATGTGATTTACAGAGTTTTTCCATTTCTTTCTTATCGCTAAACAAGTTTCTCTTTGCGTGCTGCTGAAAACTTTCTCTGCCCTTTAAAATGTAAATGTCCCTCTCCATGACGTCACATGACGTGAAATTCAATCCCTGCCCTATCCAATGATATGCATTTCCAACCTGTACAGCAAAGTATGGTGGCCCAGTAAATCAATAAAATGAAGCACAGGTTTCTTTTGTTATCGCGTTTACCTGATCATTGTGCCCAGAAAGACACCTCAGTATGATCATGTTTACACCATCACAGTCCTTAAAGGGTTAATGCGATGGCTTACCTGGTACAGCTATTTAACCAAGAACAGCATTAATTAAAACAGAACTGGTGTAACATGTTACTTTGAAACCGGATTATATTGATATTATCCTCATTCCCCATTCCCCTACCTTTAAAAGTGTGGGGGTGGGGATGGGGGGCAGCATGTCTTCCACAGGATTTCAAATGTGATGTTTTAAACCACTAAAGGGCTTTTGCTTGAATAATAATATAAATGATATTAATCTTCTTGACTAACCAAACTCTATCAATCTCCAATGGGTTGGGTGGGGGAAGGTTGGGTGGGGGAGGGGCAGGTATTAAATAAATCAAAATGCACATATCTATTAATGTGTTGATTTCAAAACAGGAGAAGCTGCCCTTCCCTCACCTTTGCAGATAAGTACCAATCAATGGCAGTTATCTTCTCCATTGAGTGTTTTAAAAACCACTTAGAAGCATATTTCACTCTCACCCGAGTACTGACATTTTCACTGCTGTACTACACTTCAGATTTTTTAAAGGCAATTACTCAGAAAATAAAGTATCGACACGCCCCTAATCTCCAATTTGTCTATTAAAAGGCACCTGTTCCCACAAATTCTGCTATTAATACTGCACATACAGTACTTGTGAGGCTGCTGACATTTGATTACAGAGTTATTGCATTTTATTTGATTAAGCTTGTGCTGAATTAGTGTGAGTTTAATTGAGTCAACGTCAGTCTTCAGAGGCCAATGGTCCCAGGACTCTTTAGATGCCTCTTAGATACTCTACCCACAGTCCCTCCTTCTCTGTGACTTACGGTAACCATTTCCACCTCATATCCATCGCCTGTGCAATAAAACATTGGAATTAAATATGTAACATGGTGCAGTGTCACAGATCTATACATCATTTTTTTTTTTTTTTTTTAATCATCATTTTTGATTGTGTTATAGCAGCAGTTTCTAATTTTTGCCCAACCCATGTAGATTTGGCAATGGGGTGAACCTGGTTATACAGCAAACAACCTTAAAGGTTTGCTTTCAATAGCTTTACTGCAGAGGTTGAAAGTCAAATGTATTGCCTGCAGGAGCCTGTTCAATTCACACGGTTGGAAGGCCTTGTGTGTGCTTGCAGATAGTAGGTCATGTGGGTAATGCAAACAAACTAGTACGCCAATAAAGACCGCTTTATGATAAGGTGCCCAGAATGCCAAACTTGTAATAAACAGACACCAAAGAGATTAACGTTAGTATAAACTTCAGCATAAACGTCACCATAACTAGCAGCTTCAAAGTGGTTGGACCTAACCACATAATGTCATAACTCTTACCTCTTCCATTTGTTATAGGTCTGAAATGTGCAGTTTTGAAAGAAAAACATGTTATAGCAAACATGTTTTTAACCTTTTTCCTGGTTAGACTAGGTTGAAAAATCTCTGTTAGCAAGCCGTGTTGCAGTTCCTTGAACATTTCACCGAAGATTTTGCTGAGGTGAAATGACAGGAAGTGAAACAGTAACAGATTTCAAGGAAAATTAGAACTTTCTAGAATCTGGTGTTGTACCAGTTTTAAAATGAATATATACTAAACGTGTTTGATGTAACATGTGTTTCTTACAGACCAGCAAATGGAATAGCACAACAGATAAAGTCTTCTACTTGAAATATCTCTTTCCAATAGCTCCATTGTGCTTTCCCAGTATTCCCGTCTGTTGCCGATACTTTACGTTGGTCTATAATAAGCCACTTCAGCGAAAACATGCTATCATTCATCTGCACAGTCACAGGAGTCTTAATGATGCCCTTTTACAGTTGTGACTAGCAATGGAAGATAAACAGTTAAAAATGATTTCAAATCAATAGGTTGCTGCTGGAGCCCCAGGCCCTCTGTCTTAGTGAAAGCTGCAGAAATGATGCAGCGAGGGGGTGTTTTTATAAAAAAAAAAAAAAAAAAATCGTGTGCAATTGTTAGGTCATTATTTTCTGTATACAGTATACACTATGGGCAATTAGCTCCCATACAACATGAAAAATAACAGCTTTTAAATACTTCTGATAAAATTACCCGAAAATACTGAGAAACGTAGATTTGCAATTAATTAAAGTGAGGGAGAGAAAAAAAAAGAAGAATAAGAAGTGGGAGATATGATTTCTGTGGGTAGGAAATCAATAAGCTAACTGTGGCTGAAGCTCAGGATCTCTGGACTAGTGCCAACACAAGCTCTGCTGATGGTGGTCAGGTCAGTTGCCGTTTCTGATTGGCACATCTCAGGGTAACTGAATATGCATCTGCTTTCAATGAAATGTATTTACATTGGAACAAAAATATTATTCCTGCTAGCATGACCACTGGTGGTGGTCCAAGACTCCATTATTCTGGAAGGTGTCCTGGGTTCTGAATCCTAACTACAGACAGCGGAGTAGAAGAAGCTCTGTTAGAAACACACCATATTCTCTTTTTGCTGCTGTATTCATGTAGATCACGGTGACGGTAATTGTATTTTCATTGAGTTTATGGTAATGATATTGTGATGCACAGATATAATACAGTGAGTACCATTAAAACAAATCTATTTTTAATTACCATCTCCTTCATTATCATCACTGTATAGTAACAGTGTTCATAGAATTAATTGCAAGTTAGATAGTTAGATGTTGAGCGGTGCAGAGGATATGTTATTACCTACAGTAAGGTACTGGCTGTCTCCTCAGGGTCAATTAAAGAGCAGGTAGCTTCAGATGTATTTTTTTTTTTTACTGCCCTTAACCTTTTTATTATCCTTCAATCACTCTAAGAATGTCTGAGTGCTGTTTCTCAGATAATGAGTTTATTTATAAGCACATGTTCTTACCTTGCAAATAAGCGCCTGCACCATACATAAGCCTTTAATTCTCCAAAATAGCATCACTTGTGATACTCATGAAACATCAGTAAGTTATGCAGTCTTGCGTAAGCAACTGAGAATCTACTGGGAGCAAACTTTCAAAGTCAGACCTGCCATCTTACTCACCGTGTCGAAAACAAACTTGTAACAAGGAGATGCAACTTTTAATAAAGTTTAAATAAAGTTCCACAGTGACGATAAGGAAGGTGTTACTTTCATATTGTAATAAGCTAGCATTGTGTAACGTGAGGAAGGGAGGGATAGGCCTAGTCTGGAGAAGCAGCAACAACAAAAAAAAAACAAGGAGCCAATGAAAAACAAAGAAAGAAAAGCGAACGTGAGTGTGTGCCCGTCCTGCGCTTATCAGAGCCCTTCAGGACCTGCTCCCTCTGTTCACATACTCCTGCCTCCATTTGCATAAGAGAGCGCTGGAGACCAATGCAGCAGGAGTCGCCTGGCTGCACTTGAAGCCTGAAGAGTTGATTAGAAAATTATTAGTTACACTACGGAAACACAACACAACAAGTTATTTTACGGGGGGAGAATTAGTAGATAACCCAGGGGCATGCCACCGTGACACATCTATCAAAGAAATCATGAAGGAGGGCAGAATTTTTTTTTACAAAGTTTCAAATTACAGGAATTACTGGATTGGGCCAAACTGCTTACCTCCTCATTTTGTCTTTTGAATCCAGCCTGCATATTATCAAAGCAATCCAGTATTGGCCAATTTAAATTACAAGCCGATCCAATCTACTGCTGAATTGAAATATAGTGCTGTGATACAGTTAGATTCAAATTGACTTTTCTTTTTCTTTCAGTACAACTGGTCATTACTTTAACCCTTTTGTTGTATGTCTGGAAACATATATCTTTGATACCGCTGGTCTCTGTGCATTCTTTCTTCAGGAATATTCAGTTTCAAGGACTTCAAACTCACAGTGCCTTACACTTTAAGTCTCTCTTTCAAAATCTGCGGTCTTGCCCTTTGTGACTGAAACTGCATTAACTTGCAACAGTTAGCGTCTACTGAGTATGCAGTATTATGGAAGCCATGTTGGAGATGTACATAATAAACCAATCAGTCATCTAAGTCCAGCCCATTTACATAAAAGTGTGCTACATACATATGAGCATGCAGTTCCCAATCAGATATTTATTAAGTTGTGAGTTTTTTTTTCTCTCACTTGTTTTCTTCAGGGAGCTCTGGGACAGTCCAAAGAAATGTTGACGTGAACATATCCAGGTGTGTCTGTTTTGACGTCACCAGTACCAGCTTTGGGCAATCTCTAAGCATTAGTTGTGTGCTTTTATAGATTTTGTAATTATCTTGTGGTAGAGTGCAGGCACCATACAATTAACTTGATTCATCCAGTTAAAATCATTTGGGATTATACACAGTCTTTGCAGTGGCAACTATACAAAACTATCAAAATAATACATTCACGTAGCTATTAAATACTTAAGCTAAAAAAAAAATATTTAAGTATCTGGAGCAATTTGTAAAAAATAAAATGTTCTACTATGCAATTAGCACTGTCTTCAAAAGTTAGTAAACTAACAATTCAGTATATTTGTGGACAAGCAACTGCTGTAGAATGACCCAGATGTACAGTAATTAATTTCCTTTTGAATTTTACATGGTAATCATTATTTCATGATCAAACTCACACTTGTTCATGTGAACCAACCTCTTGTTGGTAACATGGTACCAAAGAATGGCTTGCATAGCAAATTGTGACGGTGGGTGGTTAGCAGGCTCCATGACTCTTTTGTGTCAGTGCAGTGCGATTATTACCTGAGCCTTCCTCCATGTCTGGGTTTTATGAAACGTATCCCAGTTTTATCACATCACCTCCAGATCAGTGTGTTTTTATTACCTGCTCCCTGCCTCTTCAGAGCCTGGCCATCGCTGAAGGCTGCAGCTGTGCTTATTGGTGTTGCGTTGCTGATCTGGACTTGACAGCTGGAGGGACCTCAGGGGTGGGTGTCTGAGGGCACACCTGACAGGCAGCTCCTGTACCCAGCAAAGTGTGCTGCCTGCAAATCGCTTGAACACTTTATAATAAACCCAGTCATTCCCAGGAATTATACAAGGTGTGTTTTTAAGTACAGATCTGAGGTCAAACTAAAAGAAACACTGTCTAGTAGACCATTGGACCAATGCCTTAATTTAAGAACTGATAACACTGGTGAAGGTATTAGCATGTGTCTGAGGAATGCACTAGTTTTCAAATTTATTAACTGTGTATTATTATTTATTTATATTAGCCTGTTTAATTTGTCTTACCCCCCAGAAAATGGCGAATCACAGAAAAATGTTTCTAAGTAGAGACCAATGCAAACCCATTCTTTCAATACACTGCCCACAAAACAAACCAGAAATGAAAAATATCTGAAATCCTTAGGAAATATAAAACATTAGGTTACTTACCGTAACCCTGGTTCCCTGAAAGAGAAGACAACTACCAACCAATCCTTTTGGGATATGCCTGCCTTAGGTAGGTATTCACTGAGCATTTTATGTCAGAGCTGCCGATAGGCCCCTCCATGGAATGACGTCCTCGATCATGCCTGCCGAGGGAATAAGTAGTCGTTCCGTGGAGCTCACTTCCTCTTTTGGATTGAACCCGCAATGGCAACATAACTCAAAATTAATTTCACTAGTAAATAACGTGGGTTTGGGTCAATGAGGAAAGTGAGAACGTATTACCACAGGTGTTAGTGAGTGTTTATTATGGCCCACAGGCTTCTATTTAACAATGGAACTACAGATGAGTGGCATCATTGGGACAGGACATGAAAAACAACTGTTTTTTATAGCACAGACTATTTATGAATGAGCTGTCACTGGTCCGTTTGTTAAGCAAATTGCTCCTCTGAAATTCTGTCAATATAAAAGCTGTGGAAATCAGTATCATTGATAATGGGAAAGCTAGCATATCATAGTTTGGTAGCACTTGTTTGGTTGGTGCTTCCTCATCCAAGATTGCACAAAGTCAAAAGCGTTGACTGTAGAAATGGTCACATTGCCCTCCAGAACAATTGAAACACTTCACAGATCTACAGTGCCAGGGATTACAGACTGCTTTGTAGCCAATCAGATCCATCAATCGATTCCTTTATTTAACCATGTAAGAAACCAGTTGAGAACAAGTTCTCATTTACATGGGTGACCGGGCCAAGAAGCCCAAACTGCTCCAAGAAAGCCCAAGATCTCAGTTTTTCACATATAATAGGTGTTTCTGACTTGGTTTAATATTGCTTCTTGAGACCTTTATGGAAACTACAGCGTATTTGATTAAAATATAATAGAAGATACTAAGCAAACAATCCAGCAATAAAACCCACAATACACACACATTGCACTGAATATGCCTTTGCACCTTGAAGTTTAAAAGCAGCCCTATTATTATCTTGTTCATTACTACAGCAGCACCTTCACAGAAACCAGCCACTATAGATCACACATGCATAATTCAGTTCACTATTACATATACATATACAATATGCTTGTCATCAGCTTCTGTCGATGTGATCAATACCTATGAACCGAGTGAGATTTTATTAGTCATTTGAATTGCCTCAGCAAGGAAGGCAGCCGCGAGTAATTATAACAGAAGAGAGTTTCAGTAAAATTGAACTTCATTTAAAAGCTATCTGATACCTGGGCTGTGAAGCCTGACTGGGGGTTGCGCATGTTTCTGCGAGTGTTGCCCTCTCAAGAGGCAAGAGTAGGATAAGACAGGACAGAAAATCAGTGAGGGTAAATGGATGACCTGTGGACAGGATCTTTAAGCAATTAAAGGAGATTTAAAATAAAAATGCAGGGGTGGTCAGTTGTGTAACTACATGAGCGCTCAAACAAGTAAAATTAAGCAATATTTATTCATATTTATTTATTCAATAAAGGGCAGGAATACATGCGTTCATGGTGTGTGTGTGTGTCATGCGCAAGAAGACTACAAAGCGAAGCTGAATGAGAATATCAGATAGGGCACCAGTGTGGAGTAGTGGTTAGGGCTGTGGACTCTTGACCGGAGGGTTGTGGGTTCAATCCCAGGTCGGGGACACTGCTGCTGTATCCTTGAGCAAGGTACTTTACCTAAATTGCTCCAGTAAAAACCCAACTGTAAATGGGTAATTGTATATAAAAATAATGTGATATCTTGTAAGTCGCCCTGGATACGGGCGTCTGCTAAGAAATAAATAATAATAATATCAGAGACAGTGTCAACTGTACATACTCACTTTTATATACATTATGCTTCCATTAAAAATAAATAAATGAAAACACAATCCATTGTTAATGTCATAGCCTTTAGAATGTATGTCACCTGGTATTCTACTGTGCAAGAGACGACACTTAAGATATACTGGAATGTTCTGAAATTTGGTGACTGGCTTCAATATTTAATTAAGAAATGAATACCAGGAGAACTTACTTCTGTTTTCTTAAACATATATATATATATATATATATATATATATATATATATATTTTAAATCTAATTGCACAGATTTTGTATCAAATTGTTCTTTTTATGAGGAATATATGATTTAATATACAATTTAAAAGTTAAAAAAAGGAATTTTACAAAGGAGTAATCCTAATAATATTGCAAAAAAAAAAAGTGCAAGTCAGCAAAGAATTGAGTAGCTTACTTTAGCAAAAGCTACTTACTGTTAACAAAAGAACAAAAAAACATCAGTGCCCTGGGTCAAACAATACAGATCTATAGAAACATATTGAACTGTTGATGCATCCCTGAACATCGCACACAAATGACAATGTGCTGTACTTTGTCTTATTAGGTTTACTGCTCAATTCCCTCTCTATGGAACTAAGAGGTCTTTTTGATTGTCAGGCGGGTAATATGTTTTGTTATGGATTATTAAGGATACTTTTCCACAATAGGACTCTGGAGAAGAAAAAAAAGGATTTCTACCTGATGGTGTTTGCCTTCAGAAATACAGTATTTATTTTTTATATTTGGTTGTTAGTCTCTTAAACTACAACACTATTAAGCATTATCATTGTAGTTATTGTTTGCCATAATTGGAACAGCATTATCAGCAAGTGTTAGCTACTATACTTGTAGTATTTAGCAATATCTACTCATTCAATAGCACAACTCATAGACAGGAGCCTCATTGAGTCTGAATGTACATAAGAATATTTTAAAACACAATGTAATGCATTAAGACATTCACTGGATACATTCTATTATTAATAGACCTCTGGTAACCAGGGTTCAGATCCAGTTCATTGACGTAAAATGAGTTTGCTGTTCCCAGCTTAGCTCCCCTTGGACGGTAGCTACTCCACACCACAAAACTGATGCACAGTGTTATCAAAAAGCAGGGCTGTATGGTGAACCTTCACTCAGTGCTGTCAGCTGCTCTCCTTTCATGATTCATAAACGCCACATTTTGCAGTTATAGTACCATGCTTTGCTAGGCTTTTCCAGGTTCCAAATATCATAGCAAACCAGCTTTTAGTGTGAGATGTATTAGATAACCCTAAGCTTTGGTGCAGGATAATGAAGGTTCACAGGTAACCCTGGAATGACTCACACTGCTACCCAATAGGAGTAAGTATCCCAGTGCTTTTCCTATGATTATGCTAAGAATGTACCATGCTTGACTACAGGTATGGGTCATTCTTCAAACTATACTTTAACATACTCACTGCTGCCTTGTTTTTACAAAGGTACACCACAGGATTTTTATTTTAAGGTGACAGGGGGGAAAAAAGGAAAGAAGAATTTAAACCCAACAAAAGGCAGACTGTGTCTTTAAAAGTAGTCAGGGAGGGAAGATGGCAGCAAGCTTTCTGCTGACAGCATGAATTTGGTTCGGAGCATGCCCATTAGAGGGAGCCATAAATCCTGAGCTCTCCCGGCTGGCTGTGTCAGCATTCCATGGAATGAACTGATATTAAACGCGACAAAAAGCCTCTTTAATTCAGCCTCCACCAGGCCCCTTTTTTCTATTCCAAAGCTGTAATTGAAAAGGGGAGAAAGAGCCCTGCAACGCTTAAACTAGCATCATAAAAAGCCCACGATTACATCCAGCTCATCTATTATTTAAAATTTACAATAAAATAAATAAAAAAGATGACCATTTTTTTTCTTTCTTTCTCTTTTTTTTCTTTATACTTGTTTTTTTTTTCTGCGTGGGCATGTCTATTTCATGAATCAAACATGGCAAATACGTTTCTCTGTTTTGTGTTTTTTTTATTTTTGGGTTAGTTTTTATTTATTTACCAGAAGCTGCAATAGTGTTTTGTTTTTTAAGACAAAACAACAATTACTGGAGTTTACAGTAATTGCTCAGTTGCTACTCTACCAGGTGTTACAAAGCTGTCTCACAAGGCAAGAGGGCTGATATGTCTTATGCCTCTTTTGTACTTATTTGTTCATAAACTTCTGTGCTGTAATTGTGTCTCATTGTGGCCAATGCAATTACAGTACTTACAGTAATTACAGTATTGTGTCTCAGGATACCAGACTGGGTCATAGCCTAGGGATACACTGTCTTCTTGTATTTAACAACAGTATAGGCTTTATTTTGTGGAGAGGTGTACTATATTGCTATTGTTTTGTTGCAAGACTGACAGATTGAGGTTCTGATGTTGACAGTACCATCAAAACATGCTCTCACCTTGATAGGTGTTTACCTGTTACTGGGTATGTATTAGTGTGTGTCAGCCAAGAGTTTGATCTCCGTCTGTGGTTATAGCCTAGCATTAATGTCTAAAATGAGAAGACATGGTAACGCTGTTGCAAGTGGTGTGAAAACAAACAGCAATGGAGTATGCGTTAGCCTGTGATCATTCTCAGACTGGACAGGAGCAGATTGCTGCCAGAGCACTGTAACCCCACAGACTCATAGCATTACACAGAATACCAAGCTGGAAACTGTGCTCAGTGACTGCCCGGACTCCGTCCACAGGACATCTTATTGAAAGAGGTTGCAGCGAATGGGATTCTGGGTTTTCCTTTTCGAGAAGTAAGAAAATGTGTCACTGTTTAGCAAAAAGACCCCTGTAATTGGAGAGCAACCCTTACCAAACATTAGTAGTTAATTACAGCTTTGCTATTCAGTGTGTCTACTACATAAGTACCTCTGTCACTCACAACTATGTAAGTACTAAAACTAAGCAGTGCGATTGAATGGCTACTGGTGTGGACCTCAGCTACTGATAATAAATCATTTACTACTTGGTTTCAGAGAGTTTGACAGTAAATGCAGTAGTCCTTAGACTTACACCCCTTCTTAACATTTACTGTGGTATTCCATGGTAAAAGTATAGCAAAGTGTGGTAAAGCATTGTGAAAACAAAGCATACAACAAACATATTTATGCACATGCAAGAATGTAACAATTCAGCAAATAGAACAATGTATTATTATTATTATTATTATTATTGTTATTATTATTATTATTATTATTATTATTATTATTATTATTACAGTGCTCCCTTGCTATAAGGCTCTCAGTTATAATGCGCCTCGGATATAATGCTCCTACAGCATGTCCCCCAATTCCCTATACTTGTGATTCATACAATATTTCTACAACAGTACCGGTGTTGTTCAAACTGTAAATGACTTTGCAGTCTAACTTCCGTTTCTGTCTCTTCCTTTTGATACAGTATCTGAACTGAAGAAAAGACGCGCTGGCATTTTATAACACAGACATCATATTCAGCATTTGTTTTATAATTAAATAAATATTAGGGCTATTACGTAGTTATCTTTCCTAATACATTTACTTTTTTTGCTGTGAGAGGAGCTGCAGCTTTCTCCAGGAGACGAGATGCTTCAGCTTCGCTTCAGCCCATTCCCTCTTCCCCTCTCCCGATCCGCTGTTCTTCTTGCACTTAGTTTGCTTATCTGTCACTTCGAACTGAACTCCCGACCACAGTTTAACCAGGCTATTTTATTTTAAAAACTGCTAATTAAAATGATCCACGAGTTACTTTTTTTTTTTTAATATAGCGTTGATTACATGGTGCTTTATGCATGGTTAATTCACGGAAAGTTACATTTTTGCTTCACTATATGTGCGTTATAGCGAGGGAGATTACAGTTCAGATGCCAAAAAAATTGCACTCTTGAGTCAACCAAGATGGCGGCCTGATGCATTTTTTGGAAAAACCTTTTGATATCTTCTTCCTGGGAACCAGTGAAGTGATTGATCTGACACTTGGCATATATCATCAGCAACCAAACCCGCTTCAAGTTTGCAAAGCAGAAGTTGCTGCGATAAAGTTTACTGTCAGAATGGCTGCCACAGATTTTACTGAAATGCGCTCCTAACAGCAAACTGTGTTTATCTGAAAGCCGTTTGACCAACAAACTCAAAACTTGGTAGGCATCGTCCTGGTGACAATGGAATACGCATATGTCAAAATGTAAAACAATATAGCCGCAGATGTACATTTATGTCTTAAATTTAAAACTGCCTCAGTTGCCAAACGGTTTACTTGACTAACTCCAAATTTCACAAGCTCATCCCTGTCACTGTATCAATACAACTCACTCTTAAAAAAAGGTTTTGACCTGAACCAAAATGTCCGTCTGACACATTTGTTTTAGAAAACTTTAGAAATCCTTTTCTTGGGAACTGGTGAAGTAATTGATCTGACACTTGGCATATATCATCAGCAACCAAACCCGCTTTAACTTTGCGAAGCAGAAGTTGCTGCAATAAATTTTACTATCAAACTGGCTGCCATCAAATTTGCCGAAATGCGCACCGAACAACAATCTGCTTCTGTTCGGAAACCATTTAACCAACTTACTCCCAACTTGGTAGGCATCATCCCAGTGACAATAGAATTCAGATGGCAAAATTGTGTCATTTTGTTAAACAAGATGGCTACCAGACCTACATTTTCTTTTTAAGTTTAAAACTGCTTCAGTTTAAAAATGGTTTACTTGATTAACACCAAACCTGAAAACCATCATGCCTGTGTCAATACAATTGACTTTTTCAAAAATGGTGTTTGTGCGTGAACCAAGATGGCCGCCCAACGCATTTTTTGGAAAAAACTTTCAAAATCTTCTTCTGGAGAACTCGCTTCTTCCAGTAATTGCTTAAGTGTTTGATACTGGTACTGGGGCTTGGGAGCCGTAAAACTGCCTGGCAGTTCTAGTTGTTATTAGTAGTAGTAGTAGTAGTAGTCGTTGTAGTCGTAGTAGTTAAATATTAAATGTTCAACTGTAATAATGAACCAAAATAAACGGTACAGAGCACGCCTCTTAGAGCCCACTGGTCGACAAAGGCCATCATGTCGCCACTGGACTCCGCGTGAGGGCGATCTAAAGCAATCCTTGACCGGACCCGGGCCCTGAACATGGCCCCGCAGTCAAAGAGACCCTCTCCGGTGATCTTGTGCTTCCTGGTCTTATAAATGGCCAGTTTAGCAAGAGCCAGGAGCAGATTCACCAGGGGGTCTCATAGTAGTAATCATTTTTATTTATTTATTTTTTTGTCCTGGATTTTGTTTATTTATATACATCGTACAAGCCATTACTCACAAGCCATGAGCTTCTGCTTCTTCGGTTTCTTGGAAACTTTTTTCTTCTGAGCAAAATTTGCTTCTGGTTTGGGAATGATCTGTTCTTTTTCAGTAGCAGTAATAGTCCTATTTAATGCCCAGTAGGGGGACTACATCAACTGTCAAACAGCCCCAGGTATTCCAAGTGGTCTCCCATCCAAGTACTAACCAAGCCCAACCTAGCTTAGCTTCTGAGATCAGATGAGATCAGGCATACTCATGGTGGTGTGGCTGATGTCACAGCTGATGAAAAAAATCACTTTAGCACCCCCTAAACAACAAACAACAACAGACTGGCCATCAACTAACTTTAATGAAAAAAAAAACATTAAAAAGTCTGTAAATTACATTTTCAAATGTAATAGTGAACCAAAAACAACTGTGCAGAGCACGCCACTTACAGCACACTGGTCAACAAAAGCTGTCATGTCGCCAGTGGACTCCGTGTTGGCGTGCTTTAAAGTAGCCCTTAACCGGACCAAGGCCCTGAACATGGCTCTGCAAATTGTGTATTTATTTAAAGAGGTAACACACAAGTCATATGGGGTGAGAAAATCTTACAGACAGAGTGACTGAATATTCCGTCTGACCAAAAAAAAGAGTAGTACAGTGCAGGAGTGGATATTATTAATACAGCAGCCAGAGATGATGCGAGAGACCTATGTGTTCAGCCCCAAGGCTAGAAACTGAGGGACAAACCGAGTTGTGCTTCTATCTGTCTCTGTTTAATCAAATATTTACTTGTATTGAGTTATTCGCTGGGGAAGCTGATGTCTTCCATCCAATATCAGTTTGTGTATGATAAGTGCCACTTTGTTGGAATATCACTAGTTTTAGGTTATTGAAATATTTGGTAGCATGGATTTTCAGCCCTTGCAGGTTGCAATACCGGATCAAGTGAAGACCATGCAGCAACTAGAGAACAGGGGTGTTGCATTGATTTAGAATAACAGCCTTCTTAAATGCTAGCTTCAAATGTCATTTTAATGTCTGTTGCTCCAGTATTAAGTTATTACAACTTTCCTCAAAATCTACCTTTACTTCACTTTGAGCAGCCAAGCCAGGTAAAGGCATGTTTCGAGGAAACTGAGATGCTAACACAATATTGTACCAGCATAACCCAGAACCACTCTGATTGCAAAGACCATGAAATAATAACCAAAATGTAAAAAAATACTATTAAAATGGAAATTTAAAATATATATAGCTATGAATTGCCTGGGGGTCGCAGTGGCCAATGAAGCTCTTTCTATGGCTCAGGATCGGCAACTCCACACAGGAGATTATTTATTAGGTGATCCACTAAGGACCAATGATTTAAAAAGTATATATATATATATATATATATATATATATATATATATATATATATATATATATATATATATATATATATATTCTAGTAGATAACAATACCTTTTAATTAAACTGCAGCTCTATTTAGATACAAAGGGGAATACCACAGTATGTAACACTTCAATAAGGAGTCATAATGGGGGCCTCATTTCTCTCTCTCTTGAAATGTGTACAGCATGTGTTTTCAATGAAAAACCTGCACACTTATCAGTAGGTTCACTAATCTTGCATTGAAGAGGAGGACTGCAGGCATTTTCTTTTCATTAATATTATCGAGGAACCTGAATTAGCATAAGAACACAGGGCTGGTTGGAAGCGGGGAGGGGGGTGGGTGGTGGGAACCAGTGCTACAAGCAGAACAATTTCTGTGCAATCAAAACA
This sequence comes from Acipenser ruthenus, assembly GCF_902713425.1. Lineage (NCBI taxonomy): Eukaryota > Metazoa > Chordata > Actinopteri > Acipenseriformes > Acipenseridae > Acipenser > Acipenser ruthenus. Next base: position 6,393,084 of record NC_081207.1, on the reverse strand, counting down.
GAGTTATCTTGCCAATTGTTTGGGGGCACTGCAGCCTGTCATCACATTAGTAGATGATCAGGATGGGCGTGCGTTGGTTTGTAAGCTGATGTTCAGTCGTTGTCTGCAGCTGCACAGTCTCAACGTCACCTCCATAGCCAGAGAAAAAACAAAACAGACTAAATAAAACAAAAAGAACCAGTGTATTCTGTGATAAAAGCACATCAAAAAAGTTATTCTAACATACAAAAGCACACCAAGCCTGAATGACAGTTCTGGAAGCACGGTCCACCGAGGAATCTTGGTTTAAACCTTGTAAATCATGACAGAAGCTTATTAAAACACTAATTTATTGTTTTTATTTTAATATATATTTTGGTTATTTTTTAAATCTGATTTCTAAAATCTCTAGCCCAGGGTCTCACAGCAAGAGCAATAATGTAACAGTAAATGTCACAGTTGACAGCAGTCATTTGGCTATACTTTTTTTTTTTTTTTTACAGCAAACAGAAGAGATTTTAAATGTTCTGGCTTTTCAGCAAGCAACATAACCAGTCCTTAACCACCAGCTGAAAACTGGTTACCCTTCAACACTATGTTAATCTCACTGGTGTTTGTAATTACCTCATTATCAACATCACCAAATAAAATATAAAGTCAACAGAGGTCAGCGATAGACATGGTTCTTGTTAGGCCTCATTCTGGAGGTGGGACAGCCCCTGAGGTACATCACCAACATTGTATAAAATCCCTGCTCAGTCAGCCTACCATGCTTGTACTCCCTGTACCTCCACCTTCTCATAAGTGTGGGTCTGCTGGATCTTGAGTCTTGATATCCTGACCTAGTTTTATGCTTGGTATTAGGACACGCTGCTTTTGACCTTCTTAATTTTTTCTTGCAATCGCTGTGCTTTTTATGAATATCTGTCAGTCCCCGAAACAACCACACCCTATATCAATAAGGAATCCCCATTCCCTGCTAAAGAAAGTTGAGTGAACAAGTAAGGTTGCCATATTGCTAAAGTTGCTAAGCATCTAAACCACGTCCACCGTAGCTGAGAGCTTATTTCCTGCACCAGTAATTATGATGAGGTAGCATTATCAAGTTTACTGAGAGAATAACTTCTTACAGCGCAGGTGAGAGATACTCTAGTACTTCTAATACACATCGCATCTTTAATATATATATATATATATATATATATATATATATATATATATATATTGTATAAACGCCCTGCCATGTATATTATATGTACATGGCAGGGCGTTTATACAATTCTCCATATTTAATTCAGATGAAACTCAGAAAGTATAACAACACAGCAATACAATAAGTGCAACTTTCGTTTCTAATTAATTTAATCCACACACTTGATGGATTCCAGTATCAGATACTATTTAGGGGGTGCTGTCATTTCTGTCACCTGGAGACATATCAGCTTTGGTATTGCTAAACTAACAATGGCTTACACTCAAAAGGTTTGTCAGATTATACGTACTGTCATCAATATACTACTTAAACAATCATCCTCAGTTGTAGCATTGTGTTACTTTCCATGTTTATATTTTAAACTGGAATAGCTGCCACATCTCACAGGAAGATCAAAACCTGACATGACCAGAAAGAGGCAGTGTATTTTTTAAGATTATGCATTAATGCAACTTTTATTTTTAACAATTAGGAAAGACCCAAAACAGCATTCTTACAAAAGCCACTGGAAAGGTTACAGATTAGGCTTTATGGGTCAAATGGTGGACTGCTTCCTACACAAGAGTCTCCATTGCAAGCATGTGGCAGCCCAGAGACACCATCCCACTTTCACCCATAGCCTATACTGTACTCTCTACAGGTGTTCAAAGGGTCTGTTCTTTTAGGACTCATCTGGTAAAGGCACAACTGTATGTTGTGCAGGTTGACTTTATGTCCTGGCTGTGCAAATTGATAATTTGCTGGGGATTCCACAGGGAGCGTTGTATTAGTTCTGACACTCCTGCAGGTTAGGGAGGCAAAATCTGCGGTTTCTCCACACTGCACTACAGTGACCCCTACTGGCATGACGCCAAGTGAACAAGTTGACATTTGCAGGGCCCAGTGACCGGCATGTTTCTGACATCCGCAGTAGAGCTCCTGGGTGTAAGGAAGAAACTGACTTGGTTGTGGAATCGGGGGACACCCACTGGCCTTCAGTTCTCCTGGCCTTGGCTATGGAGAGTTAATGCGGAGAAGGAGAACATAATTAGTCATTCTAAAATAGGGGGCAGGTTTGGAGAAGAAGAAGAAGATACTCAACAATCAGCAAATTTGCTTCTGGTGTTACTAAACTCTGCAGGTGTGTGATACAATCTTATTGACAGTTGACTAGTTTAAATGCTGCCCCCTACAAGGTGTACAGTTGAGGTGCATGGGAACAACAGTAGTGGAATGCAATATATTAGTCTGTATTGAGGCTGTTATTGCTGAACAAGGTCAACCCCATTGTTGCTCTGGCTAATGCCCAGTGCTCCAGTGCACTGCTAGTGTCTCAGACATCATTGCTCCTAATATATTAAACCTCCCCTGGTCAGGCTTCATTTCAGTCAGTAGCATATAATCATAATACATAATACAAAATATAAATAATCTGCCAGTTTTGCCAAAACAATAGACTCATATTGGAAATAAAAACAGATGTAAAACCCGACACTGAAGATTTTTCATTTTTGGTGAGTTATTGTTTGTGGAGGCAGGGGGTTGCGGGGGTAGGGAGAATTGCTTAGAGTTGAATAAATGTGCAAATCATTGCACCCAACTACTGACCCTCTTCATTTCACGCCAGCAGCTTTTACTTTTCCATCAATGTAAATCGAATCGCCAGGAAACAGATCAATCTTAACCCAATTACTCTTGTGGAAGTGCACACGCAATATCCTTCTCTCCTACAATTTTTTGTGAGTTTGTGTGCATTTAAATCATTGCTGCTAGGGACTCCACAATGCGCTCCTGAGAAAGACCCTCTATAGAGTTAGGGCAGTTTAAGAGAGACAGGGCAATAAACGAGACCAGACACTAAATTGCTTTTCAGACTCATAACCATGTGTGTTTTTCTTTTACGACTTCAGCAAGCTGAATGGAAAGGCTTTAATGTATAGCTTAACAGCTATAACAGAAGGCCACTCCTCTGCCTCTATCTATCTATTGCCTGTCAGTCTGTCTGACCATTATGCATCTCAATATATCCAACCATTCTATTTACCCCTGGGACAGATTCTTACTCACATTTGTTTTTTTACAAGGAAAGAAAAAACAACTACCATTCTAAGAAAACAAGCACGATTACATACAAGCACCTAAAGCAAATGTCTGTGTCTCAAATTCCAGCCAATTCTGTTTAGAAAGAGAGATGTAGATCAATAGTGACTTTCATTTGAAGACGTATCCTGTTTTCAATCTGTTAACTTGGCACGGCACATCTATTGTGCTGTATTATTTTTCCGCCTGCTTACCCCTGCATGTCTGTTGTTACTCACATTGTGAGATTAATATTTCCTCTACGTTGGTCCAGTGCAGTGTGCTGTCTGGAGCAGGGAGGGAAGCTCAGGTGATCCTCTCCTTTGCTGGGTGACAGGGCTGTTCCATTTCACTGCCACTGAGGACACAGGAATGCGCTGAGCTGTAGTGCACTGTGGAACTGAAACAGATTAGTGTCATCTTAAAACTCTGAGGCAAATTACTGAGGCTGTTGAAGTTATTTCCTTGTCTCTGTTTTAGCTTATTGTTCTGTGTCCACTAGGGGTACCACCTGTCACGATTTTGGGGTTATACAGGTGTTCTCGGATTTCAGTATGCTTTCCTGGGACACCCAAAAAAAAAATGTTTTAATCTTATGCAAAGTGAGGCACAACTCTGCAAAAGACAACTTAAGATCACTAGCCTGTAAATTGGGCATGGGTTTTTCTACACTAGATACACAACATTGCTTGGTTGTCAATAGTAATAATATATGCTTTTGAATACACATTTTCTGTAGAGTTTTAAAATGTAAGACCGTCCCCTTTAGTTTTGGCAATTCCGTTATAGACGTTGGAGTATTAACCCTCTTGGTAGTGGGTCAGTCATTTCCGACCCTGTTGGCTGTTCATAACAGATCTTCACTTCATCCTATAAAAACAAATAGCAGGATGTCATTCAGTGTCTTTCATCGGAAAGCCTGAGTCAGAAACACAGTAATACTGTGCAGACTGTGCAATGCTTTATTTCTATAAAAGTACGATAATAACAATGAATTCATGTACATCATTGTCCTACATTTGGATTTTCAACATGTAATTATACAATATACAAATGTTTTGACCAGCAGCCTCTTTGTGTATCCTGTTTTTATAAGATTTTGTATTTTATAAGGGTTTGCATTATATATGATGATTCTGAATATATTGTGTTTATAGCCATTCTGAATGGTTTTGACATCTGCTAATCTAATATTTATATTTTTTGTCATTTTTCTCAAATGATACAGCTGACTACCATGTTTTAAAAAATAAATAAATAAGATTGAACATTCTTTTGTGGTAACATGCTATGGATGTATATACAGTGCCTTGCGAAAGTATTCGGCCCCCTTGAACTTTGCGACCTTTTGCCACATTTCAGGCTTCAAACATAAAGATATGAAACTGTAATTTTTTGTGAAGAATCAACAACAAGTGGGACACAATCATGAAGTGGAACGAAATTTATTGGATATTTCAAACTTTTTTAACAAATAAAAAACTGAGAAATTGGGCGTGCAAAATTATTCAGCCCCCTTAAGTTAATACTTTGTAGCGCCACCTTTTGCTGTGATTACAGCTGTAAGTTGCTTGGGGTATGTCTCTATCAGTTTTGCACATCGAGAGACTGAAATTTTTGCCCATTCCTCCTTGCAAAACAGCTCGAGCTCAGTGAGGTTGGATGGAGAGCATTTGTGAACAGCAGTTTTCAGTTCTTTCCACAGATTCTCGATTGGATTCAGGTCTGGACTTTGACTTGGCCATTCTAACACCTGGATATGTTTATTTGTGAACCATTCCATTGTAGATTTTGCTTTATGTTTTGGATCATTGTCTTGTTGGAAGACAAATCTCCGTCCCAGTCTCAGGTCTTCTGCAGACTCCATCAGGTTTTCTTCCAGAATGGTCCTGTATTTGGCTCCATCCATCTTCCCATCAATTTTAACCATCTTCCCTGTCCCTGCTGAAGAAAAGCAGGCCCAAACCATGATGCTGCCACCACCATGTTTGACAGTGGGGATGGTGTGTTCAGGGTGATGAGCTGTGTTGCTTTTACGCCAAACATAACGTTTTGCATTGTTGCCAAAAAGTTCGATTTTGGTTTCATCTGACCAGAGCACCTTCTTCCACATGTTTGGTGTGTCTCCCAGGTGGCTTGTGGCAAACTGTAAACAACACTTTTTATGGATATCTTTAAGAAATGGCTTTCTTCTTGCCACTCTTCCATAAAGGCCAGATTTGTGCAGTATACGACTGATTGTTGTCCTATGGACAGAGTCTCCCACCTCAGCTGTAGATCTCTGCAGTTCATCCAGAGTGATCATGGGCCTCTTGGCTGCATCTCTGATCAGTCTTCTCCTTGTATGAGCTGAAAGTTTAGAGGGACGGCCAGGTCTTGGTAGATTTGCATTGGTCTGATACTCCTTCCATTTCAATATTATCGCTTGCACAGTGCTCCTTGGGATGTTTAAAGCTTGGGAAATCTTTTTGTATCCAAATCCGGCTTTAAACTTCTCCACAACAGTATCTCAGACCTGCCTGGTGTGTTCCTTGTTCTTCATGATGCTCTCTGCGCTTTAAACGGACCTCTGAGACTATCACAGTGCAGGTGCATTTATACGGAGACTTGATTACACACAGGTGGATTCTATTTATCATCATAAGTCATTTAGGTCAACATTGGATCATTCAGAGATCCTCACTGAACTTCTGGAGAGAGTTTGCTGCACTGAAAGTAAAGGGGCTGAATAATTTTGCACGCCCAATTTTTCAGTTTTTTATTTGTTAAAAAAGTTTGAAATATCCAATAAATTTCGTTCCACTTCATGATTGTGTCCCAGTTGTTGTTGATTCTTCACAAAAAATTACAGTTTCATATCTTTATGTTTGAAGCCTGAAATGTGGCAAAAGGTCTCAAAGTTCAAGGGGGCCGAATACTTTCGCAAGGCACTGTATCATTGTTTTGTTTCACTGCCAAGGATTGAATGTGCTGTGAACTAAAATATCAAGCAAAGAAAGAATTAAGCTGATATAAGTACTGCAGTTTTAGTAATTGATACCTACAGAACTGGAGCCATTTTCAGTAAGATCTATCTAAATCAAATGACAATCAATAGTGCTGCTGTGGGGTTAAAAAAAACGCTACCCAGGTATTAGAAATCTGAAGGTCCTTTCTCGTTTAATAGCGTAAAAATTACAATCTGATCCAAACTAAATGTATCAGCAAATACGATAAAAAGGGTATAATTCCATTCAGCCATTAGATTGCTTGTTTTTCTTTTCCTTGTTAAAGTCCTTAATCCTATTATTTTTTATTGTATTCAGTTTATTTATTTATCACATTTTCACTCTTCAGGGTAAACGCTCAGGATTTAACGTGCTGGTTTTCAAGAGCCACCCAGGGGACAGGAAACAAATCAAGTTACACATTAGACTTTCAAACACACTTTCTACAGATCACCTCCAATTATTAAACAGCAATCTCTACAAACTAAATACACATGACCTGTACATATTACATACTAGATCTGAATAATGTTAAAAGACTTACATGTTGTGTTTAGATAATCAGTTAGTGAATTGTCGTCTCCACTGCTTCATCTCTGCACAATATTCAACTCTTCCTAATCCTATGAAAAATTAACCTGTGAATTGTTAGTTAATTTCGGTGGGAATAAGGTAGGTTCCCAGCTCAAGCTACAGCCATGGCCATCTATTCACTAGTCTGGGACCTGCCACAGTACAACAATGCAGAAATGACATATTGTTGCAATCATGTTTTGTTTTCTGACCAGCTTTCAAACAGCTGCACTTCATTATGCCTGCCACCATTAGTCATGCTTACAAAGAGATTCAGGTTTCAATAAAACATATAATAATAATAATAATAATAATAATAATAATAATAATAATAATAATAATAATAATAAACCGTGTCAATGCATTGATTAAGTATGAGAATGGGAAGAATAATATAATTTTTCAAATGGGTTCAAATGAATAAGTAGCCAAAAAGGAGTGAAATCCCTTCAATCCTCTCCTTGTGGAAGTTGAAACACAACGTCATGTCACATGGCAGTAATAAAGTAATTGTGAAGCATGCTGTTTCAGATGGACAGAAGTACAGCTGCGGTTGCAATACATTAACATATACATTATATTTTAAAACATTAAGAAATAATTTGTAATTATTCTAAGCAAACATGACGAAACAATAATTTCACAAATAGAGCACTAGCCATTATCAAATACTGTGATTTATTCTTTTGAATCTGTCCAAAAACAATGCTACTCTGTTAGGTATTCTCTTGGTTTCTTTCTCTTTGTCCTTTATTGGAATGGTAATGATGCTCCTTTCAGCAAGTGAAAGATGAGGCTTATTGACAGCAAATCATTAACTCCCTCTGCTTTGGAAATAAGGGTGATGAGATTAGTTGCAGATGTGTATTGACTATTGACAGATTATGAGTAACTTGCTTGTTTTTTGTTTGTTTAGTTTTTTTTCTCACAATGACCCCCAGACACAGACATATGACAGGGTTTTCCGTTCCCCCTGCCCCCGTGGCCTATAAGGTCTTTACCTAACCTGGCATGGCTCAACCTCCACACCTTACCCTCTCTCAACAGGAGTCCCCCAGGGATCAGTCTTGGGTCCTCTCCTGTTCTTTCTCTACACCCACTCCCTGGCCCCCCTCATCGCATCCTATGGTTTCTAATACCATTTCTATGCTGATGATACTCAGATCTTCCTCACCTTCTCAAGACACACCTCTTCAGACAACACCTCTAAAACTCAACTCTTCCCTTCTGGACAATATAGCACTCTGCCTTTAATGCAGTTGCACTTATCTGCTCCCTATTTTACTGTATTTAATCCTGCACTTAACCCAATCTTTAGTATTTTGTAATTTCACTTGCACTCGTATCTAACCTTGCTGTAACTATCAACACTGTTATCTGCTCTTGAATTACCCCAATATCAAATCGTACCTTGTTTTGTATTTGCTCTTATTAGGACTGAAGTCATTGTATTTTGTATCTTGCTCTTAATTGTACTGTAATTCTTGATATGTATTTTAATTTGTATACAACTGTAAGTTGCCCTGGGTAAGGGTGTCTGCTAAGAAATAAATAATAATAATAATAAAAAATAATAGTGCTGGGCTCCCGAGTGGCGCATCCAGTAAAGGCGCTCCACGTGGATTGCAGGATATGCCCTATAGTCTGGATGTCGCGAGTTCGAGTCCAGGCTATTCCTTTGCCGACCGAGGACGGGAGCTTCCAGGGGGCGGCGCTCAATTGGCCGCACGCCGCCCGGGGGGAGAGTTAGGTCAGCCAGGGTGTCCTCGGCTCACCGCGCACCAGCGACCCCTGTAGTCTGGCCGGGCGCCTGCGGGCTTGCCTGTAAGCTGCCCGAGAGCTGCGTTGTCCTCCGACGCTGTAGCTCTTGGGTGGCTGCATGGTGAGTCCGCTGTGTGAAAAAAAGCGGTTGGCTGACAGCACACTCTTCAGAGGACAGCGTGTGTTCGTCTTTGCCCTCCCAAGTCAGCCCAGGGATGGTAGCGGTCAGCTGAGCCTAAAAATAATTGGCTATTTCAAATTGGGGAGAAAATAATAAAAAATAATTGGCAACGACTAAATTATTTAAAAATAATAGTAATAATAATAGTGCTCATTCAGGTGTGGCACATACAGAGAGAGCTGCCAGTCATTACTAAACTGTTTTTAGAAGTCTCTTGGATGATGTGGTTGAGTATTTTCAGGCTAAGTGTTTTATTGGTTCAGTCAACTAACCCTGTTACAGCAGTTACAGGCTCCCTATTGATTTAATGGAGTGCTAACCAAGGTTTTAAACTCAATTTGTCACCATTAGTACCAGCAACACCATTAGTGGCCTGTTTTTTCTTCTGTTGAAGGTATGTAGGTTCTTGTGTTTTATACTTTAGGTGGGAATCTCCAGGTATTTCAAAGAGTTTATGGAGCAGCATGGCTTTGAGGCTCCTGGATGAGCTGTCAATGAAGGACAGTATAACGAGAACATGATGGGAGACTACATTTGGGGGCTGATTTTTGAAAGTGATTTACAGTATAATCGTAAATCTCGAAAAACTACTCACTTCTAAATCTTTTGTAGTCATTTTTGTATTACTTTAATATAAATACATGTTAATTTGGATTCATATGTTGTTTTTTTCTGACTTTATGTGAACGAAAAGACACAAATTTGCCTGTTTTCTCATTGGAAATAGGTAAATTTCAAAATATCACTGTCCTGGTCACAAAAGCAAAGTTTGGGGAATAATAGCCATTTTCTATACTTTTGAGGCATAAGCAATTAGGAAATAACACTTACTACCCAGGAACCAAAAAAAAAATAATAATTTGTTACACGGTGGAATCTAGCCCCCCATGTACCAGGGTGCAGCAGTTTATTTGTAGGGTTTTTGAAATATATACTGTGTTAATGTAGAATAAACTAACAATTTATTTTCCAATAATACAAGGGTGGGGAGGGGGGAGTAATACTGTTAAAAAAACTGGTTAAGAGATAAGGACATTTAAAGCATTATTTTGCCCCTTGTTAAAGTGTCCCATAGTAAAAGCGTCCCATAGTAAAAGCACAGCAAAGTGTAATAATGAAATCATCTTAACATATGTAAGCTTTGTAAAGACAAACACGGTACGGTAAATCATATTAATAAACATGGTAAACTATGGTAAATGTATACTATAACCACGGGAAAAGCAAGGTAAAACTGCAAAAATACTGTGGTACATTTGTATAAGGGGCTCTCCATTTGACATGGGAAATGTATACGTACCATGTATATTATTTTGGACCCAACATTTCCGAATCATTAGTTAATTGATAAATATAATCTATTAACATGTCTATTTTTGAAAGCATTCTTACTTTACAGCATTTTTTCACACCTGCCTAAAACTTTTGCACAGTACTGTATATAGATATAGATTTCTTTTGGCATGGTATTTATAGAGAGATGGGTATTCATCAGAGTTGGTCAATGTAGGTTTGATTGTTTTGGGAAATGCTTTAAAAATCACCCTGGGTGTAAACACTATTAAAAAGCTTGTAAACCAGAGACACTAATAGGAATGCTTATTGTTGTATTTTATTAAATGATGCCTTTTGATAGTAAAATAACTCAAGAAATGAGAAAAGAGCTGAGAAAACTGCTTTATAATAGGATTCATATTCAGTGCTGGTGACACATAAGCAGTTAATAATGTATACATTCATTTGCAGTTAGCCATTATAACAGTGTTTGATGTTACTAACTCCAATAGTCAATGCTTGCTGTAGGCCCATATTGATCAATAATTGGATACATGAAAAAACAAATCACAAGATTCATGTTGTCCAGAAGGCTAATCCAAATTATGCTGATATTTTTCAAAGATTTCCTTTTTTTTTTCTTTTTTGCAGCACCTATTATTTACGATCGAAGCAATACATGTGATCTTGGATCTTTTGGTTTTTCTTTTACACAAGAAGTGCTTCAGACCTGGGAAAGAGAGCACAGGAACAAGCGGATCCAGTCCTCCAGCACTTTTCTGTAAGTGTGCACAGTTCCCAGATATTCATTCATTTATCATGTTGACATGAGCAGCTACTTTTGTGAAGTGAAGAAAAACGTTGAAGTCAGCTCTTTCTCCCTGCTGTGCTGGGGTGTGTGAGAGGGGAGGGGAGGGGAGGGAAGGGGCTATTTGCATTGATGCAGTCTTATCACTGTCTCTTCAATGAAGTATAAATGTGGTGCAGGGTTTTGATGGCTCAGTATGTGTTCTTTATCACTGGCCCCGTGGAGTTGGAAGAGCTGAGGTCATTTTAAAGAGCAAGTAGCTTCAAATGTCATTGTGTGTATCTGTTCACCTTTCCTTTGCCTGTTATCATGTTTAAAATCATTGCAAGTGGTTCTGGGGTCTGCTGCTCCAATATTCAGCAATTTATCTCCGCATATGTCTTTACCTGGTTTTAATCATGTACTATGGAGATTTCAAACTGCCTTCCTTATTCAATGTGGACCATGTGACAATGAGACATGGCCCCACCCTACTCTATAGCTAATGTCAAAAGTTTTGCATCACCTAGAATTTTAGCATTGAGGCATTTTTTTTTTTTTAAACCATAGGAACATAATTTAGATCTTTTATTTAACATCATGTAATCAAAGAAACTACACAATGATATATAAGCAGTAGTCTGCCGGTAGTGGTACAGTATTTCATGTTACATTTCGAAAATGTCACGTTTTTCAATTTTTCATTAGGTATGTGGAAAACTATAAAGTGGTTTGTAATTCAATATGGTAATGTAACATTATTGAGCAGGTTTTAGTCGACTTTATGAAGCAAAATCAGTTAATTCTATAGTTTGGTGCAAAACATTTGTCCATAGCTGTACATATATAGAGATGGCAAGTAGGTGGAATCCGCCAAGTTAAAAGACCGTTTTTGTTACAAGGTTCTAATGAGGAAGTCTATTCAGTCATAGGCAATTAGAATTTACCAGACAAGCACAGAGAAGATAACAACAGATATAGAGGAAATGACTGGACGAGCAACACCCAGACCACTCATCATAACAGCAAGCAGCATAATATGCCAGGGAAAGGTGAGCAAATAAAAAATAATAATACGTTTTAGGCTACTCTTTAACGGTATTAGCTTTGGACATACATATGTATGACGTAATAGTTAAATAAATGTCTGGTATAAAATGCCTTTACATATTTCATGAGTTCATACACAAGTTCCTAACAAAATGACTAGACCCACAGAAGTACTTGGAAAAGATCCATCCTGTGCTTTATTTGGGTCGATCAGCTTTGTTGCTGTTGATTGTCACCCCCTATCAGGCTTCAACTGTCTCTTTTTTATAGCCAAGGAACACCAAGATAACTGCTTTGGGCCTTATATTCTACATTGTCAATTATGTGAAATGTCACACGGCTCATCTTACTTTAATTTCTCTAATAAAGAAGCTGCAACCTTTTGCTGGAAGTTATACAAAGTAATTTGTCTCCTGAGTTCAGTTCAATGCTAAGCAAACAGCAACAAAAAACTTTTCTTTTTGCTTGCTGTTTCATCTGCAAGGTCCTTGGGGCTGCAGCAGAAAAACACCAACTAGAAAGCACATCAGAACTCTACATTAGACTCGTTTTCACAGTGCTCTAAAGGTCTGACACCTGCTTTTTCCTGTAGCAAAAAAAAAGAAAAAGAAAACCCTTTTTCCATACCCTGGGAGATTTGTTCCAGTTTGTGCTGATCAGTTTTGCTGTTAGATTTGTATTTATGATACAAGCCTCTTGTGGCGGACCGCCTCATTTCCCTGCCGTTGAGGGTTTGATTGGTCTTGTCAGTGTGGTTGCTCGCTGGCTCACACAAGAAAGCTCTGAAGTCTCAGAAGGGGACGGATTACATTCTTATTTATCTAAAGTGGTTGTTTGACAGTCCTGGTGGGTCAGTTAAAAAGAATATGACATGATATCGATGAGCTTCCTATCTCTGTGGCCCTGTCAGCTCTCTCTGGTTTTACTCATATTTTCATTATTGTTGCTGTTTGTCTCTGTAATTCATTGATTTCAGCGGAATTTGGAAGTCAGGGAGCACTTTGGTGTCTTAAAAAAGGGCAATATTAAAAAAAAAAAAAAAAAAAAGCAAGAAAAGTAGAAATGGTATTTTTCATTCTCCAAGTGTCAGAGGAGATTTGTTCAGGAAGCTGAGTAGCTTAGCAGATACATCCAGCCTTTTATTGCAGACAACATTCACCAGGGGCACTGGAAACATGGAAAAAAAAGAAAATGCACAAGCAAGTTTTAACACACTTTGTCTGTATTTTTTCTTTTTTTTCTTTGAGCTTTAATATATTATATTGTATCCCTAGAGCCGGACTCCACATATAGAGATATACAGATAAATGTGTCAGTATAGTCCGGGGGCATGATATTTATTATAGATATACTGTATACACACTTTAAAAAATATAACATAACTGTATTTTTGATACAGTGACTTTATTGTAGTTAGTTGCAATGTTAGTACTGTGGAAATATGTTATTACTATTGAAATGTTGCTGTGTCCATAATACAAGAGTTCAAGTTCTACAACAGTATATTTTTGTTGCCCATTCTGCATAATTGGCACCACCCAGTCTCATTGCCCCATATATGGTCTCTAGGCTTTACAATGCAATACATACATTGTGTACCTCAGACTGTTCATCAAATAGGTACATTATTACACCCAGTCTTGGTCCATCAAGAATTCTCAATACAGTTACACCACACACCTTGATCTGATACTGCAAGACAAGGGCCACAGTGGACCCGTCACAAAAACCTCTACTTGAATTGTATATGCTACTAGCTTAGTCCAATTATTTTAATGTATAATTCGAAACGTCCATTGCTCACCTCTAATTCATTACATAATTGCTTTCAGGCAGGATAAAGGAGCTTTGCTACTGCTCAGTTCTCAGTCTTTTCTTTTTTTTTAGAATTATATTACTACATCACACTCTACATCATATAGGGGGACAGGAGGAAGTTGCAAGACAGCTCATGAAGTCAGGGTGAGGCAAAAGTCACAGGACAAGTACCTCAAAACTAGTGTTCCACATTTTCGGTTTTTATCTTTAAAACATTTTTCAGAGTTTATTTTACATATATTAAAATAGTGCTTCGGCCCCATCTACGCTCCAGAGCTAAGCACCCCAACTGCAATGTCGACTTTCCACCCGTGCACGTCCTGCATTCTTTTCCATTTGTGAACGCCTCGGGGAAGCACAAGTCAACCTCTTTACCACTGCAGAGACGACCCATTGCCCCATGTGGTTCTCCCTCCACAGCTGCGGAGGTCCACTAGGCGTTGACGCCTTCGCGCACGAATGGCCCAAAGCGTCTTTATACGCTTTCCTGCCTATACCGCCTCTCACTGCCTTCCTCAAGAAGGTCAGGAGAGAGGGAGTGACAGTTCTCCTGGTGGCCTCCAGATGGTCTCATGAGAACCTAGTTATCAAACCTCTGCCAGCTGCTGCAGGGCCAGCCCTGGGAGATTCCGCTGCACATGGATCTCATCAGTCAGATGAAAGGCACCCTCTGGCACCCAGAAAGGGACCGTCTCTCTGCCCTAGGGCTCTCAGAAGCAGTAGTGAGTACACAGCAGAATGCTAAGGCATCTTCCACAAGAGTGTTTTACGCCTATAAATGGAAATATTTTCAAAACTGGTGCATGGCCAGAGGCCATGATCCCATGTATTGCCCTATAGCAGTTATATTACAGTTTCTGCAAGATCTACTAGAGGCGGGTAAATACCCCTCTACATTGAAAGTGTACCTAGCAGCCATATCTGTTTTCCATGTTCCCATCGACGGGCATTCTGGCGACAGCATTTTAATCAAAATATTGTGCATTTCCTAGAAAACAGTACCTAGAAAATATTGAATAATAGACAAAAATCTGGTATAAATCAGTAAAAACCAACGTCCAGTTAAAAAAAAAAAAATCCTGTCAATTTTCGATAAAATCCGGAATAAACCAGAAATGCGGAACACTACTCAAAACCTTCCCACTCCGTTGATCTAATAGCAAATCCAAGGGCCATTTTCGGGTGTAATGGACTTCTTATTGCACACTGTTCTTCCAGAGGTCTGTTGTCACTAATCTGGCATCAGTCTGTGATGCTTGGAATTGCCCAATACACAATCACTGCAACCTTGCTCCTGTATCAGAAGCCAAAGGTGCTTCACTGGTGTGAAGCCGTCACAGTATAACATATCACACAACTGTAAAGTATATATACTTACCAATAACTGCCCTTTAGTCTTTCTTAATCCCCAATACATATTGATGTATAATTGAAGCAAATCCCTCTGCCTGCCGTGGATTTGTTACATAATTGCCCTGAGGCTGGCTACTGCTCGGTTCTTTATTTAGCATGCCTTCGAGGGAATGATGTCATGATACAGCTTGTATACATACACTCTGTTGTGTTATTTCTCAATAAAGAGCAGCACATTCAGGTTCGCTGCTAAAGTCACTGTTGATTGAAAGACATTAAGACTGTAGATGAACGATCGTTCTAAAGAATGAACTACCTGGCTCTTTCAGTCACCATAGCTATACTTCTATTAAACCAGAAATACAATTGTGGCCTCTGACCTGTAATGTGATAAGGGACCAGTAGGTGGTAATGTAGTATTACATCCATAAGGTGTATGTAGGGTGGGCTTGGTAATATGTCAAAGGCTGTCAAAATGAGTTGTCTGATATTGGCATCAATATGCTCTTGTGGCATTCCCTTAACAGCCCAGTCTTCCCAGCTGCAATTGTTCTTGGATTTTTATGATTTTAAGACAATCCATTGTATTTTGTTTGTGGAGGAGTTGGAGGGTCAATTTAGAAGGATAATATACCAGTCTGGTTTGTTTTTCCAATCAAATTCGATCTGGGCTGGGATCGAACAGGTGACCTATTGGTAAAACACTTCATATGCCAATATACAGAGTGTGTTATAAATTACACTGAAGCAAAGACTCCCTGTAGAATTCAGCATTTATAACAACATCTTAACATCAATATTGCACATATTAACATAAATCAAGGGCTTCACTGGGGGCATAAACCTTTTTAAAAGTATTTAGAAATGATGCTTTGGTGCCTCAAAAAATATTGTTTTTAATATTATATGGTACCATGTACATAGTCTTTTTTTATCACATTATTTCAGTTTTTCTGAAATATTAAAGAAGTGAAAGATGTAAAATAAAATAAAATAAAAATGTAATATTTGTGATATTTACATCTTATGTCAGAAAGTCCTGGCAAGCTAACATCTCCATCTTACTTTGTTACTGCTCCACTGTTTTAAATATTTCAAAATGTCTGAACAAGGTTTTTTTGGCCCAAACTTTTTAAAAGGATCTGCTAAAATATGCATGCAGACTTATATTCTAGCGGATTATGGGGGTGGAGGCAAGAATAAGGAATCAGCGTGTATAATGAACAAACACTTTTACTCATGATACACTCAGGTCAGGAACCGACGCCACACTACAACCCCAGCCAGGCCACCACTCTCTATATGCAGCTCAGAACTAACATAGTCCAGGGGCCACGCCTCCTGCGCCTGCTGCAGCTGCTGTCTCTGACTGCGCTGCACTGAATGGTACTGCCACCACACCATTACAATATACACTAGCTTTCAAGACCACAAAAGTCTCTTCTGAAGATGTAAAGTAGAAAATTAAAAATCAACGTCATATTTTAAAACATATATTCCTATCATACACAGTATGTGTAACTCATTGTTTGGCAAATATTAAGGAAACCAATGGAATTTCTGTATGGGGAATTTACTGCAGATGAAATGATGTTATCTGTGGTTTTTATATCCCTTCTATACAATTCGGAGTTAACCTCACAGCCACTTCAAGCTGGGAAGTGCCCACCAAATGCTAATTTACCATCTATCTCCTAAAGAGCCAACAGAGCACACAGCCCACAGTTCATAACTAAGCAGTTTATTAAAAAAAGAAAGAGAGAGAGAGAACAAAAAAGGAATCGAAATTTTCAGATATTCAAAGGTACAGTAGTGGGCCTGGTGGTTTGATTTCTTTCTACAACTATATATTTTTCTTTCTGTTGATTCAGCATAAACCAGCAGGCTCACTAAAAAGAAAAAGAAAAAAATATTTTGCACAAGAGGTAGTAAAAGAGTAAAAGAAAGCAAGAAAAATATGATTCTTAAAATGTCACAAACTATCTGTAAAATTTCTGTGAAGCCAGCCAGGAAATTCACAGCAGCGGTACTCTGCAGGGAAGCGCCTAGGCAAGGAAACGGGATATGGGAAAGGGGGCTGGAAATAAAGAGACTGGGAGGAAGACGTCCCCGGGGCCGCTTGTGGTTAGGCAAAAGGGATTGAGATCAGGATAGAAATTGACCGCTGCAAAGTGCAGCCCCGAGATCCAACCAGGACTCCTGTTCCTGCTGTGGCCTTCTCACCTCAACACTCAGACTGCTATTGAAGCTGGCAGGATGGCTAGATCCTGCCTTGCATTTTCTATGTGTGTGCGCTGGCTGCAGTCCCAGCCATGGTCCCTCTGAATCTGTCAAGCTTGCTAGTCCTGAGAGTGAGGTCCCCTTTCCAGAAAAAGAAAAAAAACAAAAAAAAACAGTACAAATCAAATGATGCTTATGATAACTCAGTTATTCATCTTTCTTGACAGAACAAAGTGATTACAAAAAATATTCCTATTAGTTAGTAATTGGAACATACAGTAAAAGCAATGCACAATCCTACAAAAATGTGACTTCAACACTGACAAAACTCGAATGCTAGCTTTCTCTTTATCAGCCGCACATTAGAAAAGTAAAATGTGTGACCCAGCTGGCTTGTAGGGCTTTCCATTATCTGCTGCTGCCATGAGGGTTTAATTAATTAATAGACCCCACCTTCCCTTATTTCAAAAATGGCATCCTAGTGTATATGATTTGTCATTTATTTTTTGTTAAATACATACAATAAACTCCACGTCTAAAAAAATGTAACCTTTGTTTATACAATATGTAACAAACACTTTTTAAAAATATTTCCCTTGGAGAAATGGCAGCTGATAATCGATTTTTTAATCCCAGATCCTGACTGTCAATGGTAATCTTAAAGTCAACAACACATAGGGGCTCCCGAGTGGCGCATCCAGTAAAGGCGCTCCACGTGAGTGCAGAATGCGCTCTATAGTCTGCAAGTCCTGAGTTCGAATCCAGGCTATTCCTTTGTCGATCGAGGACGGGAGCTTCCAAGGGGCGGCGCACAATTGGCCGAGCGTCGCCCGAGGGGAGGGAAGGTGAGGTCGGTCAGGGTGTCCTCGGCTCACCGCGCACCAGCGACCCCTGTAGTCTGGCCGGGCGCCTGCGGGCTTGCCTGTAAGCTGCCCGAGAGCTGCGTTGTCCTCCGACGCTGTAGCTCTTGGGTGGCTGCATGGTGAGTCTGCAGTGTGAAAAAAAGCGGTCGGCTTGACGGCACACGCTTCGGAGGACAGCGTGTGTTCATCTTCGCCCTCCTGAGTCAGCGCAGGGATGGTAGCGGTGAGCTGAACCTAAAAATAATTGGCTATTTCAAATTGGGGAGAAAATAATAAAAAATAATTGGCAACGACTAAATTTATAAATTAAAAAAAAAAAAAAGTCAACAACACAGAACATTATAGCATAGATGAGATTGTCATTGATCCACACCAGCAACACTGAATCAGGTGGATCAATTTACCTGCCCGTTCCACTCCTACTGTACAGGTTATTAAAAACATATTCAACCTCTGATATTGCTCAGGAAGCAATGCATAAATGAAAAAAACTGGTACATTATTATAAATGGATATACTGTACATGTGCTGATTAAGATAAAACAATGTGATTTTTTTTTTAACAAAACAAATTGCATTTGTGTTGGTTACTTCCCCTAGGGATTTAATGGTTGAAACAGTGTGGTGTTTTAGCAGTAAATTACACTGTGTGGAGACCCCCAGTCCCAAGCTTCTTCCCATGTATGTGGGCTTTTCATTCTTGGGTCATTTCAACTAATAAGAACGCAAGCAAAAAAACAAACAAACCTGGGAATACACAACAGCAGCGTTACCAGGGTGAAGTAAAAACCTTCTGCAATGCTGATTTTCCAACAACAACAAAAAAGATGGATTTCGTCCTTTTGTAATAACATAACATTTTTGCAAGACCACCCCTTAACAAAGGATTCTATGTTGTTCGGGGCTTAGAAATCATGCCTAAACTTTTAGTCAAATTATAAATGACTGCTATTTTAATAAATTGGTGGTGTGACATACTGTATATTTGTGGTTGACCGTAATTTAAATCCATAGTGACCCAGACTCACAATCTGTTTTTACAATGTAATGCCTTGTTGCCTGTTAGTTCATCTAGTGTAGTATCTAGTTTGGACTTCGATGCACTCTATGTTATCAAATAGCAGACTTTGTTTAAAATTTCCTCTGCAGTTTTAGCTGTAGGGGCACACATTCTGAGCCAAATAGAGAAGTAGCTTCTTGCAATGACAGGGTGTTATAAATCTCCAGGCTCTTGTATGGCTTCGGATGCAAAATAAAAAATACAAATGAAAAATGTATAGTTATAGTATTTCCATGAAGTGCTTTTTGACATAACATTCCAATATAGGCTTATAAAGGAAACAGCCTTCTTAAATATGTAAAATATATTCGTAGTTGTTTAAACCGTGCTGTGCAAAGTACAATTCTAATCTGCATTGAGTTGGGTCAGTTAATTGTGTCTTTGTCATTAATTCCATATTCCTTCCTAATTTGGGTGCTGACTGTTCTCTCTTTTTGAGGGATCTATAGCCTTTCCAGTAGACCAATGTTTTGGCTTATGCATGTATAAGTCTGTAAAGGTAGCCTTTAGTTCCAATTGTGATGGGGATTGTTTTGTCATGTCTGCTGTGCTGTGCTAACAACCACTAAATGGAAATTTACTAACTTGAGCCTGATTTGAAATGCTACGGAAAGGCTTAATTTATATCCAATTGCTGATTAACAAAACCTTATTATAGTTCTGTACTGTAAAATGAGTAAATTCAGTAAATCTCAATTTGTTTGGATCACCTCAATTCCACTGTGAGACCTATTAATAGTGAACACTGGGTTTTCCCCCAACCCATGTAGATTTTGTACAGCAATTCGATCTCAATTGTGCTAATATGTGCACCTCACCAAAGCTGCATATATGATTGCCATTACAATAAAGACACAATACAGCACAATTGAGGAATCCTAAATAAAGAATATGTACTGTATTCCTCTCACCTGTCATAATTCCAGTAAATTAGAGTGTGTTTTATTTAAAAAAAATAATAAATGATGAGTCATCCTCTAAGGCTAATTAGGTCATCAGGAAATTAATATTTATTGAAACCCTTATAAAAGGTCACATTGAATATGTACTTTTGGGGCAGTACCACACACGAAAGAATTAGGTTATGTTCTTATATATTCTTATAGTTGTTTTTTTAAAACAGTGGGGCAAGAAACAGGTTCACTTGCATTGCATTTGTCAGACAGAAATCAAGACTACAAAGTTTGTTTCAATAGAGCTACAAGCAACTTGGAACTGTGGCTGTGGCTGTTCTGGACAAGGTAACCACAGCAGTGTGGAGTAGTGGATAGGGCTCTGGACTCCTGACCTGAGGGTCGTGGGTTCAATCCCGGGGGGGGGGGGGGACGGGGGGACACTGCTGCTGTACCCTTGAGCAAGGTACTTTACCTAGATTGCTCCAGTAAAAACCCAGCTGTATAAATGGGTGATATCTTGTAATAATTATAAGTCGCCCTGGATAAGGGTGTCTGCTAAGAAATGGAATAATAATAATAATATAATATTATGATATGTATAGTGGTCAATGATATCAGTCTAACACTTTGATCATAAACGTCCTTGTAACAGATGGCTTATATCACAGGGTTTGCAGCAGATAGAAATGACATCACCATACCAATCCAGTTGTAAAAACCAAAAATGTTACATTGTAAACCTGTTGCCTGAATTGAAATGCACATGCCAGCAGTTTCTCACAAATTAAATTCCCTCACAAGTAACAAGAAAATACTGAAAGTGAGGTACTAAATATTCAAAACCACTCTGTAATGCAGTTAAAACATGCAACTAGAAACATATTGTGCCTGCTTTAGAGACTCTGGGTTTAGATGCTTCAGAAAGCTGGAAGACAGAACTTGTACAGTGACATACCTTTCAAGGAAAACATTTCATTCACACAATTATTATTATTATTATTATTATTATTATTATTATTATTATTTATTTCTTAGCAGACGCCCTTATCCAAGGCGACTTACAATCGTAAGCAAATACATTTCAAGTGTTACAATACAAGTAATACAATAAGAGCAAGAAATACAATAACTTTTTGTACAATGAGCTCTTCGTACTCAGAAACCTCCATTCAGATGCTTTTAATTGTTAGCAGTATAGCTGTCAAAAGATCATACACTCAGAATCCAAGGCACAAACTGTAACAAAAAATAAATGTTATACCATAATATTTCCCCTAGATCAACAGCTAGATAGCAAACATAATGTGTCATCTTTCTGTGTGTACAGGGCAGCACTTGAGAAAATACTGTGTAGGCAAACTGTTGCCTTATGTATGAGGAAATGATTTATTCAAAAACTTTAAATCGCTGAGATACCTCAATTGATTTTGCTTCCAAGTAAGCTCTGCGGGGGCACCAAACGCACACGTCGAAAAGAGGCTTGGATGAGGTTCTTGTCTATTGGACTGCGGCATTGCTTGAGTTTTATTAACATGTTATGAATATTTAAAAATATGGATGCGATAGTCTGCAATAAAACACCTATTTCTAGTGGAAAGACATTTGAATGTGAACTACCAGTGCTGATGCTGTAATATTGATACCTGCAGTACATGTAAAACCTTTAGCCTACGAAATAGCATCTATATCCATTAATAACAACAACGCTGGTTAATTGTTACGTTCCTTGGTAGGCTTCAATGCAAATGTTGGTTTAACCTCCACTTCCATTAACCTCTTAGAATATTTTATTGGTAACATACTGTATGTTTCAATGAGCGTTTGCACCAGGTGCTACTTTTGCTATTCTTCTTTTCTAAATGGGATTAAAACACAATTCTAATTGTTCATGTCCTGGTGCAGGTAAGATCCCTTAAAATAGCATTCTAATCAGCAATGTATTCCATTTAGAACAAAAGAGAACAAACTCTGAACCTGAGGCAACAGTTGGCATTTCTGTTTGCTGCTGTATAGCACACAGTGACATCTAGTGTCAGGTTGTTGTAACTGGTGCAATGATCTTAAATTAGAAAGACTAATGCATTTTTTTCTGCACAACACAGTCCTGTCTGATTGAATGTGGATTTCTCTGATTCTAAGATCTTACTAGAGAATTCAGTTGTTATCCAGCTCTCTATTTGCAAGTAAGCTATATAATACTATACACTGTGCCATTTCAGGCAGCACATTTTATCTGTTAATACCTTCTTTATGACCCGGCTAGTGAATTTGGGGCATGTCAGGCAACATGACTAAGAGCGTTTTGCTTATAAAAAATGATAGGTTTGTGTGATAAGACATGTGAAGCCAATTATAGAACACCAGTTTGATGATATTATTTTCAGCATGATTTATAGTAATTGACCTCTGCATACTGTGGGCATAATTCATCTGCTCAGTAATACTGGAAAAGGCCAGCTATTTATATATATATATATATACAGTATATACATGGTTACACACTGCAGAAGCACTTCTATTGTCTTAATCGCACCACCACCAACATTATGAGTTATCCCCCATATCAGCTTATTCGTGCAGTTTTACCCTTCGAAAATTACTTCATGCTTTTTACAATTATTTGTAAAGTAATTGTGTTATAGCTTTGAGCATTGAACTGGTAGGACAAACAGTACCTTAGACTGTAGTGCAAACAAAGTGTCTTTTAAATGAATTACATTAATGCCTTGTATTTTGTAATATACTTGCAACTCTTAGAAAGTATTCACTCTGTCCTCTTGACTCAGCTCTTTTTGTAAAGGGGGTCACCTTATTTTTGAAATTGTGTTTTTGTTTGACAGAGAATATAATACTGTAAACACCTGTTTATTTGTATGGTATTCAATGAAGCTTATTTCGCTAACTTAAATGGCTACGAATTGCACAATGTACTACAGTTGTAGTCAGAAGTTTACATACCCCAATGGGAATTTATATTTTCTAGAAATGTCTTTTTTTGTGATCACATTTTTATTTGGAAATGGGAAGTACAATACAATAAAACAACAAAACATTTAATTTCTAGAAATTATAAACTTCCATTGGGAAATGTAAACTTTTGACTACAACTGTATATGCTACAAAGCACAATGCAGTGGGCAGGGTGAGGGATGAATTTATTTTCGCTAAAATGTACAGTCAGTTATCTATTGAGTGTCTTGAAAAATCACAAAAGAAACAGGTGTAATGTTCAGAATGCATTCAGACTCTTTGATTGTCGATTGCTGGGGAGGTAACACTGTGTGTGCCATAATTTTAGCCCTCATCTTGCCATCTTGATGGGTAACTACGTAGTACTAAGCCACTAAGCCCTCATTAATCCCTTTAGAGGATGTGTTTTAAAAGCCAGTGATACATGTGTTCCATTGAGCTCTACCGATGCACACCTTCAGGTCTAGCTTTTTTAACTATCAGAGAAAACCTACGGCTCCCTTAACTTTAATAACACCGCTTGCCGATCCCATTCTGCCTCTTAATCTGCACTCAGAATGTCATTCCAGAGCAATTAAATGCATTGTGTTTAAATCAGGTATGTGATAGGAAAAGGCAAGAGAATGCAATGTACTATTGATCTGGGTGAATTAGATTCCTATCAAGTCATAGGAGATTTGATAACGAGTTACAAATGTGAATGTAAAAAAGGGGATACAATCATCTGGATCTGAGTGTGCCGCAGTTAACTTGCAAAGATAACAGAACTCACTGAAATATCTTATAAGCTAAAAGAAACCCATATTAACCAACAACTTTTTCTTTTTTTTAAATTGGCTGTTAGCTGCAAGTTCTGTCAACCCTTCCACCTCTGGTATTTAAGGTATGTTTCATTTCCAAGTCGCTGGAGACTAAGCTGCTCCCTGTGAGCCATCCTGCTCCAGTCTTGTTGTTCGATCTTGTTACTCTGGGTCTCGGTGTGGGAGTGTGTCTGTGCGTGTCAGTCCCTGCCTGCGTGTTTAGAAGGTCCTCAGAGGTTGCAAATGAAAAGTAACCCAGCCTGGAGGAAAGCTAAGCAGAGAGTAGCAGTAGGGGACTGTATAAAAGCCACAGGGTCACATTAGTGAACAAGCAAGGGAAATTACCTGGCTTTTATACAACATATTTCTTCCTGCTTGCAGGGTCTGTTTATTTCTTTTCATTTCGACTTAATACTGAAGGTCGACTAAGGTATGGCCAATGGTACAATAACACATGATTACATAGATATAATGTAATACTGTCAATAGGGTGTAAGGCCACCTTGGATACTCAGGAAGGCACTGATTTGATGTTATAGTAGAACCTGTAATATCCAATGTAATTGGTTTCTGGGGACCATCGGATATATGGAAATATCGTATCTCAGAGGGAGTGGTTATTCTGTGTTTTAGTTGCTTTATCAACGTTGGGGCATTATAAATGTCAGGTACATCAGCATGTCTAAAACACTAAAGTATGTTATAGCAAAACAGAGCATTGTAATACGGTATTTGGCAATTTACAAAACAGCATTCCGAAAACATCTCTTACTGTGCTTTCTCTGTCCATGCCAAAGTAATACGACAGGTTTTTTTTTTGTGTGTGTGTGTTAACTAAGACAGAAATGTTGTTTAGAAACCAAAAACAATAACAAAAAAGCGTGCACACAAACACAAACTGGCTTTGGAGGTTGACGAAAAAATCTTGGTACAGCTTTTTAACCGTACAGTAATTATATGAATCCCTCGCTTTCTCGTTCTGTTTTACCTTATGTTGACTGCCTCTGGGACTGCAACAGTACCCCTGTCGTATTTATACCACCTGCTTTTTATATGCAATTGAATCTATTCAGCTAAGCTACTGTTTTAGGCCCACAATAAAATGTGCATTGATCGGTTCCCATCTGTACCATTAATTGGTACCAGCATGTGTAAATGACATGTGCCAGAGGTCCATCAGTTAATAGAGGGTATCGGATCTTGCAGGATCGGAAATGATAGGTTCTACTGTATTTGTCTGCAAGGTGTTTAAATTGTCCTAGAGGGATACTTGACCGTCTCTCAATAAATACAACCTGCATTTCATTTGAAAAGCTGCCGGTCTCCAGTACAGTCATCACGTCTGAGATTAAGTAATTTGTACAGTCTTGGTTTTGGAAGTACCTGTCTTAAATCAGCCCTCTATCATAGTCAGCTGCCTGTTGTGAGTGAAACTGACTTGCAGCAGGGGGCTGCAGGCAGCATGTGTGCTGCACAGCACAGGTGCTTCTCATTTTTGGTCCAACTCCTGAGCTTACTATTCCTGAAAGAGGGTGGATTGATTGCAGTGTAGAATTAGGCCCTCAATTTATTTACAGTTCAGTAACAATTAAACATTGCAACTCATGGCTGCTGTAACTAGATTAACTATCATTAACCTGGATAAAACAATCTATTTTACTTTTGGGAGTATGGAATGTATCAGCTAACAGCAGCCTGTATATATCAGTGTGATGCAGCTCAATTTACCTGCTCTTCCATTGCTTTAAACACAGTGTATACAGATGTCCATGTTTTGCAAGCTGAACTTTGTGCAGAACTGCACTTTGCAGCTCCAGAGACAGTCTGCTGCTCCCCACAGAGATGCAGCATGAATCAGGGTGTTTGTGACGGCAATGTATGTGTGTTCTTCAATTCTTATTAAGGAACATTGTATTAATGATATTGAATTAAAGCCGTGGCTGTGGAAAACCATCTCCATACATGTTCAGTTTATAAAAAACGAGTAGGGGATTATATAGGTGGTTATCAATGGACTGTCCAATGTTTTAACCGTAGCTGATCATGGCTAGCCATTGATGGTAAATGTGCCATAGACCACACATATGTGAAAGGGGTGGAATCCCCTTGTTTGTCCTTAAAACTCTTGATAACGATGCTTTCAATCTTCGAAATCCAACGGTACCCAAGCTAACGTTAGGTTACTTACCATAACCCAGGTTCCCTGAAAGAGAGGATGACCACCAAAACATTACTTATCGGATATGCTCGCCTATTGGTAGGTATTTTCTGAGCTCTCTATACCGGGCACCCTTGCCTGCAACAGCCACAGCTGTCTGTGAGCCACCACTAGGCTTGCCAGGCTCCGGCCTAGGGCTTGCCCTTGAAGACTGGAGATCTGGAGCAGCGTGCTTGAAAGGAGGCGAAGCTCAGTGGCCAACAGCTCTGGGAGCGGGGTCTCTGTGAGCACTCCATCCAAATACGCGTCAGTATGCCCCCCGTGTTAGTCAGGTGGGTCACCTGCGCCTCCACTGCGTAAGCCCTCTTCAGATGAGTCTCCGTAACCCTGCACTGACGGTTCAGGCACATCGGGTCCCGAGCCAATCCCCCCACCGAAGGAGCCTTAACCAAGGCCGCGATGGTGGAGTTAACCAGGGGAAATCCTGCCAAACCCAGCTTTTCCCGCGCCTTCCAATGAAGCAAGCCAAAATCCGTGCTTCAACAAACTCGACGCTGATGCTGGTCGATCCCAAGGGGAGCACACCTCCATAAAATCAGGTAATGGTGGGAAGACTACGGTCTGGGAGCCACTGCCTGCATCTGAAACATGGACGGGGCTCTGTCGGTGTCGCCCAGGGGATCTGCAAAAAGTTTGCAGCGTGTCCCATCAATGCCGACATGAAGCTGGACAACGGTGGCAAACTAGCCCCCGAGGCAACCTCCTCCATCTCCGTGGGGAAGGTGCTCTCACCCCAGGAGGCCGTTATAGGCAGCATGTCCTCCTCCGCCATTAAGGACTGAGGTTCCTGCTTGGCCTGGGTTCCCATGGGAGACCCAGGAACCGGAGCTGGTGCAAGTGGTATCGGGGCCGGGACCTCCCCCAGCGCTGCAGGAGCTTGCTGCCAGACAGTAGCTCAAGGACTTGGGCCATCTGCTCCTTGAGGTAAATAATGTCCCTCGCCTGCCTTGAGCGCTTCACCCTTCTTGCTTGCAGAGAAGGGGAGCGACTACGGGGTGTCAATGCAGGGCATCTCCTGTGAGGGGCTCTTCAACAGTTGGAGGAACAGGGGTGGGGCCCCGAGGGCTGCTAACGGCGGAATGTTTATCCACATGGCCCTATTCTGCCTATTGCGATGGACTCTGGGCTGAAAAGCCGTGCAGAAGTCCTCGTTTCCGATGGCCTCGGTGGCATGTTGGACCCCTAGGCACCGCACATAGAGAGAGTGCCTAGGGATGTGCAGGCGTGGAACCACAGAAGGCTCGTGCGTGCAAAACACACCTTATTACCTTTATTTTGTACTTGGTTACATTATCAAGAATGCTGCTAAATACTGGATGGGGGAACCAGTGCTTTCACCAGGCTTCTTACTGGCAAGTAAATCTGTTCTATTTTAAGCAATTATGTGGAGTGCACTAAGCACCGTGCACAACGAGTGCACCAAGCACCATGCACACTGAGTGCACCAAGCACCATGCACACGAGCACTGAGTGCACCAAGCGCTGTGCACAACGAGTGCAGTAAGCACTGTGCGCACCGAGTACTGCGTGCACCGAGTGCAACAAGCACCGTGCGCACATAGGCACCAAAGTGCCACGGGCTGAGCTTGCGGCGGGCGAATCTGTGGATGGAGTACAACACAATAATACAATACAAACAATATTACTGGGGAGCACACTGCTGCTGTTGTTGATTTTTCGAAGGCCCGACCCACGAAGGTAGGTGGGCCGAGGCAGCCAGCGAGGTCTACTCTACAGTGGTCTAGTAAAAATACAGCCCATAGAGGACAAGGCCTGCTGTTTTTTAATTTTTTTTATTACCTAGTTGCTGCACAACACAGGCAAGCGGGACTACCGCGAGCGCACTGCAGATGTGCCTGCAAGGGTATTTAGTCAACAACAATAACAAATGTATATGTTTTTACATATATTTAAACTACCACTCAGCAGCTAGCTGAGTCGCTCGACAGCAGGGGTAAGGCAGAGCCTAGCCCCGGTGGAGGACGTGCTCCCACACAAGTGAAGGCTGGAAAAAAAACAACAACACTCATTTAAATCAATACTGCACAGGCAGTCGACTCCCGTACCACAGATAGGAAAGCAACAGCCTGCAATGCGAGCATGCGCAGGTTGCTGAAGAAGAAAAAGGCTGAATCAGGAGTCACTGATTCCATGAAAGCAGCAAGCCAGCTGGAACTGCAGTTGACTCAAAAGCTCTTTTTTTTCACATTACGCTCAGATACCAACACAGAGGGTCTTACCTTACCGTCTTGAGAGGCAAAAAGAGAACATGGCTTCTGTGGTTTGACTATTTAATTTCTCTGTAGGCGGGACAGAGGGCATCATCCCAGGAAGGGGCCTATCGGCAGCTCCGGTATAGAGAGCTCAGAAAATACCTACCATTAGGCAGGCATATCCCATACGTAATGTTTTGGTGGTTGTCTTCGAATTGAAAGGGAACCAGTGTGACATTGCGTTGGCCTCAAATGCATATTCCATTCCAAACACTTCAGATTCAACCACAGGCTATATGGTTTCCTGATATAAAGATAAGTGAACAAGATTGATCCACTAAGGTAGAACATCTGAGGCGTCCTGTCTGTAATTATTGTGTCAGAGATTTAAAGGCTTGCTTGAGAATTGGTCAGGGCAGTTTAAACATTTAGAAACTGCTCACATGTGTAATGCACATAAAGTGTAGAGGCTTGTTTCCTTGCAGTGGGCAGGGTGAGGGTTGAGTTTATTTTGTACTTGGTTACATTATCAAGAATGCTGCTAAATACTGGATGGGGGAACCAGTGCTTTCACCAGGCTTCTTACTGGCAAGTAAATCTGTTCTATTTTAAGCAATTATGTGGAGAATTTCACTCCGGGGGGTAAAGCTTAGTGAATAATCAATATCTTTTTTTGCATTGTTATTAATATTGTAATACTGTGAGATAACACTCTCACTAAAACTCTAATGGGGGCTATCGATGGCTATCAATAGGTAGATAAATTGCTGCATCCAGTTTCTCCACATGTTCAAATACATGTTGACACAGCTGGTATTTTCTTTGTTGAACTCTATGCAGTGAATGAATGTGCCATGACTGACTGGACCGGGTCACTTTAATCAGGTCAATTGGTAATATATAGACATTTCCTTTCACCGATAGTTTTGTAAGGTCGAAGATCTCATGAGAGGAGATTATTAGAATTTGTTGTATTAATGTCGGTAGAATAGGGTTGCCGATATTGAATGTGTTTCTATGCAATATCATAAAGACATATTGATATTGCTTAATATTCTAATGGGGTGCGGGACGCAAAATCACTGACCCGGGAAAAGAATGGAATAATAGGGAATTAGGAATGCATTTACTGTGGACCAGGAGTTCATTTGTGACTTTCATAAGAAAAGCATCATTGATTTCCTCAAACCAGAAATGGTCAAATGTTCATTGCTTTAGAATGGAAAGAAGACATTAGTAAAGAAAATTCCACCCACAACTTTTAAATACTAGCTGAATGTAATATACATTATTAGGAACTTGCTGTTAATGGTGTAGCAGCCGTTAGATTGTCTTGCCAGAGTATTTCTATAGCAAGTCCCACGGTGTTTCTAACAGAATTAGTTAATTGTGTATATGCTTACGCAGGCTTAATTAAGATAAATGCTAGTTTGTCATCCAAGTCCCTCTGTTCCTACTGAAGCAACATGAAACATGAAGTGTTAAAACTTAAACAATACAGATGATATGAATCCATTCACATTTCTGTTGTACATCACTACTAAATCCCCAAACTACAATCTCTTAGTTCTGTGCTTACTGGTTAATTATACTGCACCCTCATGCCTACCCCCCCCCCCCCCCCCCCTCCCCCTCCACCACCACCAAGATAACTCTGATCCTCTGATTAAATCCTCCACTGATCCCTGATTTATAAGGTGAGGTCAAGACCCTTATTGTAAATCAACATTTTATGTTGCTCGTTCATTTAAAAGTCAAGTATACACATTGTCATTCAGGTAGACTGCTATGCAAATATGCATGGGTGTTATTTATTGAGCAGATGCTGGTAGGTGTTAGCAATTTATCACAATCAATATGAACACATATGATTCCTTAGTAAATGTAGGTATCAACTGGTTATATTGTAACTGCAAAAAATATGAAGAATTAATTTAGAATATGAAGGGAAACAAAAAAAATTGAAAAGTGGTGTATGTTCTTCCAGTATATTCAAAACAATAGAGACATGTGAAAGAAAGTTATTGTCAGCAACATGATTTAAACCATGCTTGGTGGCATTTACTCAGCAAGCCGGGTGTGTTTTCTGTAATCAAAAACAAACTGCCTAACACTTGTGTTAACAATAAAATGCACTGTAACCTGGACAGAAGTGTGGCTGCTGTACTCCAGAGGGTCTTGCTTTCAGCTCATGTCTCGGGAGAACAAGAGACTGTAGGATCCCACACCTGGCTGGTTCAGCACCCTGGAGAGCATCTATGAAGAATGCTGAGACAGACACTGAGACAGACACAGGCATGTCCTGTCACTTACAGCTGCAGCAGGTGTTTGTCTTGATCAAAAAGCAAATTGACAAATAGCTTTTTCATTTGACTGACAAGGAAGAGTTTCTGTATTTGCATGAGAATAACGCAATACATTTTTTTTTATTTAGTCTGTCTTTTTGAATTGACGTGGGACTAGCAAAAACATGGGTGTGCATAGTGCAAAACTATTAACAAGGCAAAAATAGCACAACAAATTAGCCCACTGTAGATCATTAAAACAGTTCCACTTGATATAAAGTGTGTCTAAGTTTCAATTCAGTGCAAAATAAGTTCATTAAAAATCCTTGTCATGTGTTAAAAGAGGAAATTCCTTTTTAAGGACTGATTTTAATATATGTTTCTAATATTAAATTCACAAATCCTACTACTACTTCTACTACTGAAAAGCTCATTTTTAAAACTGTAAAGTATGTTATTTATTTATGAATAAAATTTATTTAGGTCTGAATAAAAATATGAAGCAGAACCCACCTCATTGTGTATTTAATTGCTGTTATCTACGCTGGACACATGCAGCTGAGAGATGTGAACGCACATGTTAACAAAGTCGTCAACTAGGCTTTCACTGCGCAACTAAACTCTGGCATAAAAGAAACACAAACTGAAATACCAGGTTATTTTCTGTGAGCCTGACACAACTTTTAATGCACAATGCTACAAAAAAAGTATAGAATTAAATAAATAAACATCATACGGGAATGTGATGATCTTATTTGAATATATTTATAAAACGGTGATTAAAAAGCACAAAATGCAAGCATGCCATTTTCTCTAAACTGCCACTTTGTTACATGGAATGGCTCTAGGGTAACCATATCAGCCTGCCTGTCTTTAGCCTATTTCAGGGCCAAAGCTATAAGTTAAAATGCTGGTCACTGCAGGGTTTAAATCAAAGGCTGCAGTGTTGGGTGGAAGGACAGGCATTGGATAGCGCCCAGGGCACTGGCTGATTTACAGTAATGTCTTCTCTGTACACTGTCCCTGCCACTGTATGCAGATAAGCATGCTCCACTAAGCAATATTCAGAATGGCAGTAGTAGGCAATTTCCGCTAAAGCAATGAAATCTGACCATGGTTACGCGTCAGCTTCCCATAAAAAAAAACACACTCGTTAATCTATTTACCTGTAAATGAATGTTGCAATTGAATGATTTGCTCAAAGGTTGGTTTGCAAGCCCCAGCTCTGCTTATTGCTTCCGTCATGAAGATGGACTGCTGGCAGTCTTGGTCATGAAACATAGCTGGAGGAAGGGGTTGTACAGTACTGTGTGGAATGGCGTTGCTCAGGCCCTTACTGTGTGTTAGTATGTGCTATTGATTCTGTGGTGCTGATGAAGCAAATTAAGCTTCTTCATCAACAGCTTTTAGCCAAAAAGCACTCAAATGAATGCTTACTTAGGGTGGGTAAAAATAAGAAACATTACCAAGTACCATACTATTAATAAACTTGATTTTTCTGTCTTTGACAATGATACCGACTTCAGCAATATAGTATGAATTCGGTGGTACGTTAACAGTAATGAGTAATGGCAAGGGACATGCCTAGTTTTTGGTAAAACACTATTAACACTTGTATTGACTAATAGTCTATTTTTACTACTTCCCATGAGCTATCCTTTCTTGGTGTATCTGCCTGTATCAATGCAAGAACTCAGCCTTCATAATGATGCTGATTGTTTGCATCTTGCCAAATCGAACAGGGCCAGACAGATTGGGTACAGATTGGGTGAATCTCCCCTACATCATTTAGACAAACACTCAAACATTCACACGAGAAGAGGCTGCATGATAAATATTGTACAGTGCTCTGTTTGTGCTTCCACCATCATCCAGAACACATTCTAATGCACTCAACTGCCTTTAGCGGCATGTGAAAGAGTTTACACTAATGCAGGCACAAATCTAATTTAAATAGTCTTCAATTTCCCCAACCCCATATACACAGGGGAAATATTACATTTAAGTGGATCAGTCATGCTTCCGCCAATCAATCAATCTTTATTTAGTCGGGTTATAAACCCTTGAGATACACATCTCATTTACATGGTGGTCCCAGCTACGTGGCAGCGAGACACGAATAATACGATAGAAATCTAACTGCCATTATCACAGCAGGTACAAAGGAATAAAAAGCCTTTTTATGTAAAACTGTGCTCCCCCGCAATCATTTGTTCTGTTAGTGTAGGGCCTCAAACCTCCTTGCCCCTTGAAATCCTGTTGCTACTGCTGCAGTGAAGGTTATGAATACAAGCTTGGTTGTAGCTGATGAAGCAAAACAAAAATTAAACCAACAGCGGTGTAGAATGTGAACATCAAACTATTTCATACATTCAATTCTTCTTTAGCTCACAAGGCTTAAGGCTTATAGGAAACCGTTGCCTAAAATATATAGTATTAGAAGTAGTTTTTGAAAACATTATTGGGCTTTTACATATAGTAGAGTACGGTCAAATAATAAGTCATGCATTTCAAAGCCTCTGTATATTCCCAGCACTATACCTCATTCTGCAACACCAGTGTGGTAAAACAGTGGAATTCAAGGTAGTGGAGAAAGTGCTGCTAAACAGAGGATACAGGAGCTTTAATCTGTTTATCTGCTATGCTTTCATTTACTTGTGTTGGGAGAGGAGGCAGGCAGGGGTTCTGTATTGAAAAGAAGCACAGCAACATGATTATGGCCCTCTCAGTCTATTTGAGCTAAAACGATGATTAAGGGGTCCTGGCCTTTAAATAGACAATCCTGTTGACCCAATTTAGTACCCCGATCAATCCGCCACTCGCCAGATTAATTGAGATGCTTCCAATTGATTTGTTTTATTCATTTTTATATACAAGGCTTCTCAAACTGCTGCAAGACTGTGTTGGATTGCCAGCAGTGGCGAGGCTGCTTCTATGAGCGAGAGTGACTGTGCACTGAAGAGAACACTGATCTGCTTCCCCAGCCTTGAAGAGTCTTTTCAGAAGCTGGACTAGTAAACAAGCATGACACATAATGATCTAAGCAGAAGCAAACAATAGAAAGTTATACAGATCACACATAATAGGATATGAAAACAGGCAAGAGATTGCATATTAGGATGAACATGATATAAACATATCCATTTAACTCCATGCACACACATTGTGGCTTCCTGCTCTGTTGAAACTGGTTAAATATTAATTGGGAAAGATGCACTCCAGTACAGGCAACACTGGGGAATGTGAACAGCGGGTTTGGAGATGTATTGAAATGTATGGATATATAGTAGGGCCATATTCATTAAATATTTACCCCTGTGCTATGTTTGCAGCATTGTATTTTATTTTTTTTGTGAAAAGCGGAACAAACTGCTAATGTTAAAGAACTAGCAAAAAACAACTAAATAGCAAATAGGAGCCCCAAACCCCCTGGGTTAGCCTTGGGTTATATATTTTAAGCATTAAATTGAGTATAACTAACTTAAGGTACTGTACATTCTTCTGCTCTAAACCGCTGGATAGTCCATAGTCATTGATCATTGGGGTATGCTACCATATCCAGACGTCAGCCAAAGGTCTTTATTTGTTTTATCATTTTTGCTTCTCCTTTTCATAATGAGCTGCTGTAATTTGGAAGGATGGTCTGTTAAAAAGAAAGGGACACTGGATAATGCTCTCACGGGGGGGATGGGGGGGGGGACACCATTGACACCCACCCGTCCATCATCGCTTTAAGCTAAAGATGTCTGTTAAAAAAAAAAAAAAAAACATTAATCTTGTTCCTTTTGGCACTGCAGGGGAGAAAAGTAGAGAATAGCTCCAGGCACGACTCCCATAAATGAGGATATAACCACATTTTACTAATGTTTAATTATAGCTTAGCACCAAGGACAGGACAAGGAAACTGCACAGATTATAGAAAGGAATGACTGGTAACTGTATAACGCTGATCGTTTCTTTTTTTATTAGTTGGCTCATTTTGTGTACAGCAGGATTCCAGACTAAACACTCAAACTGGTCTCTTTGAATGACAGAGAAGCAGTCCCCAGGGCTTTTTTAAATTACATTTTTTTAACTACAATTTGGTGTCGCATAGCCTCTGGTAAAGGTACAGGATGGCAGAGAGTTAAGAGTGAGGGGAATGATGCAGTATTGTAATTGTAATATCACCTATGAGATGCAGTCTGCGCACTGCACTCAGGAAATTAATATATAGTGTCCCTCAAAAACAAAGCATTGGTTAAATTAACATTAGTTGAAAAGCTCTTGGAAAACTCTGTTCAGCTAATACAAAATTCAACAAGAAGCACTGTTCTTTAAAACAGTCTTAGCCATACAGAAAAGTAACCAAAGTTAACAAATGTTGCACTCTTGTTCTGATGCGGTGGCATGTCTGGTAAATGGATAAGTGCATTGGTACTTACTGCAGGTCAAAATATGAAAAATGTAATTCCTCATACCATTGTAGCTACCTTTGTGCTACCATTGCTTCTTGGTTCCTAACCATTTCATTGCCAATGCAGTGCCGCTGCAATGCCATTGAAAACCTTTTGTGAAGGATATGCCTGTTCCTTGTAACTTTCAAGCTAAACTGCAACTAAACTTTCAAAGTTGAAAAACAAACAGTTTTGAAGTACACTTTAGAAAGCCAGCAGATGCCATTTCCTATTTTTTTTTTTTTAAGGAGTTAAATAATTTCTAAATGTTAATAAATACAGATGGGAGATAATATTGGAAGCTAATTAACAGGCTGTTTAAAATTCAATAGCTGGCTTAGCAAAAAAACAAACATTGTTAGCATTTCAGCAATCACTACAAGGCATCACACAGGTAGGCAGTATTGCAGGCAGCGCCCACCCTGCACTTTGTGATTTATGGACATGTGCATTGTCTGGCTGTGGGTTGAACTCAGAAATCTCAGCACCTTTAAATCATTCCTCGTTCGCCGCCAAGGGGGGCTAGGGCAATGGAGGGGAGAGGCGGAGGGTTGAACATCTATTGAACATTCTCCTGAAAGTATTCATACATTTTTTTCTAGCTCCTTTAACAGTGTGCTTACATCATCTCTTACTTAGTATCCCTCATTTCTGAAGAGGCACCATGAATCATTGTTATCCCTGGAGCAGTGATACCGGCTTGCTAGCCACGAATATGTTAATATTAATGTTTTCAAATAAATGACTTGCCTATAAAAAAAGAAATATTA
Source organism: Acipenser ruthenus (assembly GCF_902713425.1). Taxonomy (NCBI): domain Eukaryota; kingdom Metazoa; phylum Chordata; class Actinopteri; order Acipenseriformes; family Acipenseridae; genus Acipenser; species Acipenser ruthenus. Next base: position 6,357,318 of record NC_081207.1, on the reverse strand, counting down.
TTTTAATGTATTACATATACATGCATTATTTTACAATACTAACCCGGCAATAAAAAAAAAATATATATATATATATATATATATATATATATATATATATATATATAGATATATCTGTGTTTATAATGTCTATGCATTGTTTCTATTTGCATATTATTTTTTGTTAGTACAGTATCTTCAAGTCCAAAAGAATTAGTGATCGATGGATGTGGCAATACCTCTGCCCAGTGTTGCCTCCAGCAATGTGTGGATTGAAATGATTAAACTGCACCAGTATGACACAAGGAAGACCATCTCCAATGCGAATGTGCAAATAAGTTTAGTATTTTACAGTTATGCTATATCCTTGCTCTCATGGTTGTTGCAGCATAGGGAAAATAAATGTGTCTCTACAATGGTCATGGGCTGAGCCTTGGCAGGTACTGATGCCAACCCCAGGCCCTCTCTCCCCCAACATGCCCTTTGCTCCCCTCACTGATAAACAGATTCTCAGATTAATCTTTATTATTATTATTACATTTTCCAGAGCAGACCCATGGCTGTGGACTCTTCCTGCGTTCACATCCATGGCCGTTTCTGCAGTTGTTTATAGTAATTTCATTTTATTTGATTAAACTTGCGCTAATGCAGTCTCAACTACTGCGAGGCAATGTAATGAAATCATCCTCTGCAAAAAACAAGTTAGCTTCTGAAATAGCAGTGCAATAAACCTTATGGAGAACTGTGGTAGGGTGGTCCCACATGCTGCATGAACTCCCAATACCATCCATCCTCCCTTTCAGCTAACTTCCAAGACATCCGATCTGAAATGTAAAGCACGTTCAGCTATTGTTCTAGTTGGCTGAGTTCATTGGCTCTTTGATGCTCAAAAATATATTAGGTTCTAATAGGATTTGCGCATGGCACACAGTGCCATCAATGGCAATATGTTGCAACTGCAGTTTCTTAAATGAGGTTACTCTGCTGAATTCTCTGATGTGCACAATAGTGCTGTTTTATGTTATTGACATTATCAACAAGATCTATTTGCATACTTTCTTATCGAGGGGGATTGGAGGAAATTTGAATGCACCAGACATGATGTTGTCGATGCCCTCATTACTGCAGCCTCCTTTCCCTTTTTGATGTAATGTCATTTCAGACTTATTTATTGCATTAGTAATAACATTCATTATTGTTTCCCCCTTCCCAATTGTGACTAAAATGCAGTCTAAGTGTCTCAGGGGCATTGTCAAGAACAGGTCTGGTGTATACAGTGTATCACCTGTCATTGACACAGAGTTTCAGATTGTACGTGTGAGCAGCTAAGCAGCCACAGAGGTGCAGCTCCCCCAAAAAGTGAGAATCCTTCCCCTGACAGATGTACTGTCCAGTGTCCCAGGTGAGAATTGAACCTGGGTCCCAGGGGTGGTTGAGGTTTTAACCTCTGCCCCCATCCTGGAGTTTATGACCCGGAGTGGCAGAATGGATCAGAAAGGCAGTGCATCAGAAATACTCTGAAACGAGAAGCCAGCCTGTATCCCACAGATGGAGAGGAGGAACAGTTTCAAGTGGCCTGAGGGGGTCTCCTAGCAAATTTCATTATGCAATTATCAGAGTCATGGATATTGCTCTACCCACCTGTTAACTAATCCATAGCATTCACCAGCAGACATGATCCATCTCACACAATTGGTATAATGGGTAATACAGTTACGTGTCATGTGAGGTGGAAAGGAATAGAGAGAGGGAGTAAAGAAGAGTTCTTTCAACTTGAACTGACTGCAGTTTAGATGGTAGCTGTCTCCTCTTGTCAATTCCTACCTCGACCACAAGGCAAATTGGTGGAGTTAGTAAATGGAAAATCACTAAACATAATCACAGTTGGGGGAGAGAAATTACAATTGGACACCTTTAGTGGTCACTGTAGACATTTTTTGAAAAAGGATATTAGCTTGTAAGCCTTGTAAATAATGATCTAAGCAGGAGCAAAAATAGAGAATGACAGATAATACATATAATAGATTATTAAAAAGGGATATATATACCTGGGTAGTAATTGCAAATTAGGACCAGGTGCAGGGTATATAAGAGGTGCAGTCAGTCTGCACAGGGCTGCTGTGTGTAGAGCCCGCTTGCGAGTGTGTGCAGGCGTACCAAGAGAGTGAAGGTTTGTTTGTTTAAAAACTGTTTTTTGTTTTTGTTTGATTTTGGTTTTTGCGGATAAACAGCTTAGTTGTCCTGTTATATAGTTTAGGTTCCTGTTTTGTGTGTTAGTTTAGTGCTCAAGAAAGAGCTAGGTGTTTATTTTGTTTATTTTGTTTTTGTTCATTTGGTTTATTAAAAATAGTGCGTAAGCACTGAAAACCTTTCCTGTGTCCTGGGTCCGTTTTAAAGGGGCAGCGAACTGCAGAGAGGTGCGATTCTGTTATAATATATATATAATATTCAATAAATATACCACTCCACAGGCAATTGAAGTCAATGGTATTAAGCTTGAAGAAGTCAATAACTATGTATATTTAGGACAGTTAGTTTTGGCAACGGAGAACAAAATGTGCTAAATCAACTGAAGAGCTAAAATGGGCTGGAGTTCCTTTGGAAGATTAAGCATGGTTCTGAAAGGGAAACTACCCTTATGCCTCAAAAGAAAAGTCTTCGACCAATGCGTGCTGCTAGTGATAACTTACGGATGCGAAACCTGGACCCTCAATGCAAAAATGACTCAAAAATTACAAACGACTCAATGGAGTATGGAAAGATGCATGCTGGGAATAACAAGAAGAGACAGAAAAAGGAAGGAATGGATAAGAGTGCAAGCAAAAGTATGCAATGTTATTATAAGAGCGAAAAAACTGAAATGGCAGTGGGCCAGACATGTAGCAAGAACAGCAGACCATTGCTGGAACAAGGAGATACTAGACTGGCTCCTAAGAGATATAAAGTGAAATTAGGGAATACGCTGGAGCAACATGGATGAGGAACACAGCACACAGACTTTTATGGAAGAATCTTGGGGAGTCCTTCATCCAGCAGTGGATTGAAAAAGGCTGAAGATGATGATCATGATATATACTCTTGTAAAGGGTTCACTTTAGAAGTCATACCCACCGTCTCTGTTCAATGAACATATACATACTTACATGCTGTACATACATATATACATACAGTACAGTGTACATAAATCCATACTTCACAGAGAGGCTTTGGTGGGTTCTATAATGAAGTGCTAAAGGTTTATGAAAGGATCAGTAGCATGGTAGTTTGATATGCAAAGTGGGGAGTATTAACTGTACATTACCTTTGGTCGGTGCTTGTAAAAACCTGGCTCGTCACTTACAAGTTTCTATTTCCATTTGTTTTTTTGCTGCTACAATAGCACTGAGATTTTTGCATTAAGGCCCTAACTGGCTCAAGTAAATGGAGCAGTTTGCAATTAGTTTTCAAAGTACTTATCTCACTAAAATAAATGAATTATTGATTTAACGACACTCATGCTTTTAGTGTGAGCCGCAGCGCCATTATGACTCTTTTTCTACTGCTTAAAAGTGCAACGTCCATCTTTTGTGAAAACTCTTGAGTATTTTTTACCCACCCTCTGATCATTATTGCATGTCAGAATGAATCCCTAGATTGCAGGACTGGGCAGTGATTGACATGTGTCCTGTCTTTGGTTTGTTCCTGCTCTTACTAACTTCCTAATGGGGAAGATGAATCTGTCACTCAAGGTGTACGTGTTAGCTTTTTAAAAGCATTTTCAGACCTTTCATGAGTACAGTCTTCTCATTGAATTTTATTTTAAGCATGTCAATGTATGATTCCCCCTGGCTTAAGGAAGTCTGTTGCTGCAAGAAGAGAATATTAGCGCTAAACAGCCTCCCTTTACTTTGTGCTGCTGGAAGTTGGAAGGAAACTTGTGTCCTTATGTGAACTGCAATTTCTTAAAAAGTAGAATATACAGACTAGCAAATTCACTGACTGGTCAGCCTGCAAACTATGTACTGTAATTAATAGACACCAGTGAATTATATTTGACTGGGGATCACTGTGGCTTTAAACTGAAACAGCTCAATTCTTAAAGACAGGTGTAGAACGCCCCAGAGATTTGGATCTTGGTACACAAAGGCACCATTTTTGAATACTTATAGTGTGGGCACCGCACCGCTAATTGTCTCAGCAATCTTACTGTCTGGTTTCTAACCTGTTGCATTCCCTTTTGACTTTCACTCTCTGCCCAGCAGCCAGCTGTGTGCTGAGCTCTGTATCTTCCCTGTGCCTCCATGCCACCTGAGGGGCCACTAACTCCATACTGTAGAGGAGCATGGGCAGGTGTTTTATTATCACCTGCCTATTGCATTAGCAGGTGGTTTATGTTCACTGTAGTCCCAGGACTGCTCTGAGCGAATTACCATCATTTATAGAGCCAATTGATGAGGTGCAGCTTAGGGAATGGCATATGACTGCCTTAGAAGATCTTAGAGCAGGTTATTCTTATTATTAGTATTATTATTTCCTTTTTGCCAAGCAGGGTACATCTTTCTCTTGGTCACTTAAACCCTAGAGTACTTGATCAGAAAAAAAACCCAAGACTTAGGATCCTGCTTATATCTAGGTGGTAACATTATAACTTGCATAAGCCTATGTAAAGGAATGTGTCTGGTTCACTATAGCGTGCTACAGAAATCCCTATTTGTATTGCATTTTGTGGTTTAGTTGTAAACCTGTCCACACAATTATAGTGGCAGTTACTAGAGATTCTCTCTCTTTCTGTCTCTCTTTTACCTCCTCGCCTGCTGTGTTTCCTAATTTAAAAGTGTCCTTACTGTCTGGGTAGAAGATGTTATGAACTGTGCTTTTCCATGAATCTGATTAATTTTAACTATAATTACCACAATTGATTGGATCGCCCAGTCTGTAGCAGATATGGTAACGGAAACCAAATGTACTTCTACATGTTTGCTGTATATCCCTGCTTACTTGTGAGTAAGATTGCTGTGTCTTGTATTTCTACATACATACATAGAAGTGCATATTCAGTTGTGAAGAATCTTGAGGACACTCATCGTTGTCTATGGCTTAGTGGTATGGCTTGGAGTTTGTACTGAATTGAGACCATGAAAAGTAATTTCACTGAGGCTGGATTCTAATCAGGACTCCGGAAATAATCAATGGAAATTCCCAGACCCGATATTGAGGCATATTATCCTATTTAGACCAAATGAACACTAATTGAATTAAATTAAAAAACGGTAAATGTGCTGGTCTGGCTACGTTTGAATTCCCTCTGATCAGCCATTGCACTTCCACTGATTTGTAAGACTGCATACACAATTGGATAGCTCTAATTTTGTGAGAGCTATAGTAAAGCATTTCTTTAATAGAGGGTTTCAAATTTTGTGTTTTAAGATTTTTACAGCATTTTATGCCAACTGAATTGCATTCAAAGTAATTTATTTTCAGGCTGTCATTTACCATGTTACTGGCTTGGTATGTTGAGGATGATGTCCTTGCAAAGGTAGCAGGTTGCAGATAGAATTAAGCCATTTCTTTTTCTTAGCAGCTGTTAGGCCACCATTACCTTTCACTAAATCACTCACTTTGAGACTGGCTTGCAGCAGTCAATGGATCCATTGCCATGTAACAGTCTACTGGCCTTAAGTCATCTTGCACTGGGTTCCAAAACTTCACATTTTAAATACTAGAAATCAGCTTGCTGCAGAATAACATCAAAAAACACTTAGTCAGAGAATGTGTGCTTGTTATGCGCAATGCCTAATTTTCAAAGCTTAGTAACATGTTCAGTAAATCTCAAATACAGTGGTAGCCAGAGCCAGCTATTTAAATGTTGCGATACTGTCCAAGATGATCAATAACAATATTTTTGGGATATGCCTGTCACAGGTGAGGTATTTACTGAGCATTTTATGTCAGAGCTGTCGATAGGCCCCTCCGGGGAGTGTAGTCCTCGGTCCCACCCACCGAGGGAATAAGTAGTCACTTGGCAGAGATCACGTTCTCTTTTACACTGAACCCATGAATGCGCGCGACCTCGCAAGGTTTGTTTGTCGTCTTCTCTTTCAGGGAGCCGGGGTTACATCCGTAACCTATCGTACCTTTTCAATTTGAAGACGGCCAACAACAATACTTTTGGCAAAGCCGTCACGAGGGAGCATGAGCGGAGACAGCAGATGAGGGACGTCTCGCTACCACCAAACTAATCTTTGTGGTGTGAGTGTGCAACCTCAAGGACCATTGTATCTAATGAAGGCATAGAGGGATCTACCACATTGAGTCGGTAGAACCTGGTGAATTTATGCGGAGTAGCCCAGCTAGCCGCAGTACAGATATCAGTCAATGAGGCACCTCTAAAGAGGGCCCATGACGTAGCCACTCCTCTGATAGAGTGCACGGCCACCCTCCCAGGTGGGGGTAGGCCGATATTAGTTATGCAGTTGAAACTGTGTCCACAATCCAGTGGGACAGTAGATGCATCGAGAGGGCTTGAGCCAGGGTCCTTTCACCATGACAGACGAAGAGCTGGTCAGACTGACGCAGCGCTCTCGTCCTGTCCACATAACATCTCAATGCCCGAACTGGGCAGAGGGAATTCGATCTCCGATCCTCCTCTGAAGAAAAAGGAGCGGATGGAAAGCCTTTAGTTCCACTGATTCAAGTGGAAAGCCAAAACCACCTTAGGGAGGTAAACGGGGTTCGTGCGTAACGACATCCTGTTTCCATCATCCCAAACATGCATACAGGAACTGTGCACTGACAGAGCCTGTAGTTCACTAACCTGCTTAGCAGAGGTGATGGATAACAAAAAGGCTGTCTACATAGAGAGATATTTCAAATTTATGGAATGCCTAGGCTCAGACGGGGCCTTAGTGAGAGCCTCCAATACCACGTCTAGTCTCCACTCGGGGAGGACGTTGTTTCTAGGAGGACATAACCCTTTTAGAAAACAGGTTGCTAGTATATGAGTGCCCGGGGACACTATCAATGGGGACATGGCATACAGATATGTAGAGTGGGGATCTACCCTTCTCTAGCAATTCTTGCAGAAACTGTAAGATGATTGCTATAGGGCAATAAATGAGGTCATGACCTCTGACCATACACCAATTTTGGAAATACCTCCACTTATAGGCATACAACGACCTTGTGGAGGGGGCCCTAGCATTTTGTAGTGTACTGACAACTGCGTCTGAGGCCGACAGACGGTCCCGTTCAGGAGCCAGACCCACGGTTCTGGGTGCCAGCAAGTGCTTCTCGCCTGACTGAGGAGATCCATGTGCAGTGGGATCTCCCAGGGCTGGCCTTGAAGCAACTGGCAAATGTTTGCAAACAAGATTCTCCGGTCCATCTGGGGGCATCAGGAGAACTGTCGCTTCTTCTCTCCGAACCTTCTCTTGGAAGGTCGCGATCAACGGTATTGGCAGGAATGTGTATGAAAGGGTTCTGGGCCACTCATACGTAGGGCGTCGATGCCTAGTGGATCGTCGCAGCGGTGGAGGGAGAACCATAGGGGGCAATGAGTCACCTGAGGGTGGAGTTGCCATTCTGACGGGTGAGGACCCTCCCTCAAGAGGAGGTCCGCCACCCAATTCACCACTCACGGGAGATGAACAGCTCGGAGGGATAGCAAGTACCACTTTGCCCAGTTCAATAGCCAAAAGGCTATGTGGTGCAACCCTGGGGGACCGAAGTCCTCCCTGGTGGTTGACATATGCTACTACCGACATGTTGTCCATACGGACAAGAACATGTCTCCTCTGGAGCACTGGAAGGAAATGCTGGAGATCAAGGTGAACCGCTCACAGTTCCAGCGCATTTATGTGCAGGGAGGTCTATCGACCCGACCAGGACCAGCGGACTCCTCTGCCTGCCCAGACCGCACCCCCAACCCAAGTTGGACGCGTCTGTCATCACCACTTGACAGCTATGGATCACTCTCATCCTTACATCTTCACACAGGTGAGATGCTTGCCTCCATCAGCGTAGGGTTTCACAACATACGCGAGTCTGTCACGTTTGGGGTGTGACTGGAAGGCACTGAGCCACACTTGGATAGGACACACACTCACACACAGCAAAAGCGGAAGGGTATTATTTATTTATTTATTTATTTTAGGCCGCACACACCGAGTGGGCAGGCCACGTCAGCCCAGCAGCATCGACTCAAACAGCGGGTGCAGCAGAGCCGGGTCCCGGTGGAGGAAAAAATCACTCTTTTCTCTTTGTTTATTTATATATATATATATATATATATATATATATATATATATATATAAATAAACATATATATAATTTAGCTACAAAATGCAGAGGAAAAAACACAGACAGCAGATGCTGCAGGTTAGGAAAGCAGACTACAATCACCAAGCGATGTAGGCTATTGAAAGTAAAGAAAGATTTTTTAAAACGGAGCACAGTTGTGCAGTGTTTAAGTTCAGTCCTCAGAAGCAGAGTTTCTGATTCCTTGGAAGTGGCAAGCCAACTTCCAGCAATAAATTGCAGGGGAATTAGCAGAAAAACTCGAAGTGAGAGCTATTTTACAAGAATCAATCACGCAACTGGAGAGGTTAGTTATACCTACCTTACCTTCCTGATTGTGAGAAGCAAAAGAGAACGTGATCTCCATGGAGTCACTACTTAATCCCTCAGTAAGCGGGACCGAGGACGTTACTCCCCGGACGGGACATAAAATGCTCAGTAAATACCTGACCTGAGGCAGGCATATCCCAAAAGTATTGTTGTTGGTCATCTTCGAATTGAAAGGGAACATTGCATTTAGGTTGAAAATCAGAAGCAGAGCCGTGTAAAGCCCTGTAAAGGGTTTGGCTCATATTGCTGGTAATCTGCTGTATTATACTTTATGCAGCAAAGTTGTAGATTAAATACATAGACAGACCATTGCAGGTCATCTTTAAATGTGTAAGTGCACTGATAAAGACATCCTGTGTTTATTGTTATTGCATGATTATCTATGTGTTGGCTGGAGAACCTCAATTAATTAGTTTTATTTTTACTGTGGAAAGTTCTCCTGACTGGAGCAGCACCAGATTTGGCAGTAAAAATGCAGGTGGAGCTACAGTACAGACATTGGTTTTGTTTTTTGCTTTTTTTAAATAACAGCGGAAGACTCACAAAAAGATTTATATTTTAGTAGCTAAGCAATTAACATTTTATGAATCCATGGGACATATTTCAAAAGTGTTTTGAAACATTCAAAATATATACTGTTTTCCAACAGAAAATTAATATATTTTTTTCATATGGGCAGTTTCTAAAACAAAATGATAGGTTGTTAAAAAAAAAGAATGTATAGATATGGCCCTTAATGCATCTTTTAGTAGTTTTAAGATTTTATTTTTTCATGCGATAGTTACCCTGTGAGAAAAAGAAGAGGTTTCTCAGTGGTGAATCTGCCGTTTACATTAAACGATGTTGATCATGAACATGCTAGCCCCCATCGTTCTCTTTAATGACAGTTTGAGTCACATAAAAGGACAGAGAGGGGTATCTGATTGACAATTTGTCGTTTTGTTTCATCAGTAAGACCATCTACCCTCCCACCCTTGGTCCTCTTCTAATCCCAGAGGGGTTTCGTATTGGTTTGTAGTTTGGCTGATTAATAAAACATGAGCGAGGGAAAAAGAAAAATAATCAATTTAACTTTAATGAAAAGAGATAAATCAGTTCTGAACTTCTGAGATTACTCACTTTTCCAGGCAGTACGAGACGAAATTGATAGAAAATGAGTTCCAGTGGAGTAAAGTAATAAACATTTTCCTTTCCATCATTTAAAAAGAAAGACGTTCAACATTACTGCTCTTGGCATTGTAACTTATTGTGACTTCGCTTAATTGCTTTGTATTTGTGATATTTACTCTACAGTGCTTAGGAGTGACTGGTGTAGAGTTTATGTAAAGGGACTAATATACTGTATATAGAGTTAGGCATTTTAGACAAGGTGTATTAGACTAGATTTAAAGCTGCGTTGCCCATATGCATCAGACTACGAGCCTCCTATAGGCAGCTGATTGTATACCCCATGCATGCTGTATGTGGGCGCTGGCTATTTCTGATTTGCTTCCTGTGGTACACCAGTGCCCTAGCGACAGTGACACCAATAGTGGGTACTGGGTTAGGTTTTCACTTTCAAGAATACAATCCACAATGTTCTACTATATAGCTTTTCGTGTTACAAAATGCCAGTGTACATATCACTCTCTTATAAAATAAATGCAGCCTGAAATCTTGTGTTCTGTCAGTTTTATGGCACGAATGATGAGGGATGACTGACTAACTTCCTGAGACGCACTTATTTTTCACCATTCAGAAGTAAACACTCGTTCTTTGCCATGAACCTAAAGAAGTATAAACTTACATCTACAGTGTGCACCCCTCTGTATCGTTGCAGAAAGGCCTAAACTGTGTTGTTAAAGATTATCATTTTGTTTTGATCTGAAATTATATGTAGTGTGGTGAGGTTCTCTGGTGGATTAATTAAGAAACGAGAGAGGAGTACGGGAGATCTCTAATTTATCATGCCAGCGGCACTGCATTGTGGGTAGGTTAAGTCACAGATTAGGGGTTATTAGGGTGGATCAAAGTAAAGGATAGGTGGCTGTTCATTCGATACGATTCCTACAGTGTAAGATAGAGAGACAAAAACAAAACTAACAACAACAAAGCAATACAGTGCTAAATGGTCAAAGAGTATTTAGAAATGTTTACTGGGAATAGCCCATCTTATTTCCAATGGGGTTCTCCCTGTCAGCTTTTCATTTCAAATAGATACTATTAACTTTTAAAAGTCTTTCAGCTGAACAGCAATAATGATTCCAACTAGAGCCCCCTCCCTTTGCTGAAGGGAAGCATTTTCCTAATATTGAATTTCTTACAAGTTGAATATCCTATTACCTGCACTCTGTACGATGCCCTATTGTTGTTTCTACTTTGTGCATTATTCAGTGAGTTCGTCACTGAGCTGAAATCAACTTAATATAAAATTTGGCAGCTGAGTCTACAGATATGTTGGTAATTACTTTCCACAGAAACTTTGTTGGGTCTGACTTTGCCAATAATTAGTAACATTAATCTGTGAGAAACAAATCCGAGGTCAGTCGGTGGCCCCCATGCAAGGTCCTTTAAAACAAACACTCTCCTTGGAATTGTAAGTACTGCATTCTTTCGTCATTTCAATTAACCGCAGAGAGCAAATACAGTTTTGAAGATTAATTAACCAATGTTGTAATTATGCTTATTTCTTATGGAAATTAACTGGCTGATCACTAGAAATTGATTAGCAATGTCTGACATTTCAGCAGATCATCACAAATCAGATAATCACAAATCAGAGCATCTCTTGCTCCTCAATACAAACATTTCGGGACTGGATGGTGTAGTCAACCCCACCACCCCCACCCCCAATCCTTTTAATTACCCTGACCTGAATTCAGATCTGACTTTGCTAAGGGATCAATACAAGACTTGGGAGGGGGAGTAAAATGTACCATTGTTTTAATTCAAGCTTTGAAATTCTCTCACGGCAGAATGCTTTTTCAAAACTAGGCATCTTTAATTGGACAGTGAGGATGAGAGCTTGACCCCAGCCAGGGTCACTGAGTGCTGCCTCTGCACTTCTGATCTCAGTTCACAATGTGACTCGAGGGTTGAGGTCTGCTTCTGAGAAGCTGCCCCCAGACCAATACATTAACTTTACGGGTTGCAACTGAAACTCAAGGTTCAGCCAAATGTAGTGTGTGGACCTCTATTCTAATGAATTGCTTAGTTGATAACTGCATATTGCTGTTACATCAATACTGAATGTTGACCACTGTTTATGAAAGCTGTTTTTCTCCTGGCTGCACATTTTTGCAGCATGTTTTTGCAACAGGAAAATCAAACAGTGTGGTTACTAGCACACAAGAATTCAGGTAGTTTTAATACAGCATGGTTTTATGACAAGGAATTCAAACTTCAAAAGTAATTTGAAACAGTTTTCAGGAAACATAACAGAATAATAATCCCACTTGTTTAATTTAGTATGATCAAAATATGATTATATATTCATCACTGTCATTACACCTATTTTATAATTCTTTACAACTCACATTCAATAACAAAAAGTGCAGTTTATTTTAACAGTGCACTCTCTTTTACCAGAATATTTAATTTAAATTACAGTTTTTACTCAGAAATGGAAAAAAGAAAATGCAGGCCATTGTTCTTAAATAAACTGACCAAGTCACACAAACACAGAAAAATACATATCTAGTAGCATGCAACACTGAAGGTTACTTTAAGGACTGGAAAAAAAAAAAAAAATCAAGAAACCAGTCAATGTTCCAGCCCACAGTTACGGTATTGCTGATCACCAGTAGAGTGGTAGAGTAATTAAGTAAGACTGTCAGATAATTAGGCAAACTGCAGCTAATTTTGGTCATAACCTCTAATGATACTGACATGAATGAAACCAATAGAGTTCAGAAATATGTGGCACTTGCTAAACACCATGCACTGAATTGGCTTATTTCAATTAATTTAATTTCAATATTGAAGCAAAGTGCAGTTCTATAAGTAGGGTAATAACTCACCAGATCTGCAAAAGATCTTAAAGCTACAAAGTCACACAGGATATAGACACATGAAGTGCTTTATAGAGAGATCGGGAGTTCCAGTATTTCAATGTTTTGTTCTCTAAAATAATTGTATTACTTTATGTTCCTGCCTTTTTTCATTGCATTGCTAGCAATGTACTGTATACAGTATAGGGACATCTTTCCCTAAAAGTTGTAATACAGTGGAGAGCTTTAGAATAATTTCCCAGGTGAGTAAGTAAGACGGTTTACATTTTTTGATTGCAGGATTCAGAGGTACGTTACGGGTTAAAGCCCATAAATTGGGTAAGCCCTGTTTCTGCCCAGTCATCATTCTGCTCAATGGAGGCTAGAAAACACAGAATAATTTATTAATTTTGAGCCCTGCACTTAAGAATGTATTTATTTAACAGGCATTTGTGCTGAAAATGCACGTTCGAACATAAAGGTTTGTTCAAATAATTGAAAAGCTTCAACACATTCTTGTCTAGTCACTTGACCTTTAAAGGTTTGCATTGCTAGTATTTTGCTTTAGTAATACAGGGTTAGATGAATAAATATGGGCCAGTTGCAGCACAAACATACTTGATTCGCAAAATATCGTAATTAATCACTCCTTCTCCATAGTCATTATTGTTAATTATACAACAGGTTTCACCACTTTAAGTTTATGAGTCGTTTCTGGCCAACTGAGCTGACAACGCACATCAACAATAGGAAAGCATCAGGGGTGATTGACACCAGTTTCATTTTCTTTAGCTTGGAAATCTCCAGCCCGTCCACATTTAGTCAGCTGCAGGTCAAAAGCAAAGAATGAATTCAAAATGAATATGTTTATGTAGGAAACCCCTACAACCCGTTGCACTGTTCACAGGTTTAATGATGTTTCAATAAAGAAACAGCTCAAAAATAAATGTTACTCTAAAAGTTGATGGAACAGCCTATGTATGCAAAAAAGTATGTGCTACATAGTGCAAGTGTTTATATTATTGTTTGTCCAACCCATGTAAACCACAGTAACAGAGTAACAGTAGAAAGGCTGTGCAGCAATGTGAGAAAGGCTTTGTGTACCAGGACTGCCAAGTATACTACATTTACACATATATGTGTAATGCACTGCAGAAACACACACATGGTTAATGCATACAGCCCCAGACAGGTAGAAATAGTGGAGACAAGGAATTGAACCAAGGATAATTTTTACTCCACGTGCTAATACTGGCCTGGGATATATTAGAAACCTCATCTAATGAGCCAGCTGTATTGACAAAATAATTATTAAAGACATTGGCAATAACAAATTGATTGGTAATCAAATAGCCATCAAGTTTAAATACTTTATACAATATAGAAACATGATATTAACCCTGGGGGCATTTCTTTCAATGCCTTCTAGTAACTTTAAAACCGATACATGAGCTCCCTGTCTGCATTTTGAATTCTGAATAAAGACATTGTATTGTTTGGAAAGTTGATATTAACTCATTGTGACCACATGGTTATAGTTCATTGTTGTTATTCAATAGATTAGCTAATGTTTCTAATGTTTTCTTTAGTTTGGGGATTTATGTAATAATTATTAAATTTTTACTCAAGGTTTTGTGTTTTATATTTACCCAGTAAGAGTGTATCATGCCACCATGAGGAATACACTTTACACTAAATTCGCAGTTTTACTTATTATTGCAAAAAACATGTGTATCTGGGTAGCCATAGCCAGTTGTGACATTTCTAAGTTGGGTTAATTTATTTTTTATTTTTTGTGAATGACTGCAGCGGATGACCTTGCTGTGGTGTTATTAAAACACCTCAACACCTCCGCCATATATCAGTCTGCTAGAAACTTTACCACTGCAGGGCTCCTGCAACAATGTAAAATAAAACTTTCCCTGAACAGTAATGATGACGTGGCCCTTATTGATGTGTGGATTCCTGGCACTAGATGCTCTGGCCTGCAATTCAAATAAGTAGTTTTTCTTCAGTGTCCCCATTCTAGCAGACAGCTGTTCAGACTTATCTGCCCCCAATACAAGCTTGCTCTCAACAGTGGCTTGGTTTGTCATTATACAGCTTCCAGGATCTGATACAGTTTATCACATTCACAATGGCTATATTTTCTTTGCTTTAGCAGGGACTCTAGTTTCTGTTTAAATTTGGCCGTTTATTCGGAAAGTTTTAATAGCTCATGAGTTTTATATATATATATATATATATATATATATATATATAGATGTAATCCTGGTTCCCTGAAAGAGAAGACGACCAATAACAATACTTTTCGGATATGCCTGCCACAGGTCAGGTATTTACTGAGCATTTTATGTCAGAGCTGCTGATAGGCTCCTTGGGGGAGTGAAGTCCACGGTCCTGCCTACCGAGGGATTAAGTAGTCACTCCACGGAGATTATTTGTTTATTTAGCAGACGCCTTTATCCAAGGCGATTTACAGAGACTAGGGTGTGTGAACTATGCATCAGCTGCAGAGTCACTTACAATTACGTCTCACCCGAAAGACGGAGCACAAGGAGGTTAAGAGACTTGCTCAGGGTCACACAATGAGTCAGTGGCTGAGGTGGGATTTGAACCGGGGACCTCCTGGTTATAAGGCTGTTTCTTTAACCACTGGACCACACTGCCTCCTATTCTATGGCTCTTTTTCATGTTTCATGTTCTCTTTTCATGTTCTCTTTTGCTTTGAATCCGTGAATGCGAGTGATGTGACCTCGCAAGGTTTGTTGGTCGTCTTCTCTTTCAGGGAACCGGGGTTACATCGGTAACCTATCGTTCCCTTTCAATTCGAAGACGACCAACAGCAATACTTTTGGGAAAGTATATCAAAGCCGTCACGAGGGAGCATGAGCAGACAGCAGATGAGGGACGTCTCACTGCCACCAAACTAATCTTTGTGGTGTGAGTGTGCAACTTCAAGGACCCTTGTGCCTAATTAAGGCATAGAGGGATCTACCACATTAAGCCAGTAGAACCTGGTGAATGTATGCGGAGTAGCCCAGTAGCCCAGTCTTCATAGAGAGATATTTCAACTCAAACTGGGCCTCAGTGAGAACCTCCAGTACCACATCTAGACTCCACTCAGGAAGGATGTCCTTTCTAGGAGGATGTAGCCACCGAGCACCCTTTAGAAGGCGGCTTGCCAGAATATGAGCACCTGGGGAAGTCAATGGGGGCATGGCATGCAGATAGGGCTGCTAGGTACACTTTCGATGTAGAGGAGGATCTGCCCGCCTCCAGCAGATCTTGTAGAAACTGTAAAATAGTTGCTATAGGGCAATAGATAGGATCTGGTCATACACCACTTTTGAAAGTACCTCCATTTGTAGTCATACAGTGCCCTTGTGGAGGAAGCCCTAACATTCTGTACAGTTGGAGTCTGCCCGGTTCTGGGTGCCAGAGAGTGCCTCTCGACTGACTGAGGAGATCCATGCGCAGCGGGATCTCCCAGGGCTGGCCTTGCAGCAGCTGGCAAAAGTTCGAAAATCAGATTCTCCTGAGCCATCTGGGGGCCACCAGGAGAACTGTCGCCTCTTCTGTCTGAACTTTCTCTAGGAAGGCCGGGAGCTACGTTATTGGCGGGAATGCATATAAAAGCGTTCTGGGCCACTTATGTGCTACAGCATCGACACCTATGGACCGCCGCAGCGGTGGAGGGAGAACCATAGGGGGCAGTGAGTTGTCTCTGCCATGGCAAAGAGATCGATTCTGGCCTTCCTGAACTGTTCCACCTACCACCTGACGGTGGAGTCGCCATTCTGACAGGTGAGGACCCTCCCTGGAGAGGAGGTCCGCTGCACAATTCACCACTCCTGGGAGATAAACAGCCCAGAGGGATAGCAAGTGCCTCTTTGTCCAGGTCATTAGTTGAAAGGCTGTGTGGTGCAACCCCGGGGACCAAAGTCATCCCTGGCGGTTGACATATGCTACTACTGACATGTTGTCTGTGGAGTACTGGAAGGAAATGCTGTAGAGCGAGGTGAACAGCTCACAGTTCCAGCGCATTTATGTGCAGGGAGGTTCATCGACCTGACCAGGACCCACGGACTCCTCTGCCTGCCCAGACCGCACCCCAACCTGAGTTGGATGCATCTGTCATCACCACCTGACAGCTGTGTATCACCCCCATCCTTATGCCTTTGCGCAGGTGAGAGGCTTGCCTCCATCAACGTAGAACTTCCCAGCATACATGAGACATTTGGTGTAGCCAAAAGGCATTGAGCCACTCTTGGATCGGGCGCAAGTGGAGTAACTCCAGTTGGATGGCTGATGAAGCTGTGGCCATCAGACCCAATAGTTTCTGACACATCAATTGTACTGTAGATCCCTGTTGAAACAGGGCTAGACAGTTGTGAATAGCAACCACTCTGTCGTCCAACATGTAGCCTCGCATTCTAACGGAATCCAGCTGGAGACCCAAGTAAACCATACTTTGCACCGGTATTAATTGGCTTTTGGCCTCATTGTGGATGAGATCCAGTCTCGCCAGATGCTCTGTCACAATCGCTGTGTGGGCCACTGCTCCTTCCTACGACTGGGAGCAGATCAAGCAGTCGTCTAGGTAGTTCAACACCCTGATCCCCTGCAGCCGCAATGGGGCTAGGATGGCATCCACGCACTTTGAGAAAGTGTGGGGGGCTAAGGAGAGGCTGAATGGCAGCACGGAAAACTTGAAGATACTTCTCGAGTAAAACCCCTCTTCTTGAGAGGTGCGTTCTATGAGGCAGATGGCTTGCTTGAGTAGTAATGATTTTAATTCTTGCCTGAGGGCCAAGACCTGGAGAGGGTCACTCACGGATGTAACCATGATGCCTCGAAAGGGAGGAGGTTTGTACGTAACCGCATAACTGGTTTGTACGGTGGTGGGCGCCCAAGAGTCTGAGGTAGTTATGGGTTGACGCCAGTGCCTCATCCTGTCTCGTACTGGAGCACGGGAAGGGAGCATTGCAGCCACCTGTCGACACACCTCCCGCTCTCGGTGAGAGCGTAGCAGTATCTCCTCCACCGCTGGCCAAAAGGTATGGCATGGGGAGATAGGTGAGTCCAGTAGGACCAACGAGCCAGGCTTCTACCCAGGGCTTGCCCTTGGAAGCCTGAAATTTGTATCAGCATACCAGAGACCAAGCACAGCTCTGAGGCTACCAGCTCAGGGAGGGGCGCCGATCACAGGATGCCATCCAGGTAGGCCGTTAGGAGACCTGCCATGTTGGCCAGGTGCGTTACCTGTGCTTCAGCTGTGTACGCTTTCTTGAGGTGGGCCTCTGTGATCCTGCATTGACCGTTAGGGCATTCAGGGTCCTTGGGCAAACCTCCTACTGGAGGGGCTCACACCAGGGCTGCTATGGTGGAATCCACCGGCAGGAACTACGCTAGTTGCAGTGCCCTGGCACCTTCCAAGGGGGCCAGCGGGGCTGCATGTTTTGGGATGCTCGACACCGAGGCCGGTCGGTGCCAGGAAGATTGTACCTCCTCCAGAAAGTCCAGGAACACCGGAAAAGGCTGGGGGGATGAAGCTAGCACCGGTCTGAATACAGAGCGCCATTGTTTGGGCGCTGCCTTCCAGAGAACCTGAAGGAATTTGGAGGCTCGCTCCATAAGTGCTCAAACCAATCTCGATGGAGGGGTAACACCAGTCTCTGAGACAACCTCAGAGATGGGGCCTGTCTCCTCTGTCTCTTGCTGCTCTAAAGAGTCCCCATCCCAGGAGGTTGTGTCCTGTTCCTCCTCGCTCATCTCCTCGTCTCTGTCTGAGACGTCCATGACCGCCAGTGAGGGTTGATATCGGGGCAGGTGCCGGAGGTGGAGCTGGGGCAGGAGCAGAGGGAAGAGCCTGCTGCCTGACCAGGTACTCTCAGACCTGAGCCATCTGGCTCTTCAGGTCCTTGGCCTGCCTACCATGCCTTGCCAACTTACTGCTCCTCGAAGGAGACTGTGAGCAGCTGCGAGCTTGGTGGGCTGAATCCTGTGCACAGGGTATGCTCTGTGACGGACTGGAAGGCAAGTGGAGGAGGGGGAGGACAGAGCTCCCAACGCTGCTGAGGGCTCAGCTGAGCTGGCTGTGAGAGCCTCCTTCATAGGGTCTGAGGCTGGGACGCTGCGCAGATCGAGCAGAACGTTTCATCTCCTACTGCGGAGGAGGCATGCTGCATCCCCAAGCAGTTGACACACAGGGGGTGTGAAGCACCGAGGTGTCAAGGCTGTGGAGCACTGAAGGTGTCGAAGCACCGATGCACCGAGGGCTCTGAGGCACCGAAGCCCCGAGGATATCAATGCAGGGGAGCACCTATGCACCGAAGGCAGCGAAGCACAGAGATGTTGATGCTTTGGAGCACCGAGGGTGTCGAAGCACCGAGGCTCAGAGGCACCTATGCACCAAGTACACTGAAGGCACCAATGCAGGGAGTGTCTAAGCACCGAAGGCACCAAAGCACTGAGGCACCAAGGCACTGTGGCATTGGGGGCACCGAACACAGAGTCACCGAAGCACCGAGGCACCGAGCATTAAGCACCAATGGCGTCGAAGCACCGAGGCACCGAGACACCGAGGGCACTGAAGCCATCGAGCACCAGAGGTGTAAGCACCAAGGTTACTGGGTCGGTTGTCTAGTGTGGACTGCGTGCAGTCACACAACCGATGCAGCGTGCAGCATGCAGTGGTGTGGAGCACTGCCTACAGACAGTATCAGTCTGGACTGCGTGCAGTCACACAACTGGAGCAGCATGTAGCTTGCAGCAGCGTGGAGCACAGCCTTCAGAAAGAAAGAGAGATTTTTTTTTTTGGACCTCTGCACCGAGGTGGGTGGTCAATGCATGCAAGGGTATACACAAATTATTATATGTTTTTTTTTAGGTCAGCCCAGCGACGTCGACTCAACAGCAGGTGTGGCAGAGCCGGGTACCAGTGGAGGAAGCATCACTCTTTTCTTTCTTTGTTATTATTATTTCTTTTTTAGCTGCAAAAAGCAGAGGAATAAACACAGACAGCAGATGCTGTAGGTTTGAGAGCAGACTACAGTTGCCAAGCGATGTAGGCTGTTGAAAGTAAGAAAGAATATATTTTTTTTATTATTATTATTATTATTTATTTCTTAGCAGACGCCCTTATCCAGGGCGACTTACAATCGTAAGCAAAAACATTTCAAGCGTTACAGTTGTGCAACAATTCAGCTCATTCCTCAGAAGCCGAATTTCCGATTCCGGGGAAGTGGCAAGCCGACTTCGAGCAATAAATTGCAGTGGAATGTATGAATTAAAACGGTGTGCTGCTTTTTATACGAAAAATGAGAAAAAGCGTGTTGCGTAGAGGATTTATACTGGACCCTGACGCCCCTGATAAAACGAGGGAGTGGTTGTACAGTGAGCCTATTTATTTTTCTATGGGTCTCTCGCTATATCGCGGCCCTCGATATATAGTGGATTTATATTGGACCCCGACACACAAGATATATCGAGTGGGTGGTGTAGTCCCCTCAGCACATGAAGGGTGAACCCTAAAAATCACTTCCATGCTTTGACTGAATGGGGGTTAGACAATGACCCTACAGTCGTTTTTTGCCTCAATTCTACAGTATATGACACATCACACTGATGATTCCCACATTAAAATGTGTTTTTTTCCATCTCGATCCCTCATACTACATTCACCGGCTGTATGATCAGGCAAAATGACATCAAAGTGAAAAGAGAGGTCAGATCTGAGTGTTGCGTTCATTGACTGATCAGATTGGAACAGGGCTATAGTGAACTTTGTGACTTTGACGCATATATCTAAAATTGTATGACTAACAGAAATGTATCAATGTACTGGTTCTATGAAAGACCAGTGTAATTTACAACTGTAAAAGCCTGTAAAAGAGTCCATTGGGCCATTAAAACTTAAATATCCATGTTTCTTTGGGGCTCTGGTGTGACTCAAGGCATGTTAATTAATATAATTATTAAAAAGAAATGGAAATGAAAGCAAATAATAACTTATGTATACCTTCCTTTGGCACAGCGGGACAATTGAACAGAACTGATTTCTGCTCGTAATGTATGAACTCAATTAAATCTAATAACAGGTTTCTTATTAGCGGGGGAAGCACTCTTGGAGAATTAATACATTAGATATATTTGTTTAGGCAGTCTCTGCTGGAGGCATAATACAAAGACAGCAGCAGATCTCAGCGCCTTGGTTCTGCCGCCCAATTCTAAGCGCTTGAGTTCCGAGGTTTCCAAGGTGATGTCACTCGACCAGTCAGAGTTGTTACATCTCTACAATGGCCCTGGGGTTAACAGGTTATGCTGGCCTCCACAGTACTGCAGCTGCCAAGTCTTTGCTAAGTACTTTTACTTAAAAGCTCCTCACAGAATGGGCTGCGGCTCTCCAGTGTGGTAAGAAGTGAGCCGAATCCTACCTGTTCTGTTTGATCATGCTTGCTGGCAGGTGTGATTGATTGGTGCTTAGATTAGAGTGTAAGGCTGCAGTACTGGGGGCTTAGGCACAAATCTGTTTTGAATCGCAACTATGGGCAGTCACTCCTGAAGGGAATCTGCTCACAGTCTTCTAGTTATACCTCCCCCTCCAACATTCACTAGTAAAGATGTAACAAGAAACTAAAGTCACAGTATAATGTATGGTATGTATTATTAGATATGGTATGGTCCCAGTAGACTACTTTGAAAGACTTGTCATACAGTAACATTATCATTAATGATGACCATTTAATGAGATACGGTGAAACAAGTATTCATATAATGGTAAATCACATTTGTCATCGTTTCAGGGATGCTTTGTGGGCTAGGAGTAGCAGCATAGTGCTTTTGATGCTGTATCAGGATATATATTGTGGAAGTGTCATGATTCACCGATACATTATGAATCATTTTTCTATGTCTTATGTTGAAAAAATACCATAAGCCTGTCTAGAGTGACGTTTTTTTCTTCTGTTTATAAATCGCATTAGCTTTAATAACGACGGGTGCTTTGTGCCGCTTCAGTGCCGTACAAGCTGGCTTTGTAAAGGCAGATACTGCGATGTGCATGTGCAATGCAATGACACAGAGAATACATCATTCAAAACCGGGAACTCGCTAGTTACTACAGGTGTTTAGAGACAAGATACTGCAATTGTCAGTGCTGCTTGACTTGAGCCATTATCCTATTCAATAGTGGCATTCAATCTAATTTTCCCGAGGGCCAGCTTGATGGGTTTTGATTGTAAAGTGTATAGAGTGCTAATAGAATTGGTTTCCTGAGTTTGATTGCATAGCACCATAAACTGTGAAGTATTGTGAATCATAAAGTAACGCTATAATTCTTGATTTAGTCGCAACCTCAATGGAGCATATAGTGTACTACATACATATATATATATATATATATATATATATATATATATATATATATATATATATATATATATATATATATATATATACTACCGGTCAAAAGTTTTAGAACACCCCCATTTTTCCAGTTTTTATTGAAATTTAAGCAGTTCAAGTCCAGTGAATAACCTGAAATGGTACAAAGGTAAGCGGTAAACTGCCAGAGGTTAAAAAAAAAAGTTTAGGTTACCAAAAACTGAAAAATAATGTACATTTCAGAGTTATACAAAAAGGCCTTTTTCAGGGAACAAGTAATGGGTTAACAACTTACAGCTGTTCTGCAGCAATGGAAGTAAATTAAGCCTTGAAAGTTGTTGCTAACAATTCCTACAGGTGTCCCAACTTTTGTTGATTACTTCCAAACCCTCTGTCTGTATAAAAGCAGTGTTGGAACAGACTGTGTTACTACACCCTCTTAAGCATTATTTGGACAGTATTGTACTGCAGGAAGTAGTATATTGATCTCATAATGGCGAGAAAAAGGCAATTAACAAAGGAAGACAAACAGACCATTATAACCCTTAAAAGTGTAGGTCTTTCCTTTAGAGAAATTGCAAAGAAAGCCAAGGTGTCAGTGAGTACAGTTTCCTACACCATCAAAAGGCACTTGGAAACTGGAGGAAACTCTAACAGGAAGAGGTCTGGCAGACCCAAAGCCACAACAGAATCAGAAGACAAGTTTCTGAGAGTCAACAGCTTGCATGATAGGCGGCTCACAGGACAACAGCTTCAAGCACAGCTTAACACTGGTTGAAGTAAGCAAGTCTCAGTTTCAACTGTGAAGAGAAAACTTCGAGCTGCAGGTTTGACAGGTCGAGTGGCAGTAAGAAAGCCATTGCTAAGATGGCAAAATAAGAAAAAGAGGCTTGCCTGGGCCATGAAGCACCGCCAGTGGACTACTGAAAACTGGAAGAAGGTCTTATGGACCGATGAATCAAAATTTGAAATCTTCGGTTCATCACGCAGGGTTTTTGTACGCCGTCGAGTAGGCGAAAGGATGGTTCCTCGGTGTGTGACACCAACTGTCAAACATGGAGGAGGAAGCGTGATGGTCTGGGGCTCTTTTGCTGGATCCAGAGTCGGCGACTTGCACAGAGTGAGTAGCACCCTGAACCAAAACTGCTACCACAACATTTTGCAGCGCCATGTAATACCCTCTGGTATATGCCTAGTTGGTCAGGGGTTCATCCTACAGCAAGATAATGACCCAAAAAGGTGGCCACTTTTCACTGCTCTTGTGTACCTGTATCTGTACTTCTGGATAAATCTAACAGCATATATTGACATGTGTACACATGCAAACACAATCATTGGAAACTAGGAGCCATTTAACCAGGAATACAAAGATATCTATGTCTATTTAACATACATTTCTATTTTTTGTATTGGAAACAAGAGTAATTAATCCAGGGTCTTCTTTTCTAATTGGTGTGATGTCATTACCTGAGTACAGCCATTCCAATCCTTGCTATTTGTCTCTGGTAACAGAGTGATGACACCTCATCAAAAATGTGGGTACAGAGCTACTAACCAGCAAGTTATGAATCAGTAAGTCCATTATTGATTACATGTCCAGATCATTTGCCAGAGTCTTTTGTTACCTCAAACACCCACAGTTCATCATCAGTGGCAGGGCTTGAGACTGTTCAAACAACCTAAACAGCATTGCATCCACAGGGAACCAGTGCCAAGCTCAGGCTTGATTAATCTTACCTCTAATGGAGGCATTCACAGCCTGGGTAGAGTGATGGAAATACGCTTGCGCAGACAATGGCCATCACCTAGGGGACCTGGTTTGAACCCAGCAAGAAGCAGTGATCTCAGCCCACTTCTGATTGGACATAGACTTGCAACATAAAAGCTACAATCCCAGGTGTCAATGAAAAAATGGCTGCTCTGTATGTGAAATATTGCTGATCTCAGTACGACTATGACTATGTGCACTAACCTCACCCTGCTCTGTGGCTATGCTTCAGTGTTATATACATGCTATTTTTACTATCATTATTTAACTTGTTGGGATGTTTGTTTCTATGAAAGCTTGTAAAACTTAGAGCATTGCATTGATCTGAAAATGTGTACACTGCTTCATAATGGTCCTGACTAATAATAGATAGAACATAATCATTTGGGAGTGCACCGTGGTTAATATTATTGG
This sequence comes from Acipenser ruthenus, assembly GCF_902713425.1. Taxonomy (NCBI): domain Eukaryota; kingdom Metazoa; phylum Chordata; class Actinopteri; order Acipenseriformes; family Acipenseridae; genus Acipenser; species Acipenser ruthenus. The sequence continues at coordinate 6,333,198 of NC_081207.1, read as the reverse complement.
TACCATGGCTCAACAGTACAAGCAGTAGGCTGCAAATTCAAATTGATGGTATATTTAGCACAGCTTTTTACACTCAGACTCAAGTGACAGGTTCAGTTCCTATTGGCTCTCAGAAACAACCCCCAAAGAAAACTTCTGAAAGCCCAGTTGCAAAGGAAAGTGTTAAAATGGTTCTCAATTCAGACATCTATCTTTATATCTAAATATAATTTGGTGGAATGCAGCATTGGTTACAAGTACTGTAGTACTAGAGGTTGTCGTTATATAATTCACTGGGGAAAGCGAAGGTTAGAAACAGACTTTAAATAAAATATAAGAAAGACAGTTACATTGCCTGAAAACAAAAACGCTATACCCAGTTATATTAAGTACAATTCTCAAATCAATGATTACAAGTGAGTTAAAAAAAAAAAAACATTTTGATATTCTGTGAAAGTAATACATTCTGAAAAACAAATATTAAAAAAAAAACGTTATGTCACAATCAAGGGTGGCGAGTTAGTTTTTGATTCTCAATTTTCCAAAGGTAATTTATTGTTGAACCACAGGCAGGCAGTCAAGCAATACATTGCAGGCATTGTGCCACAAGGGAGAAGAGCTTGTTGCCAGTCTGTTGAACACAAAAAAAATAACAGGAAAGGGAATGATGGAGTGTGTTTGAATGGTCAGGTAGTTAATAGTACGAGACTGCTTGTAAACTGCGGTAGGAAGTGGAGAGGGAATGTCGTGTGTGCATTATTAAGCAGCATAAATCAGGAGGCACAAGTTGCTGGCTGCCTGCTCACACTTAATTACTTGGACCTTAGTGCTCACCTATAGCACCTCCCTAATGGCCTCCTATTCACAACATCACTCAAGCAGTGTTCCTGAGGAGGGAGGGAGATGGGCTTTGTTAAATTATCATAAGAATTATCAATCGGAATTGTTTTTTTTTTCCTTTTGGCTGGCCAACTAGGCTGCTTTATTTATATACCATTGTTGGGTGTCAGGTTTTCATATTTCCTGCAGTCTGATTTCAAAGTTAGCACAGGCAGTCCATAGCCTAATGATCTGCTGTGAATACATAGAGTTTTGGTACTAATCCACAGGAAATCTAGCTTCGCAGAGTTTATACGATTGGAAAACAAAAATACATTTTAAAGGCTTGAATATGTAAAACAGTATTCATTAATATGAGACAATCCAATACTATAGCATTATACATGCAACACACTATTTTTATTAGTGAGTTGTAATTCCTTACATGTGCCAGCCGGTGATGGCAATGTATATAATCATGGTTAGTTCTGGAGACAGTCCTCTATGCATTTGAATTTTCCTTTGCTTAAAAGGTCAGAGTGAAATACTAAGATTTAGGAATGTGGTAAAGACTTATCTAAAATTACACGACTCCCCTACATCAGATTCTAGTTTGAGCTTATGGTGTTAAAACTTGAAGACAAGACATTTCATTAGAATTGTCCAATTGGCTTGGCATCTTTCACTACAGTTGCAACTCAGATTTGTTTATAATATAAGTTATAGATGAATGTATATTCAATGTAACTAACTGCTTTCCTTGAGCGAAACCCTTGTAAATAAGATCTTGGTGGGGGTTTCCTGGTTTAAAAATAAGATTTGAAGCACTTGAGTTTGCAAAGTCTTTCAAGTAAAGTGGTAACTCTACTAACAGTATCATTGGTACCTAAAGGTACAATACAAAGACCATAGTTCAACTCATGTACTCCAAGCACAAGGGGAAATTCTATATTAAATCATGAAAGAAATGACTGTAACTCGCTTTTAAAAAACAGTATCAAGGTTATCAAGCTGTTATTATGATGTAAATGGTTTTGTTTTTATAGAAGTAGGACTTCTTAAGTACTTTAAAATAATACAATACATACTGTAAATAAAAAAAATTGTGGTCCAGGCTTGGCAAGATTTTGTTTACTAAAACACACTCATGTACAGTTGTTTCAAGATGAGGCCTGTCTTGGGAGAAAAAGTTGTTTTTTAGTACACACATGAATGTAATAAATATTGTACCTAAAGCTAAAAAGAAACAAAAATAGCCTCAGCCATTAAGAATAGTTTTCTTTGCTTAGCTCCTTGAAAAAGGTGAGCGGGAGGAGGTGTAAAATATTGCTTTTACACAGTGCAAATATTTCACAGATTTTTGTAGGAAACTATCTAAAGGAGAAAATGATAGCAGGTTTCTTTGTGATATTAAATCTTTTCCATCTTCAGCCTATCTTGATTGTATCAAATTGTTATGATGTAGCTTTTTAGATATCAGAAAATAAGTGAGGAATAATGGCATAAAGTGAGGGCTATAATTCAACAGTAGTTATACCAAAACATCCCTTTATAAACAGTAGGTTTTTTGTAAATACTTCCAATTCCATTACTTCCCCAGGATGATGGTAACAAATACATATCCACCTTTTTTAGCTACAGTTTGGCAACTGTACTAACTTACTGCACCACCTTTTCTTATCAATTGCTGTTACTATAACATAACAAATTGAATGACAAATGTTTGGACTAGAAGCCTTTCTCAATGTTTATTATTATTATTATTATTATTATTATTATTATTATTATTATTATTATTATTTACTATGCTTACTAATAACTGTTCCAGAAAACCTTGAAAAGATCTTAAGGTTTTGCATTGATCGTTTAGTAGTTTAGATCATAAGATTTTTTTTAATAGGATAATTTGTGTACCACCTGTAGGTGCATTGAAAGTCTATTTTGCATATTTTTTTGTCTAAGAAAAGCATATCAAATGCCCCCCCCCCCCCCCCATATGATTTTGATTCAAACTGTGCTATGATTACAGCTGGAGCAACATGTAAATGCAAAAGTCATTCTCCCTGCAAAAAGACTAGCATGGCAGTATTTTGAGTAAAGAGGTCTTAGTTGTAATAATACTACAGCATGTGTATTTGACATGTTGTTATTGAGTTTTGAAGGGGTAGCTGACTTTGCTATGAGGGATGCAAGAGTTTTGCAACAATGATCATGTAAATCATTTTAGTTTGGCAAGAGCCCTTTCATAAAACATGTATGGGAGATTGTTTGGACTGTGTCAGCAGGTATATTTCTTTTCAAATAATGAGAGACAGGCCATCATTCAGCAACAGAAAGGCTTTTGTAGGGACTATCTTGTAGACAGTTAATAATCTTAAAACAGTAACCGTGTCCTATTATAATGTACAAACCCGTTTTCAGTATCGCTCTCTGTACACGTTACAACTAGCCAAAAATAGACGACATTCCAGACTGTTCAAAGTTCATAAATTGAATCTCTTCTTAGAAAGATGGTATTTATTAAGCATGCACAAAATACATTTGAAAATCACATAAAACAGTTACACATTTAATATCACATTAAAACTAAGGTTTTAAACAACAATTTACCAAAGAAACATCAGTACATACTGACACTACAACAAGGGGTCACACAATACCTGAATAGATATGTAATTGAGTATTGTTACCTAGCCTGGAAAGCAGTCAAGTTTCAGTGTTCTGTTACCTTTTCTTTCTCCGAGTGTAAGGGCCCTTGATCTCGATGGATACATACTGAGAGCTGAGGGCTCCAGGTGCAGTCTTGTAGTTTCCTTGTTTCTTTGAATCCAAGAGAGCAGGTAGGCAGAGATCAGGGAGTGGGTAGCCATAGATCAGAGACCAAGGAGCTAATGTTTACAGTCGGCTTTATACTTTTTAAACAAAGGGATTGTTTAAAATGTCCCACCACACGTTCTGATTGGCTAGTTTGTGCCTGAATGGGTTTGCAACCTTGATTGCTCGCCCCCTGCTTTCTCTTGCTTGATGAGTTCATTGTCATAATTTAGAATGGTGAAACTTTTAAACGTACATAACTTTTGCTGAATCATTCAGATTTTATTCTGAATTCCAGTTGTTTTTACCATAAGAAATTACATTTCTTTATACTCCAAATATGTCAGGTTACGACTTTGGTAAGACATCGCAAACAGTTTAATTTTCTTAGGAATTTATTACCTGGGTTATTCTGCACTTTTTAGGCAATTTAAGAATAAAAAGGCTTGCATCTTGTACTTGTAGTGAATTTAAATCAATAATGATGTTAAATTGTTTCAAATCTCTTGTTTTCTTTTAGGCTGATTTAAACTACATTGTTTTTTCCTTTTTCTTTCTTTCAACTTACGGTAGGCTTTGTGCTAAACCCCCCTTCCCTCACTAGACTGGGTAATTCAATCGCAGAGACGGGTTTGATTAGCATTTTGTTTCCTGAGTGCTTGATGTATTCGAGGTGTTAGATCAATCGTTATCGCTAGGCAAAGCTTGACAAATTAGGTTAAAGATTTAATTCAATTTAGGTTTTCTGTTAACCCTTTGCGGTCCTATGTCAGACCAGGTCCGACATTACAATTTTCCCTTTCCGGTCCGATGTCAGATCCTGTTGACATCATCAAAAAGATGTAAAACACAGGTCTATAGTCGTTTTTTCTCTGGAAAAAGTTGAGAAAACCATTCAATGGCCAAGTGAGACCAATAGGAGCCGAGAGAAGCTGAAAAAAATGGGCGGATCTGAGAAATACACATAGCCCCGACACCACACAGATAACACGGCCATAAACAAATCCAGCACTCAAAGAATATCACTGATATTTGCAGAGCTTTTTGAGATGTTATAGTAATAAAATAATGACTTGGATTGCAAGGAGATGATTTATCAGTATGCACGACTATGAAGAGGTATGTGAAAAATACAGCAAACAAGGGGTGGGGCGGGGCTGGAGATGCAGTACTGAGCGTCCTGTTGATATGCAGTTCCTTTTACACCTGTTTTAGTGTTAAAAAAAACACTTTTAAAGAGCACCTCTAAAATAAACTGCGTGCATGAAAATAAATTGGACCTGACTCGCCTGAGACGTGCTGAATAAATGGACCGCAAAGGGTTAAAATGTCAAATATCCACATTTGCAAGACTATAGACTATATACAGACTATATGATCTACACTTTTATGAACAATTCTGTTTTTTTCGCTTACCTTTTTCTTTGTTCTACACGCATTAAAAAAGGCTTCTATTATATGGTAGTATGTTTGCATTGGCATTTGTAATTGTACAGTATTTATTTGGAAATATTGATCGTTTGTTAATTGCACATTTTCAAAGCATCACAACAGGGATCCCTGGAGTAATGGTGGCCAGATCAACCAATCAAAACCATAGACATCCGCTCCGCTCTGCTGTGTGCAGACAGCCATAACCATGGGAACCAAACTGTTGGGCTCACCCATGTTGAGCTGTCGTTTTGTATGGAGGTCACCAAAGCAATTGGAGTTGCATTGTATTAGCAACACCTACCATGACATTATCACTAGGGTGTAGAGCCACTCGAGATACAACAATTAATCAATTATTGATCACGATACCTTTTATTTTTTGAGCCTCAATTAAACATTCACTGATGGATTACTTGCTCTGATGCCCTAATTGCAGCCTCATGTACCAAGTATGTGGTTTCTTTGAGCATTGCTTGATAAAATCTTCCATTTGTTTTTGTGATGTAAAATGGCAGAGTATTATAAAGAATTTTTTTTTAAAATAATAACGTTTTCTCAATTCATATATTATATTACTATATATAATTCTATGCACACACATGTTTCCAGTTGTATTTGTGAAGTATCTACATCGATTGTTGCTAATTCTTACCTGTCTGATATTCAATTAGGACATTGGTTGTTGATTGCATCTCAAAAAGCCACCATTGACATTTTCTGGAAACCCTATATCTGCTATAAATGGTGTTTAAATTACTGTGAAGGAATACATGACCTATCTTTAATGAAAGTTAGGAGACAGTTTCCCTGTGAAACTCCACATAGTGACTGAAACTAACTTACAACAGTGATATTCATAGTTTATATAGTGTACTGTAGTTCACAACACATATAGATGGAAGGTGTTGTGTCCAACCAGTTGGTTATGAAATATTAAGCGTATGTTTTTGCAAGTGTTTGTGCCATGTGTAGCTAACTGTGGTAAATTGTTGCATCCTTTCTCGGTAACTCATTCCCAAACCCTTGCTTGTTAAGAGAACATTTCCATTTGGCCGATTCACAGGAAAACATGAGTTCTGAGGTCAGATCCAATCAATCAGCTTTGATGTTTAACAGCACCACTCTGCTTCTCAATTATGCCCCCTGCATAGAATTTCCAGGCATTCCAGCCCAGGAGGAGGTTGTATGTATAAGCTCACACTCATCTAATGTCCCAAATGACTATTAAACATCTCAGTGATCACATCTCTGTTTCAGGGTTCAGTATTTGATTTGGACAGGCCTGCGGTGAACCAAAACGAGCCCAATTATCTTATTCATTTTATAGATATGCATTTTTAACTAGTTGAGCTATAATATATAGTGAAAAGGTCCTGTGACTCAAAGAACAAATATAAAAATATGCCGCTATACTAAAACACAGTGACACTCCTGTAATTCTATACAAACAGCACTCACTCACATATAACCTGCATATGCATATATGTTACAGTGTATATACAATATTGCCCTTCTGTGCAGAAGAGTTACTTATATTGAGTACAGGAAATAGTAGCTGACTAACAAATTAACAAATTTAAAAGCAACAGTGCATGTTATTGGTAATGGGGCCACTGTGGTACAGCACCAGCTACACCCTGATTCTGATTATAACAGACGAAGGCTGATTTAATGCTTATAATTTATATTAGTACTTAATTGATACCAATCTTGACTTAACAAGCTTGTGATTATCCAGGTTTTAATACATTGGAGCCTTCTGAAATGCACAGCGTTTGTTGCACGGAATTTTTGTTTACTAATTCAGTGCAATGTAATATGCACATACAAACCGTTTCTGTGTGTTGCAATTACATGTTTAATCAGTCACGTTATGCTCTAGGTGCTTTATGTATTTTAACACTTTGAAGGTGCAAAATATTTTTTATTGCGACACAAAGGTTAATGAAACAAAAAAAAAAGACATTTGGCAGTTGCGTAAGTATTCACCCCCCTGAGTCAATACTTGGTAGAAGCACCTTTGGCAGCAATTACAGCTTTGAGCTTTGCACATCTGGATCCTACAATTTTTGCCCATTCTTCTTGGCAAAATTGCTCAAGCTCTGTCAAGTTGGATGGGGACCGTTGGTGAACAGCAATTTTCAAGTCTTGCCACAGATTCTCAATCGGATTGAGGTCTGGGCTTTGACTGGGCCATTCTGAGACATTTAGGTTCTTGTTTTTAAACCACTCCAGTGTAGCTTTGGCTATATGTTTAGGGTCATTGTCCTGCTGGAAGGTGAACCTCCGCCCCAGTCCCAGGTCTCGTGCAGACTGAAACAGGTTTTCCTCTAGAATTTCTTTGTATTTGGCTCCATCCATCTTGCCCTCAATCCTGACCAGTTTCCCAGTCCCTGCCGATGAAAAGCATCCCCATAACATGATGCTGCCACCACCATGCTTCACCGTGGGGATGGTGTTCTCAGGGTGATGAGCAGTGTTGGCTTTGCGCCACCCATAGCGTTTTGCGCTAAGGCCAAAAAGTTCAATTTTGGTCTCATCAAACCAGAGAACCTTTTTCCACATGTTTGCTGTGTCTCCCACATGCCTTTTGGCAAAATCCAAATGGGATTTGATATGGGTTTTTTTCAGCAATGGCTTTCTTCTCACCACTCTTCCATAAAGCCCAGTTTTGTGGAGCGTCCGGGTTATAGTTGTCCCATGGACGGTTTCTCCCATCTCAGCTGTGGATCTCTCCAGCTGCTTCAGTTACCATTGGCCTCTTGGTTGCTTCTCTGACTAATGCCCTCCTTACCTGGTCACTGAGTTTTGGTTGACGGCCTTCTCTAGGCAGAGTCGCGGTTGTGCCATATTCTTTCCATTTTTTAATAATGGATTTAACGGTGCTCCGGGGGATGTTCAAAGTTTGGGATATTTTTTTATAACCCAACACTGATTGGTGCTTATCCAGAACTTTATCCCGGACTTGTTTTGATAGCTCCTTGGTCTTCATGATGCTGTTTGTTTAGATATGCTTTCTAACAAACTCTGGGGCCTTCCAGAAACAGGTGTATTTAATCTGAGATCATGTGACACTTTAAATGCACACAGGTGGACTCCATTCAACTAAATATGTGACTTCTGAAAGCAATTGGTTGCACCAGAGCTTATAAAGGGGGTGAATACTTATGCAAGGCACTATATATATATATATATATATATATATATATATATATATATATATATATATATATATATATATATATATACAGCATAAAAGGGTTTGAGACGTATTTATTAAGCTTTTAATAAAGGCAATTGTGGCGTAGCGTCCCAAGGTCAAGGCTGGTCTGCGCCCTTGAATTAGATGACCCAGACACCAATACTGCAGTTCAGCACTTTCGTATACTTTTATTATTTGCAAACAAACAAAAAAAAAACACTGAGCAAAACAAAAGGTTTAAACAAAACACTTCAAAACACACCCAATTGACAATATCCTGGTGCTGAAACAGAGAGCTCAAGCTGCTGCTCTCTGTCTTTCTCGCTCTCTCTGTCTTTCTCTTTCTCTTTATCATTCCACTCCGCACACACACGTTCTCCTACAAACTCACCAAACAAGCATTTCATCTGCCTTTTTATAGCGTGTGGCAATCAATCAATCATTCAATCACTCTCTCCCTGGCCACATTCCACACTTTTCAATTAACCAAATCAAACATTCCAAACTTTTTAAATTTAACAATGAAACAAAATGCCAATTAACTTATTACACTGTGTGGCTGTGCAAAGGTGGCCATACTGGCCCCAGGCTGTTCCTCTACGCCTGAGCCAAAATGTCTGCCAGCTGCAAAACACACACACACACACACACATGTCCAGAGCCTCTGCTCTGACACAGGAAACTTAAGTGATAGTATTTCAAAGCTGGAAATAAATAGCTGAGCATGTAAATTTAACAGCTCCTACAAGCACTTGCATTATTACTTACTAGCTGTGAAATGTAAAAAATTTTGGGAGAGAGAGAGAGAGAGAGAGAGAGAGAGAGAGAGAGAGAGAGAGAGAGAGAGAGAGAGAGAGTGAGTGTGAGTGCTTCCAACCATATATTCAGACTTCCTTCCTTTCATTTGTGCTCTCTCACTCTACTCTCTGTGCTAAGATTGTGTTAACAAGCCTACCATATATGCAGATAATAAATTCCATTATTTTAATGTGTCCTTGTACCAGTATTGCCTACCACACCGCTGCAGAAATCGTGAGACAAACTCTTAGAAATCAAGAGGTTTGGCGTTCGATTCACAAGATTTTTTGTTTCAAAACATAAACCAATATTTCAATGCTAAGAGACAACCAATATTTTCAGTTGTTTTTTAAACCTTGTTAACAACAGATTATATTGAGTCTATAACACTTCAAATCTCTTACAAACCTCTATTAGTGCTTCTCAAAATGCATAACAAAATCAGAAAATCCACATCATCATTCAACATTACAAACACAGCTGCTGCGATGGCACCTATAGGCTGGGTTGAATTTGCATCTACAGTGTTTGCGCTTCTTTGAGTTTTCCGGCATGACTAACGTATATCTTTCTAAAAAGCGAAAAATCCAGAGATCCAACAGTACTGTCGCGAGATTGCGAGCAGGTCTTAATTTAACTTGGAAATCGCTTGTCTCGCGAGAGTTGGCAATACTGTTGTACTCTACTACATATTTCAAGAAAAATGCTAAATAATCAGTTTTGTTACTTAAATTATTATTATTATTATTATTATTATTATTATTATTATTATTATTATTTTGTTTTATCTTTACTAGAGGTAGCCGCAAAAACACTTCTAAACATAGTATACGTCATTAGTGTAAATCTAAATGAAAAAAACTGATGGAAATCTGATATTAATGTACTTAATCTGTTTATTTATATAACCTGTTGTGCTTTAAATATTTAGAATGCTTTTTCATTGACATTCTCAGTGCAAGATCTACACTCCCAGCAAAATTATAAGTGTAGTTCCTGCAAACAGATTCCAATGGGGATGTGAGTTCTCCTCCTTCTGCTCCCCTTCCTCCTCCTCCTTCTTCTTCTTCTCCTTCTCTTGACAACTGTTGATTAATTTCTGACCCTCCAACCATTGTCTGTCAAGAAACAAACCAGATTCCTCCATCTTCATACTGTCTAACCAGTTGTGTGTAGATTATTGCCATTACAGTGGTTTTAAATGGTTTATAATAAGGGACCATCTCTAAATAATGTTTGCTGATGCTGTATAGGGACAGTGCTTTCAACTGACATGTTCCTAAAACAAAATGAGAAACAAACATCTTGATAATGCTTAAGAGACCTTCCATTATACTACTTAATTGTTTGGTTATAGATAGGGCTTCTGATTTTTAGTTTTAACCGATAAAACCTGATAAAACACCCCCAAAACAAAAAAAATGAAATCGGTGGATAGACAATAAACACCGGAAAACACCGGAAAAACTTTGGAAATGGTTAATCAATTCACAATGACTTTACCCTTTTCCCATTAAAAAATAAAACCTACTTCAAAAATAATAATAAATACATTTCTCAGTGCTGCTGGACAATGTCCTGCCTTTCTGACTTGTATCTATCATTGATTAGATTAATACTTTAAACCCGCCCCAACTACTGAGTGAAAGCACATTCCTACATTTCTATTGGAGACTCCGCTTACAAGATTTAAAACAAGATAACAATAAGGAATGGAGGCTCGTTGGGATTTAAAGCTGTATTACAGTTAAGATACGGATGATTTAAAACAGAATTTTGGTGAAATGTAAAAAAATACCTACACACAAAAACCCCAGAAGAATGTGTCCATGACCATAGGGATTTCGTTGTGGAAGACAGCAAAGAAGGTACAACTTAAGTGTGCAGGTACTGTCGAGTTACTATACATATTTTGACAGAAAAAAAACGCTCAAGCATTTTGGAAAGTAACTGAATACACTAATTTCATACAGTATATCAAAAATGCCTGAAAAAAAACAATTTACATAAAACTTGAAAATAGCTAAAAATAAGCAACTAAAAATACAATTAATAAAAACCGAAAAACTGAAGCAATAGTTATAGATTGATAATATATTTTTTATTTATTTATTTATTAAATTTAGTAGTCGCCAATTAATTTTACCCCATTTTTCTCCCAATTTGGAATATCCAATTGTATTTTAGGCTCAGCTCACCACTACCACCCCTGCGCTGACTCGGGAGCGGCGAAGACGAACACACGCTGTCCTCTGAAGCGTGTGCCGTAAGCCGACCGCTTCTTTTCACTCTGCACGCATGCCATGCAGCCAACCCAGAGCTACAGCGTCGGAGGACAACGCAGCTCTGGGCAGCTTACAGGCAAGCCCGCAGGCTCCCGGCCAGACTACAGGGGTGGCTGGTGCGCGTTGAGCCGAGGACTCCCTGGCCAACCAAAGCTCCCCCGCCCAGGCAGCCAATTGTGCGCTGCCCCTGGGAACTCCCGTCCACGGTCGGCAGTAGAATAGCCTGGACTCTAACCGGTGACCTCCAGGCTATAGGGCGCATCCTGCACTCCATGCAGAGCACCTTTGCCGGATGCGCCACTCGGGAGCCCCTAGGTTGGTAATATTAATATTAAGTATTTTTCTCCTTTTTGAAAAATTGAAGTTGATTAAAGAACAGAGTAAACTGAGTCTCAATGGGTCAAAATGAGGGTTCATCAGACAATTCATGAAGCAGATATTGTGAATCTGTTCAAGAGGTAAAGTGGTTGAAACAGAAACTGTAACTTCGAACGAAATTATTCCACCCTATTTCAGCCATCTTCCTCTATTGTGTGTTTGTGTGTGTCTGTGTCAGTCATTTGTCACCCACTTTAAAAGCCGACTGAGCTAATTTATGTCCTGGCAGAGAGCAAGGTGCCAGCCATATGGACTGGCAGGCAGCACTGCTGTATTTGGATTGGAAGGAGGCCCCAAAATCGATCTCCTGCTGAGGCACAGTCAGCCTCAATATCAGTCTGAGGCAGGCTTATACAGTAGGTTGCTCCATGTTCAGTAATAGGGAATTTGTGTGTCAGCTGAGGCTTTTTAACTTTCAGAGAATAAAAAAGTTTACCCTTATTAAAGCATAGTAAAGTGTAATACAGCATAGTAAAAGCATGGTAAATAGAGATGTGTCAGTGTACGAGTACAAATGAGTATCCGTAACAAGTATGGCCATTTTGTACAAGTAATACAAGAGTGATTTTGCTATTACTCGTTATTCATAGAGAAAACAATATATACATGTTAAATGCATTGAATCAGCTCCTAGCTCCAATTGGGCAGTGGTGACTGTCAATCTCGTGTATGGAGATAGAGAGACAATCCAAGGAAAGCAGGAGGGAATTATTATTATAATTTCTTTTTGTAAGAAGTTCTTTTGAGTTGATATTGAGTAACTTGGAGATTTTAGCCTTTTTCAAGGCTGGTTCATCTGTTTGTAAATGTGCTGAAACAAAAGAAACGACAAGTGTATAATTTATTTAAAGGTGTCTTGTGTTTTTTAGGATCTTTGCCTTGTCTTGCTTTGTCTTGCTAGAACAGCCTTTTTTGTGTTTAAATAAAAGCTTTACCCTGATTTTTTTTTTTTTGCGACATCTTTAAATTCAACCAAGACCTCCTTTCTTTGTTTTAGTTAAACTAAAATAATATAGTTGCATTAGAGAGATACCCATATAATCTGTATTTAAAAAAAAATAATAATTAAAATGACACATTAGGACTTTGAAAAGGATCTAAATTATTGTTAATTAAACATTAAACCACTGGTCACTTTCAATGATGTCATCCAAGTAAAATCAGAGTGTAAGTATTCATATAAGAATTAGTTTCTGAGTAGAAGTAATGGGTTCTCTGCACTCCCCTAATGGTAAAGCACATGTAAGCATTGTAAAGCCCAGAGATGTATGGTAAAGCATATTAACAAAGCATGGCAAACCATGGTACCCTAATAGTGTAAAATGGGTCAGTGATCCATGTTGTATCTCATGCAAAAACTGATAAAAAAAAAAATGAAGGAAACATATTAAGTTTGCTGTTAGACAAAGCCAATGATTACCATTAATTTACTAATGTCAAAAGCGCTAACCAGGGTCTGAATTTGCATTAGATATAAATTGGATGTTCGCTTTGCCTTTGCAAGTGTAGAAATCACAACATTTTGATCACTAACAAGTAACACATTAAGAAGAATCTTAAAGTAATACATTTTATTATTCACTACCATTTAACCCTTCAGGACCAAGCATTTTTCAGTGGGATGCTCCCCCAGGACAAGGCATTTTTTGGCTGTATTTGACTCTCTTGCAATAAAAATTAAAAATCTATTTTTTTACAGTAGCATCTTGGAAATTGTGTTCTTAACACAATATATTTATATTTTATAAAGTTAAGTATTTTTTATTGTGTATTCCGCTTAGAGATACATGTAAAAAAAACGTGTTATTCTATGCCTCGAGGGACATTACAGTACTTCCTGAAAGTTTTGTTGAAAAATATTGATGTTTGGGCAAAATACATTGTTTCACCAGAGTGATTGCAATGACATAATACACATTTATTCTCTGGGTCTTTATAAGCAATAATGGACACTACTCTTGATTATTTTCTCAAAATACATCTTTATAAAAAAAATATTAGTTATGCATTCCATTATTATCAGTAATAAGGGAAAAAAAGTACCTGATACATTTTGTTCATGAAATAGTATCTGTTTATATCCACTTGTTTCTTGATATTTATAAATGTTATTAAAACACATGAGACAGAATAAATGTTCTAATATAACTAGGTCAAATACAGATCTAATCAGATTTACAGTGTTTTTCCGTCTTTCTTAACTTTCTTATAAGTTTCTCTGTAGCAGGCTGTGATGTCTTTTCTCTCTGTGCTGCCAAAACTTTCTCCGCCCTTTAGACACTAGATGCCCATCTCAGTGACGTCACACGAAAAAAAAAAAAAAAATTCAGGAAGTAAACATCAGTCCCTCCCCTATCCAATGATATGTGTGTCAAGCCTGTACTGCAAAGTACAGTGGCCCTGTAAGTCATCAAAACAAAGTGCTTTTTTTATCGTGTTTACACGATCGCAGTCCTGTTAGCACTGACCAGTCTAATGCGTATAAGACGATTCTGACTACAGTGGTGATGCACGAGACAGTTTCACAACATTTGACAGCCTAGTTTCGTATTAAACATCTTCAAGTTACATTCAGTCTCTAAAAATGAAGGAAAGCTGCAGTGAAAGTACAGTAAACGTGTAAAAGCAATATAGCTGAATATGATACACTGCAGTTCCAAATGCTACCATAGCAACACTGCAGTTCCGAATGCTACCATAGCAACCCCAAAATCATAGTTACAATTTAGTTACATTATACCGTTCCGTGCCTAAGCAATACAGAAAATTGTGTTATATTGACCGTGTTACTTCCTTATGCGCTATGTGTCTTTGCAGTTTAATTTAAAGGAAAGCAATTGGTGGAATCATCCTTATGCTATAGAACTGTAACACATAAATGATCCACCTAAAGAAGTTGTTATTTCAAAACAAAACTATGAAGAGTATTTCTCTCTAAAAAGCAGTAAGAGATCAGTTTGTGTACACTGTGAGACTTGTTGGTACTAAATACCACAGTGGAATTTAGTCTTATTATTCTTATTTGTATTCTAACCAAACTGGGATCTCACAGACCCCTTAAAAATACATGGCCAGGGTAGTTTATAGTTTAAAAATACATGGCCAGGGTAGTTTATAGTTTAAAAATACATGGCCAGGGTAGTTTACAGTTTATAAGCAGGATAGTGTGATAAGAAGTCTGTGACCTGGAGTGAGAGAGAGAGGTTAAGAGGCATGCATTTTGTTATTTGATTTCTTAGAGCTGTGGGCTTCGCAGTTGTTTAAAATGCTGCTGTCTTTTACACAGAGCCCCAAAGGCATCAGGAGGGGGTGGGGTAATGGGGATGGTACAACTTTAATAACATCTGGCACGGACTAAATGAGCCATTCCACTGTAATGTAGACAGGCTGCTGTCTCTTCCAGCCCTCAGCAAAATCTCCTCATCCCCACCTTCCTCCACCCTCTATAGGCAGGGAGGGCTATGAATTATTTAAAGTGTTGTTTTCCTTTATTGTACTGTAGCAAAGTGCAAAGTCGTTAGAAACTGGATGAGCTCAGGATGTGTAACCCTTGAAGCACATAGTATTGAACTCTGCATCATCCTCTCTCTCTCTCTCTCTCTCTCTCTCTCTCTCTCTCTCTCTCTCTCTCTCTCTCTCTCTCTCTATCTCTCTCTCTCTCTCTCTCTCTTTTTAATTAAAGTCCCTCCCAGTCCATCTGCTCATTGGGGAGTTGCAACAATGCAGCGGACTGAGGTTGATCTGGACAGCCACGCAATTCAATTCTCTGGACGTTTCTGGTTTTCAGTCACTGAAGTTGCTTGATGCAGCTACAATATGATCCGATGTTGCCTTATCACATGTCATAAGAACATAAGAACATAAGAAAGGTTACAAACGAGAGGAGGCCATTCAGCCCATCTTGTTCATTTGGTTGTTAGTAGCGTATTGATCAATACACTCCAAATCCCAATCACGTGTTTGTAGCATACTGCAAAATATTGTAAAGGCAGACTCCACTTTTATATGTACAGCATTTATCCATCATAGCCAAGACACCTTGATTATGATCTTGTCAGATCTCAGAAGCTACAAGGTTGTCACCGGTCAGCTGGTGTGTGACCTCCACGGAAAACCAGATGCTGCAGGAAGTGGGGGCTTAAAAGAAGGGACTTCCCTCTTGGTCAAAAATCAACCAGCCTGGTGGTGGGTGCACTGTGCTGTATGAGGAACCATTGTTACAGTTACCCATGATTACCCACAGGCTTCCAATCTTTACTGCATCTGGGTATTTTTACCCTGTTACAATGGTAAACAGCAGCTCATAGACAGATCCCTCTAGCAGCGATTCTCTGTATGAGGTCCCATAGCACACCAAGGGTTGAAGGAGACAGGCAGAACCATGATAAACATGATGCACCTGAACAAATCCTGTAATGCGAAGCTGAATTTCAACAGGATTGGATGCGGTGGATTGCTGCACACCAGAATCGCTCAAAGCTGAATATACGAGGGCTACTCAGAAATAGAGGGGATCTTCAGCTTCATTCTAAACAATGCTGAAGATGAATCAGCTGTCAGTAGCCCTATTAACAACAAAGTATATTATGTACTTGTATAAATGATGCATATTTTAGGATCTTTGTATTTTTCTCATTCATGAACTATAGGGCTCATTTTCCCAAACCACTCCACACTGCTCTGTTTCAAAGCAGCAAATTGTTTAAAACAAACACTTGAAAATTGTTATTACTCCTCATATATCTCCTGGGTGTAGCACGCAATCTCCAACAAATATATTGTTATAGCTATTGTATGGATTTGTATTACTTGAAATATTTTTTCTATGAAGAATGAGCTTATGCCTTAAAGAAATACTACTTGTTGCTTCAGTACCTAATTACACTCGACTATAAGGGAAATTGGTAATGCTTTTTATAACTGCACTGTGCACGACATGTGTAATTAAAATGTAATTAGAGTGTAATTTTTGACAAATAGTGCAGGGCTTTTTATATGTCATTTTATTTTTACTGTCCAGAATTGGTAATGTTCTGCAGAGATTAAAACGGAAATATCAACCAAGTATGGTGTTCATTAACTCACAAACTGGTCTGGCAGGAAGTCACTGAGAGGAGCTGCAGATTGAACTGTAGATTTGACAGTATGAGAAAAAAAGACTGAAATGTACGCAATAAGCCTAATCAGTCCAAAAAAGTGAATTAGAAGTGTGTGCATTTGTGCCATGGTGTGTGATGTAAATGTCTCAAATGCTGTGCAGTGCTACATGCACAAAACTGAATGTTTTGGGGGTATTGCTAGATATGGAATTAGTGCAGTCCTGCTGTAAAGAGTTGCTACTTTCTGTATATGACAGCTTTGCAACAACTGTAATAATTTGAAATTAAAAAAATAAATAAACACATTCTAAGGAAACCTTAAGCTAAATGCTAAACTTAATTGCTGCTTTTACTGTCTAATAGCTATGTGAAGACAATGCAAAAAAATCCCCTGTTTTAAATTACTCTAGAGGGCAATCACCTTGTAACCAAGCGAATCGCTTTTATGTTGACTGATGTGATTCATGCATCTCATTGTAGTAGCGCTGGCCTGATTAAGTGGAGCAGGTCCTTTTAAATTAATATTCATATAGATATTTTATATGATATCACCAGCAGGATCTCATTTAGATTGAACTCTCTGCTTAGAGCTGGGTCCTGTGAGACCATGCAGCTAGTTGCAGCAATAAACAATCAAGCTGTTAATTTGCCCTCATACCGTCCCCATTAATAACATTAACATACATGCAATGGTACAGGTATCAGGGAATTTCTTACGCTTTTGATCCTGTATCTCCCAGTGGTTGTAGGTGGGGTTTTTCTAGGATAAAGCTGACTGAATCTTTTATTGACGTGTTACTACCGAGGAGGTTCAAGTTCATGAACAGAAATGAGGTTAGAATTATAAGAAATATATGTACTATTTCCTGGGAAATAGTAGGGGGGTTGGGAAACCTTGTGTATTCCCACGCTGTCAGGCCATTTCTTTTGACAAAAGTCAGCTGTGAATGAATTGGCTGGTGCACTATCATTGGCTGGGGGGTGGGACTGTTTAGTGGAACAGGAACAGGAAGTATAGTGGAGCGTGACTTCACAACAGAATCCTGACATTTGGCAATGAAACCTGGAAATTCTGGAGCAGAGAGTTGGGGAGACAAAGCGGCGACTCCAGCATGAGACAAACCCGGTTGTGCAAACAAGCCACACACCGGTTATTTAATTTTGACTATTTAGAATAGTTAGTTTAGCGGGACTGTGCCATTTAGATGGGCTGTGGCTGGAGGAGCTCCCGGTCTGGGAACAGGGACGGGGTGGGGTGGGAGAGAAAGCAGCCAACTCCAGCAAACAAGTTTTGTACTTCCTGTGACAATGGAAGGGACACAAACTCAAGCTCTCTTGGATTCAGGGTGTGGTCAGTCCCTGATACAAGAAGGGTTGATCTCACCGGGGCATAAGCGATTGTTGGGGCGGTTTAATATTAAATGTATACACAGGGATATTCACACCTACCCTAAGGTCTGGATAAAACTACAAATTCTGTAATGACGTGCATACAGGTAGGCTTGGTTCCTCGGTTGCCACATCCCGTAATTTTGGGGCAGGACTGCCAGCAGTTCAATGATTGGGTAGCTGCTGTGGTTGCCCTGCCTTCCCTATTGGTAAAGAAGGAGGAAGTAATTGGAGATATCTTCCTCTTCCGCGATCCGGCTTGGTTTTGTAACAATTTAAACCCAGAAAAACAAAAAGGGAACGCCGGGCCACTAAGAATAATAATAATAATAATAATAATAATAATAATAATAATAATAATAATAATACATTTTATTTATAAAGCGCCTTTCCAATTCCAAAGCTGTTAACATAGTTGATAGAAGACAAGATAACAAACGACAGGGCAAAATAAAATACAGTAATAAAAATACATTCAACAAAGTAAGAGACAGCATTAACACAAAAGCTAGTTTAAAAATGTGTTTTGGGGCGGATTTTAAAAATCTCAACAATCTCTGAGTCTCTTATGGAGCTGGGTAGTGCATTCCAGAGATAAGGAGCTGCACTACAGAAGGCTCTGTCTCCCATGGACCATAGCTAGGTAATAGGTGGTCGAAGATAACCAGAGTTGGAAGACTGCAGAGTGCGAACAGGAGAGTAGACATGAAGCAGGTCTCACAGGTGTCCAGGAGTAGTGCCATGGAGCCAATGTAGTTTAAAAAGCACAGGTGTAATATGTTCCCGAGATGCTGTATGGGTTAAAACATGGGCGGCAGAATTCTGCACATATTGCAACTTGTTTATAACTCTCATACAGACTCCAGATAAAAGCGTATTATAATAATCAAGCCTAGAAGTAATAAAAGCGTGAATCAGCTTTTCAGCATCAGAGAAAGATAAAAGGGGCCTTATCCGTGCAATATTGCGGAGATGGAAAAAGAACACCCAAGTGACATTTTTAATATGGGCTTCGAAGGTCAAAGAAGAATCAAAAATAACGCCCAGGTTACGTACTACAGTGGAAGCAGATACATTTACATTGTCAATATCCAAATTAAAATGACCAACTCTATGAACAAGAGACTGGGAACTGATTAAAATAATTCCTGCATTGTCACAGTTTAGTTTAAGAAAACTCTGTTGCATCCAATTTTTATATCACAAAGGCAACTGACTAGTACAGAGGTATCAGCGCTTGTATCAGGTTTCATGCACATATATAATTGTGTATCTTCAGCATAAAAATGATACCTGAGGCCAAAGCGTCTAATAATCTGGCCAAGTGGTAACATGTAAATACAAAAGAGTAAGGGGCCCAGAACAGAGGCCTGTGGGACACCCTGAGTAACTGGAGAAATATCTGATTTGAAGTTTTTAAGAGTTACAAAGTGTTGTCTGTCAGACAGATAGGACTTAAACCGGCACAGAACAGTATCAGTAAGGCCAAGTCATTTTTCCATGCGTTCAATCAATATATTATGATTGACTGTGCCAAAGGCTGCACTGAGGTCTAATAGAAGAAGGATATTAAGGGGCCCTGAATCTGCAGTCATAAGCAAATCGCTGGCTACTCTGACCAAGGCTGTTTCAATGCTATGCCTAGCTCTGAAGCCGGATTGAAAAGGTTTGAGTAACTCATTAGTCAGCAGATCATTTTGAAGTTGAGACAAGACTACTCTGTCAAGGATCTTAGATAAAAAAGGTAGATTGGAAATAGGCCGGTAGTTATTTAGAATGTCAGGGTCAAGACCAGGCTTTTTTAAAACTGGCGTGATAGCAGCAATCTTTAACACTGGTGGAACAATACCAGATACCAAGGAGTCATTGATTAATGTGGTAACAAAAGGACCTAAGGCTGAAAAGCAGGCCTTCACTAGAATTGTGGGGATAGGATCCAGGAGGCAAGTAGTGGGTCTCATTTTACCAACAAGTTTAGAAATGTAGGCAACATCAACAGTAGAGAGGTGAGATAACCTAGACACCAGTGAGACAGGACTTGACACAACAGTATACAGGACAGGGAGATGAGAGTAGCTGATCCAATATTATCAATCTTATTCTGAAATAATAAGGGAGGATTTGATGCATCTGGCACAGGCTGTTCCCCTGTCTGGTCACTTGGGTAGGGACAAAACTAAAGCAAGGCTTGAAGCACGGTTCAGTTGGCTGGGGCTGGATGGCGATGTGAGGTGGTTTTGTGTGCAGTTTCCAGAGTGTCAGCCACAGAGCCGCGCCGCGAGCCCCCCTTGTGACATTGCCACTTGTGGAAGCTCCGTTTGAGCATATTAGAGTAGATATAGTCAGACCGCTGGAGCAAAGTGCGTAGGGATACACGCACCTGTTGGTTATTTTGGATTACGCTACACGTTGTCCAGAAGCCATACCACTTTGCTCTGCTTCTGCTAAATCTGTCGCCAACAAGCTTAAGGTTTTCTCACAGGTGGGGATTAACACTAGAAGACTACTACCTAGAACCGCCAGCAGTAGTCATTTTGGCAGGTACATTTTAAACAGCTTTGATATGAAAATGAAACACAAACTATCAGATACAACTGAAAAGCTTTATTTATGAACATCATATCTAGCATTTGCATAGCAGAAACAATGTATTTAAATGAAAAAATAAACATAAAAGGCTTTATTTTAGCGCATATAATGCATGACGTAAAAAATGAAAAACTATAATAAAATAAACATTTCAAAAGAGGATATTGTGTAAACAGGTGTAAACTGCTATATGTACATTCAAAATTGTAAAAACAAAGTAATTATTTACAAATGCTTTGCAGTTTTCTGATCGAAAATTTTTTGCCAAAGCTCTGTGGCTAGTATCATAAGAGATCTCTCCTACTGATATTTTCCCCGGTGCATTAATTGTACAAAACAACTGGACACCGGTGATTGCTTTCACTGAGTACTAAGTTTTGCGCAGATGGTGGAAATTCTCTTCTCGTTTTGTTTACAGTTCCAACTTGGCTGTTTTTTTCTTCAACTGTTTTGCTAATTACAGTGAAATAAAAAAAAAAATGTCATTGGTAACATTCTTCCCTTTTCCTAAGCACGGTTACATCATCCTAACACATTGTCACCCAGTCTCTGACTAGCTGGGTGAGTTTCATCTTTGCACAGGTAAAGAGGTAGGGTCCTCTGCCAGCCAAAATTTGGTCCCAAATTTTGACAGGTTTGTTTGACATGTATTGTGTCCAGCGACACCGTGCTTTTGTCGGAAATAGCTGCTTGTCCATGTAGTGTTTTATGTTTAGCTTGAAACAGGCAATGCTGTTTTCAATGAAGTCGTTCCAAATTTCTAATGCGTATTGTAGGATATATTAACAATAAAAGCATGTATTGTAACAAGCCATCAAAATGTCTACTTTTGGCGGTTCTAGGTAGAAGTGCTTATAGCTTTTTTATTTTTTGCGATTCTGACTTTCAAATGCCGTCAGGGTATTTAATACATGTATTTAGGAAAAGTCAAGAACAGACAACTGCCAATCTTTAACACACGCAGAGTCATTTAAATTTTAAAAGTGAAAACCATCAAAATGACTACTATGGCGGTTCTCGTGTTAAGACTATCAGGACATCAGTTTATCACCCTCAGTCTGTTGGATTGGTAGAATGTTTTAATAAAACTCTAAAAAGCATGATGCGTAGATTCATTGATTCACAAGGATAAGCTGATTCCTCCCCTGCTCTTTGTGATTAGAGAGATACCACAGGCTTCCACGGAGTTCTCCCTGTTCGAGCTGCTGTATGGGCGGAGACCCCGGGCTGTGCTCGATCTCATCAGAGAGATGTGGGAGGAACAGCAGGATAATTTGACCAATGCAGTCCGGCATGTTTTGGATCTGCGCAAGCATCTTGAGTCTGTAGGTCAATGGGCTCATGACAATCTGCAGCAGGCACAACACAGACAGGAGACCAATTATAATAGAGGGCCCCGCTTGCGCACAGGCAGGGGATAAAGTGCTTCTATAATTACCCAGCTCTGAGTCTAAACTCCTGGCAAAGTGGCAAAGACCCTTTGAGGTTACACGCCGGGTTGGGACTGTGGATTACGAGATCTGCCAGCCAGGACAGAGGAGGTAAAAGAACCTTTATCACGTGAACGGGAGACGTTGTTAGCAACGCCGACAGATGACATCACAGATTTGGGGACCTGATCTTTCTGTCTTTCTGACACCAAGACAGAAACGTCAGGCTCACAATCTGGTGGCTGTTTTTCCTGGCGTGTTCTCTCCAGTCCCAGGGCAGACTCGAATACCCCATCATCACATTGAAATTGAACCAGGGACGCAAGTTTGTCAGAGGCCATACCACATACCTAAATGCAAAAGACAGGTAGTGAAAGCGGAGATTGAGGAAATGCTGAAGCTAGGGGTAATAGAAGAGTCCCAGAGTGACTGGATAAGCCAGATGGGTCGACACGATTTTGCACTGATTTTAGAACAGTCAATGAAAAATCGAAGTTCGATGCTTATCTCATGCCGCGGGTAGATGAATTGTTGGAACATCTGGGCTAGAGGTCTTCACAGGTCCAAAGGAGGTTGTGTGGTCCAGTGGTTAAAGAAGAGGGCTTGTAATCAGGAGGTCCTCGGTTCAAATCCCACCTCAGCCACTGACTCATTGTGTGACCCTGAGCAAGTCACTTAACCTCCTTGTGCTCCGTCTTTCAGGTGAGATGTAATTGTAGGTGACTCTGCAGCTGATGCATAGTTCACACACCCTAGTCTCTGTAAGTCGCCTTGGATAAAGGCGTCTGCTAAATAAACAAATAATAATCAACCCGAACCGACAATTATTTACCCGACCCGATGTAAAATTCTTGTTATTATTATTTGGCTCTGTAGCCCTATGCCTTCAGGGTTGCCCACTGAACAGGAAAACTGTACCAAAACGTAGATTTTGTGTGTATTATATGTTTATATGTTGCGTGTGGTGTATTAATGTTGGTGTATATGTATTGGTGCACGGGATATTATATGGGCTTATGTAGCACAAGTGTTATAAAACGTATATTTGTATTTAGACACCAGGATGGCACAATCACTTCACATGCAGAGTAAAAGGGGTATTTGTAAGGAAGCACGGGAAATGCACAAAGTAGTTCACGTGCAGATGTACCGAGATTCCAATTGAATGATTGGTTAGCAATCCAATCTCGGTACAGCTGCATAAAAGGGTGAATGTTTCACTCACTCTGGGTTGTGTGTTCAGGGCGAATGAACGGGAAAGAGTGAGGAGATTAAAATAATAATAATAGCAATTGCTACTTCGTGCTGGAGATCCAGCATGGTACTTGTTTGTGGAGTGTTCGTCCCTGTTTGTTTAGGGTTAGTCCATTTTTGTTCAACCTGAGTGTTTTATTTGTTCATTTAATAAACACACAAGCAGTGCACTTATCATTTCCCCAATCTGCTGTGGATGTCTCTTCATTTCACTCGCAGTGATGTGTGTTTGTTCTGGGTCTGACGTCACCGCTCAAGCCAGCTTGCCACTGGGAGACAAAGCGGCAACTCCAGTGAGAGACAAACCCGGTTGTGCAAGCAAGCTACGCACCGGTTATTTAATTTTGACTGTTTAGAATAGTTCGTTAAGCGGGACTGAGCTGTCCCACAGTGTATAGGAGAGGATACTGAGCAGTGCCTGTTTCTCGGGGCTTCCACCGCTAGAGGGAGCAACGAGCTGTGGTTTAAAAAACCTGCATACTTTATTTTGCAGTTTTTCCTTAAAGTGTTTTGTTTTCCTTTTTCCTTTTGCCTTTTGCTTATTCTTTTGGTTTACACACCTGCACACGTGGTTTATGAAGAACGGGGCACAATACCATTGCTGGTAGAGTGTCACTGAACTGTCAAAGAAGCACCTGCCAATAGAGCTGTGAACAATAGACCTGGACGCCTTTTTTTTTTTTTTTTTTTTTAAAGACATTAAATTGTACGTTATATTCTTGGGGAGACTGTCTTAATATAATAAACTCTTACATAGTCTGTATTAGCATCGTATCAAAGTTGGTTGATACTTATACTGAAATGTTGGAGCAATATCAGCCACTGATTTTAACGGCACTTTTAAACTGAGAGATGTGCTGACAGAGAGTGAAATTACAGTAATATTTCAGAACATGACAAATATGGATAGTAAATCAGACAATATATGAACATTCTCAGATAAAAAATAAAAACGGAACTTCTCAGTCCCTGTATTTCTCAGTTGTTTTTTTTCCGCTTTTAAATAGCCCACCTTTTTTGAACCTCTGTCCTTTGCCTCATTGTCTTTAGACAGGTTTTTTCGTAACACACAGCATGGGGCATCTCTTTTTACATAACAAAAACGAACAAACACAAATAAATGGGTACACAATGGACCGGAATCTTGATCCTTTCTGACAGGTAGGTCTCAATGTACGGTTGTTAAATCCCAAGGGGCGCTGAGAACACACATAATCAGGAGCTTTGTTGTTCAAACTACTGTAAATCACAGTTCACCAGAGCTGTGATCTCCTGCCAGACTGATAACACCGTGTAACAATTTTTTTTTTTTTTTGGTTCCTGGGTAGTAAGTGTTATTTCCTAATTGCTTATGCCTCAAAAGTATAGAAAATGGCTATTATTCCCCACAAACTTTGCTTTTGTGACCAGGACAGTGATATTTTGAAATTTACCTATTTCCAATGAGAAAACTGACAAATTTGTGTCTTTTCGTTCACATAAAGTCAGAAAAAAACAACATATGAATCCAAATTAACATGTATTTATACTAAAGTAATAAAAAAATGACTACAAAAGATTTAGAAGTGAGTAGTCTTTCGAGATTTACGATTATACTGTAAATCACTTTCACGAATCAGCCCCCAAATGTAGTCTCCCATCATGTTCTCGTTATACTGTCCTTGGTAGCGGCGTTCAAAGTCCAGTATATCCTGGTGGAAGTGCTCGCCTTGCTCCTCCGAGTACGCTCCCATGTTCTCCTTGAATTTATCAAGATGAGCATCAAGGATATGGACTTTGAGGGACATCCTACAGCCCATTGTGCTGTAGTTCTTCACCAGAGTCTCAACCAGCTCCACATAGTTTTCGGCCTTGTGATTGCCCAGGAAGCCCCGAACCACTGCGACAAAGCTGTTCCAAGCCGCTTTCTCCTTACTAGTGAGCATCTTGGGGAATTCATTGCACTCCAGGATCTTCTTTATCTGTGGTCCGACGAAGACACCGGCTTTGACCTTTGCCTCAGACAGCTTAGGGAAGAAGTCTTGAAGGTACTTGAAGGCTGCCGACTCCTTATCTAGAGCTCTGACAAATTGTTTCATAAGGCCCAATTTGATGTGCAGTGGTGGCATCAGCACCTTCCGGGGGTCCCAGCCGTACTCATCATACTTCAAGGCGTCCAGCAAGGTCTTGATGCTGGTGTAATCCTCTTTGAGGTGCACCGAGTGAGCCAGGGGAAGAGACGGGTACTTGTTACCATTATGGAGCAGCACGGCTTTGAGGCTCCTGGATGAGCTGTCAATGAAGGACAGTATAACGAGAACATGATGGGAGACTACATTTGGGGGCTGATTCGTGAAAGTGATTTACAGTATAATCGTAAATCTCAAAAAACTACTCACTTCTAAATCTTTTGTAGTCATTTTTGTATTACTTTAGTATAAATACATGTTAATTTGGATTCATATGTTGTTTTTTTCTGACATTATGTGAACAAAAAGACACAAATTTGCCAGTTTTCTCATTGGAAATAGGTAAATTTCAAAATATTACTGTCCTGGTCACAAAAGCAAAGTTTGTGGGGAATAATAGCCATTTTCTATACTTTTGAGGCATAAGCAATTAGGAAATAACACTTACTACCCAGGAACAAAAATTGTGTTACATAGTGTAACCAAGCCAGGTTTGCATACTCTACATGATAATCAGGTGTAAAAATAACAAAGCAATCAAAATCTACAGAGGGAATTGCTGACCACTTCTCAATGTATTTTTGCAGGTGAGGGAAATATCTCCAGATTTTGTCATTGTTATGATGGCAGGTGTTTTTTTTAATTATATTATTTCCCAACTACTTCTTTTTTTTAAGACAGCCACAGAAATTATTAATTTGCTTGAATTTCTTTAAAGTAAGAGCTTTTGAATCTCATTTTGTACTACATGTCACTTCTAGGGCAGGTCCCTTATGAATAAATACAATTCATCTATAGTACTGCCTGAAATGCCTATTGTACTTGCTTCTGTTTAAACAGACTCATTTTGAAAATAATTCACTGGGACGATTGTCTAATAACAACCCATTTTTCTTTTCTCTATATACTGTAGAGATAGAACCAGCCAACTTGGTAAAATTGCTCTCTTTGGGAACGTAGTGTACACTGGGCTGCTGAGTGATCAAGGTTGGCTCTTTGGGGCACCCTATTCCACAAGACTGGTAAGTCCTGTTTTTTTTTATACTGTACTTCTTTATTCATCGTGCTTGGCTTCGTTTTCACATTGTCCCTGTGAAATAATTGAAGCTATCCTGCAGAGGTATAACCAGCAAACGATTCCTAATTAAATATCATACTGATAATAATCGTCAGTAACCGATGCATTGAGAGGACTTCAGTATTCAAAAGCAAGAAAAACGTATCATTATCTCCACACCCGTATCTTGTATTCAAGAAATGTGGCTCTTGATATGTGATTTCAACTCGTAAATCTATGATAGCTTCTGTAATTAGTGATGTGGTGTTACCATATATCAGTGGGTTGTTAATGTATAATTACATGGTAATACCTCAAATTCATGTATAAGACATTCATTAAGAATAATATTCCATCCTCTAAAACTAAGGTGCCATCAGGTACTGTGAAGTGCAGAACTGACCAATGGTAATGGCTTTAAAAGCTTAGCATGATTTGCTGTGCTGTACAGGCATGTGTTCCCTCCTACTGGTAAATAACAACTGACATGTTTCCTTTTGTAATACATTGCATTGTATCTACATAACCATATACATAATTACTGTGTTATTACGGTGTAGTGAAAGACAATGTAAAGTGTTCACTGCAAATACTGCTAACTTCATGCACTCAGGAGAATTCAATGTTTGGGAACCAAATGTAATAGAGTTATGCTGATGCTAGTTGTATAGTGTTACCATATTTGTAACAACTGTTTAAAAATGTAACATTTCACTCTGTTGTACTGGTATGGTATAATAACATTATTTTTAAATCATGTAGAATATGTCAGAATCTTGTTCCAAAATAAAGTTTGAGACATAATTAGGAAATAATCCTATTTCTTCTGGTAGACCATACAGGTGCAACAGCAATTAGCTGTGATGATAAAAAACCTTCCTTCTGTGACTGCAGCATATTCTGAAGTATGCAAAGATGAAGCCCAGTGTGTCTGTATCCACGACAGCCCTAATGGCTATAGGAATTACAGAATACTGTTATGTTAGTGTCGTACTGTATAATCGATCCAGGGGCCTTTTTGAAAGTCAAGTTAGTACACTGTCTATCCTATGTGAAGAAAACAGCAAATAGCTTATATCATCTTTAGATCACATAAGTCTCAAAATACTTGTTCAAGTTTGCACCACCTCTTATTAGTAGGTTTCTTGTGGTAATGCCATCTTTGTTACAAAGTTGCTGTGGCTCATTATAACATGCTGGCTGTTCTACCCGCTTGCCTGCCAGAAGTAGTGCTGTAATAAGGTTGGATTGCGTTGTCTTGTATATGAGGCTTCAAATCCTTGTCTACCAGCTCGGAAACCTTTTCTTTGTTATTGCTCACACCTCATTATCGGATGGAAAAAAGGTTTCCTATAAAATGTTCGTATGCTTCTCTCTTTTTTTTGTTTTATTTTTTCAGCATAAAATAATGAAAGTTTTTTTTTTACATTAATAATAATCTTAAGAATTATGTCTTAATTGAAGGTTTATTTTATATGTCATCTGAAATGTATATGGATTCAAGGGTATTTGTAATCAGTGGTTCTTTTTAAGTTTTTGTAGCATTTCTGAGCATTTTGTGCTGGTCTGAATGTGTCCTCGATCACTTTTTAAAATCCATGTATGTCACTGCATTGAAATTAAAATCAAGCAATTTCTTTAAAAGGCAGCATAGTTTTTGTTGACCCAGCATAGCAGTGTACAGGGTTATATACAGTGCTTCCCACCAGTAACCACAGACATAGAGCTTGGACACAAATCCTAAATCTACTTTAAGTCACAGGAATTCAATTTTTTTCCCCTCTAAACATAGGAAAAAAAACTCCAGTAGAGGTTAAACAAACCAACAAACAAAAAAGCTGACCTGGTTAAATTGCCCGTCTTCAATCCCCCCTATAAATAGGGCCAGGAAATCCCGGTAAAGGAGATGTTGTGTCTCAGTGAATCTAAACTTCAGTTTCTAAGCCTCCCTATTCTTTTTTTCTTATAGTGTATTCTTCTTCTTTTTTTTTTAGATTACCAGAGCCCTCTTCTCTGTGTGTGTTAGCCTTTCCTTGCTGGTGTTCGCTCACATACAGACGTGCTCAAATTTGTTGGTACCCCTCCACATAAAACGAAGAATGCACAATTTTCTCTCAAATAACTTGAAACTGACAAAAGTAATTGGCGTCCACCATTGTTTATTCCTAATAATAAAACAAATGAAAATGGCATGGACAAAAATGATGGGACCGCTAACCTAATATTTTGTTGCACAACCTTTAGAGGCAATCACTGCAATCAAACGTTTTCTGTAGCTCTCAATGAGACTTCTGCACCTGTTAACAGGTAGTTTGGCCCACTCTTCCTCAGCAAACTGCTCCAGCTGTCTCAGGTTTGATGGGTGCCTTCTCCAGACTGCAAGTTTCAGCTCTTTCCATAGATGTTCGATAGGATTCAGATCAGGACTCATAGAAGGCCACTTCAGAATAGTCCAATGTTTTGTTTTTATCCATTCTTGGGTGCTTTTAGCTGTGTGTTTTGTCCTGTTGGAGGACCCATGACCTGCGACTGAGACAGAGCTTTCTGACACTGGGCAGTACGTTTCGCTCCAGAATGCCTTGATAGTCTTGAGATTTCATTGTGCCCTGCACAGATTCAAGGCACCCTGTGCCAGGCGCAGCAAAGCAGCCCCAAAACATAACCGAGCCTCCTCCATGTTTCATTGTAGGTATAGTGTTCTTTTCTTTGAAAGCTTCATTTTTTCGTCTGTGAACATAGAGCTGATGTGACTTGCCAAAAAGCTCCAGTTTTGACTCATCTGTTCAAAGGACATTCTCCCAGAAGGATTGTGGCTTGTCAATATGCATTTTAGCAAATTCCAGTCTGGCTTTTTTATGTTTTTCTGTCAAAAGTGGAGTCCTCCTGGGTCTTCTTCCATGGAGCCCACTTTCGCTCAAAAAGCGACGGATGGTGCGATCAGAAACTGACGTACCTTCACCTTGGAGTTCAGCTTGTATCTCTTTGGCAGTTATCCTTGGTTCTTTTTCTACCATTCGCACTATCCTTCTGTTCAATCTGGGGTCGATTTTCCTCTTGCGGCCGTGCCCAGGGAGGTTGGCTACAGTTCCATGGACCTTAAACTTCTTAATAATATTTGCAACTGTTGTCACAGGAACATCAAGCTGCTTGGAGATGGTCTTGTAGCCTTTACCTTTACCATGCTTGTCTATTATTTTCTTTCTGATCTCCTCAGACAACTCTCTCCTTTGCTTTCTCTGGTCCATGTTCAGTGTGGTGCACACAATGATACCACACAGCACAGTGACTACTTTTCTCCATTTAAATAGGCTGAATGACTGAATACAAGATTGGAGACATGTGTGATGCTAATTAAAGAAACTAATTAGTTTGAAATATCACTATAATCCAGTTATTTATTATCTTTTCTAAGGGGTACCAACAAATGTGTCCAGGCCATTTTAGAATATCTTTGTAGAATAAGCAATAATTCATCTCTTTTCACAGCTGCTTTGCTTTATTCTATGACATACCAAAGGCACGCAAGTGTACATGATAAAATAGCTTTTAATTTCATCACTTTTCAGGAGGAATGAAGCATTATTTCAATGAGCTGTAAGGGTACCAACAAACTTGAGCACGTCTGTAAGTTATTTATGAGAAAGGATCTGAAACAGACGTGTGTAAAACATGAATGTTCTTCAGACAGAGTGCCGGAGAAGGTTTTTATATATTTGTTTATTTATTTATTTTACTTTCTATCAACAATTCAGAGGGGACAAGGGATTGTAATATATTCTCTGATCGCTGGTGCTAATTTATTTAGCAATTTACTTTGCTTAAAACAAACAGGAAGGAGGCTGATGTAAAAGCCATAATGAATTGGCCACTCTTAAAATAAATGCCTGTGCCGAGTGAATATTGAGTAAGGTTTTAATATGAGTGGGAATGCAATATGAATCCCTACATAATTACATTTCAAATAGGGATGCTTATAAAGTGTTGCTGGCCATATATCTAGATTTACAGTGCCTGCAGCATGTATTTAAAGTAATGAACAGCCATCTCTCCTTGAAAGTGGTTGTGAACAGGTTAATGTCTTAAAGCAAGCTTTGGTCTTGTATTGACGGTATAACCCAGAAATCGCTGAGGCAGGCTTGTTGCTACAAGGCTGTCTAAAAGAAAAGACCCCCTCCCCTGTCCTCCTTTTTGATCACACACACACACACACACCTACCACAGACACACATACATTTGCACACTGCACTCCCCCTCCACCCTGTGATCCCTACCGACCCACGGCACAAACCTGTCAACTTATTCCCTTAGCCTTTAACCACAGCGCTTGAATCCTGATTGGTCCCAGCACTCAAAGGCTGAGACCAGCAAACCCTTTCGTAACACAGCATCAACCAGCTTGCTACCTCTGCAGTAAAAAAAAAAAAAAAAAAAAGTGAGAAAAAAAATTAGCTGCTCTTCCTTTTCTCTACGAGAACTGCGTGTTGCCTATTTTATACATTTTTTGTTTTACTAGTACTATTACTACTACTTTTACCGGTACTTCACTGAGAAACCATTTCCTCTCTCAGTTTACGGACAACAAAAAAAACCTTTCCTCCTCGATTCCTGAATTTTCAATTTCCTTCTCTTGAATCCCGACTAGCTCCTGTCTTTCCACTCAGCAAGTCAGCCCCAGAGCCGGAATGCCTCAAACAGCTGCAAACTGCCGAATGTTCTTGCTCTAGTTGAAGCTTCTGTACTATAATGTACTGTACAGTGATTTAAGATTCACCAGTAAGAGGCAGGAGAAACAGAGACACAGAGCGAACAAGAGAGAGAGAGAGAGAGAGAGAGAGAGAGAGAGAGAGAGAGAGAGAGAGAGAGAGAGAGATTAAGTAAGAAAAGGAAAGAGGGGAAAAAAGAAAATAAAAGCAGAAGAAGAAGAAGAGGAGAGGTAACAACAACTTCTATCTCCCTCTTGGTGGCTGTTCAAGAAAGGACAAAAAAAACAGGAAAGAAACACAGAGCAGCAGTGAAGACCAAGAGAGAGCAAGAAGAAACTGAGCAGATTAATTAAAGGACATTATCCCTCTTCAATCTCTGTCTTCGAGACAAAGCCGTCTTGAGTTTCCCAAATACTGCGGTGACAGCCAGATCAACCTCAGCTTCCGAAATGATGATGTATTTTTGGGTATGTACTATTCTTGATTTCTTTCTCTATATTCCGCACTCTGTGTGTATTCTCTTTGCCTGAACTGAGCTGCCACATAAATGCTGAAGTTTTGAGTGGTCAGCTCATGATGTGCACTGTACTTTTTTCAGCTTTTTTAAAATATTGTTTCTGTTTCTGTTAGCCTGGTGTTTTAATGTGCGCCACCTTCTGCCATTGTTCCTTTTATATTTTTTCCCTGATGTCTCCACCACTGCTGAGTGCTGCGCTGTACCTTACTTTAAGGTGGCAAAGTGGGCTAGCAGTTCCCTGATGCCACTGCCTAGGGACTAGTTAGCCAATCTTTCCATCTCAGCTCATTGTGCCAACTGTGCTGAGAACTGACCAATCGCACAGGACAAGGGGGTTCTGTTAAAAGTTTTCTTTCATTGCATTTTCACTTGATCCTATGCTAGCTTAGCATTATATTTTGTCCAATATCAAAATGATTACATTTTCTTCTATATTACATCTCCTTATCAATGTTGCACTCTTCAAGAATATTATAACACAGAGCCTGGATTGAAAATATTAAAATGCTTTCTGGTGAGTTTTTGCAAAGTCTATTTCTCATTTAAAAACGTAATTGTAGTATATTGGTGTGCAGTTGAGAACTGATTCAATTGACACTTTCCTTAGCATTGTACAGTATGTATGTATGGGATTGCATGGCCAGGTCCTGAGGTATGCTCTTGCTTGAACATCTAATGCCACTCAACCTGGCAACACTGACACCTTACAATAAAATTCATTTAAACATAATTTACACCCTTAAAAATAAACTACTGCAATATCCCTTTTATTCGTGTTCACACTCATGTCCATTAAAAAAGGCTTATTATTATTATGTATACTGTGCAACACCCTAGTTTTACTGTTTGTTTACCTTTTTTGGGGGGGGGGGGTTCTCTAAAAAGGCTGCTGATTTAAAAGGGTTTACAGAAACTGTGCTAAATTCACAATCCCCCTTTGGAAGCCCAATGTACTATAAACCAACTGGGATGTAGACAAAGCCTGCCCAGGTCTTTCCTTCGGTCATGTCCCAAGTGTTAACTATAGCCACTCTATTATACAAACTCTTCTGGAATCGTTTTCTTTTTGGGTAATCAACGTTGAGTTGCATATGCTTTAATCCTGAGATAGATAACAGAGAGGCAATGATTTTACACCTAGAATAGAAGAATATAGCTGTTACGTGGTGTGTTCTGGTATCTCTAGACTGCCAGTGGTTTGCTGAGTTGTTTTTTTTAAGGGGGCATCCAATTTTCAAAACATTCAAAACAAACATTGTTCTTTTCCCTACAGCTCTGCTCTGGGAAGAAGGGTTACTTTTAACCACCTGATTATGAGAAGTCCCATGGAATCCAAATTTTAGAAAAAAAAGCATAACAGCATAAAATATGAATGCATTTGAATGCTCTTGGGTAGTGCTGGGTCAACTGAGAAAACTGAGAAGGGGAGTTCTGTCCTCGTGTGATCCACAGGCAGGTACAGCACAGAAAGCACCAGCATCTGCTGCCACTGCTTTGCTTTAATTAGTGTGCCCCAGAGCCCCTTCTCCCCTAGGTGATATAGTAGTTCAGTCTCTACATCCATACAATTCTTGGCTTCTCTTAATGACTCTCAATTCCAGTTGGTGGTGTTGGTTTTATTTCTGATGATCTATACACGAGGAGCTTGGCTGGGCCCACCAGAATAGACACTGCATAGAAATGCACCCTGGCTGGATTTGAACCCGTAGCCAGTAGGTAAAAGACTGGATTACCAATCCACAGACCCCTGATATACAACACCCTGTACCTGAAAGGAAAAGTGCAAACTAGTTAGAAGTCAGTCCACAGCCTGTAAGCAGCAGAGGGTGCTAATGGGTTCGCTTTAGACACCTGTTTCAAATGTGCTGAGTTTGTGGGGGCTTGCCCACCCCCCAGGACTGCAACAAGTGAGTGGTACTTCTTCTATCGCAGCCCCCCAGCACACACACACACACACACACACACACAAAATAATATGTCAAAGTGAGAGACTGACCCACACAGTAGCAGGTATTCCCATTCGTATGAGATCCTCAGCTCTGAATTTCATAGGTTGTGTAAGTGTAATAAGAATAAACGGTAAAAAAAAGTAACATATACTTAGCAATAATCTATATACAAACCCAAGCGTTAATTAAAAGACGTGTACAGCTACAAAATGTCCTGTCTTGCATTATAGGAGTTTTTTACTATTAAAAGAGGATGTTAGTATAATCACACATACACACTGACACATATATATATATATATATATATATATATATATATATATATATATATATATATATATATATATATATATGCCTCACAAAACCAAATTATGCAACTTTGTGTTTTCTTACCCCAATATATTAGTGTAAAACAAATGATGTGGACCATACTTTATAATGTGTCAATGCTCGGACCTGCTTGATTTCAAGAGGAACATTGCCAGCGTGTTATTGACCAGCAAAACCTGACAGGGTTGCATTTTTCTTAGGTGTCCTTAGTTAAGAGCAAGCAAGACTTCAAGGGTATATCTGGATGCTCAGGTATAGAGTACTTTCCAAAGCCAGGAGATGATAGATGAAAGCCCTGCATTGATATCAGCGAGTGTGATGTGAGAGGCAGCTGGGATAGTCAGACCCGTCTGAAAATAACCTTGTTCATTACACCTCCAACATCACGAATTTCAGTGGTCATTCTTTAGCCGTACATAGAGACATCATTTGGTACCTTCGGAAGCAGACTGCTAGTAGCTTGTGATTTTCATAACTCATTCAAATCCTTCTGTACTCGGCATATTTACCCCATCTGGGTAATTCACCATACATGACAATGAAATTACACTTATTAGATTTATTAGATTGTGTCTTGTTTAAAATTGCTTAGCAGGTTGTTTTTAAGGGTTTTACTGACAAGCACTTGATTGTTGTGATAAAATTCACTATATAAATCAATATAGTGTTGTATCTGTATACCAGAGTGGGTTAATAACATTTTATTGTATTCTAAACCAATACTAAAAATAAATCAAGCACAATGGGTAGGATCAACAGAACCATTTAGAATGATTGCAAACACAAAAAAGGTTCAGGGGGAAAAAGCAATAAAACTCTTCTAGCTTGACCCAGTTAGCTAGATTTTTTTTAGCCATGCCTCCGCTCTGTGCAGCTCTCACCTCCAGATCTTCCCACGATGCTGGATCTGTTTTGGGCACAGCTGCTGTGCTGTGCCAGTCTCCAGTTTGGCTCCTCCAAAGAGCTGGCAGGTAAACCTCCAATACCTCTCAGAGTGCCAGTCCTGACACTTTCTCTTCTCTCTCTCTCTGTCTCTCGGTCATTGCTGGGTTCTTGGATTGAGGGCATGTCAGGAACACGCAAGGCAGTAATTTGATGTGTACATCCTACAGCAAGCAAGCAGCATGGCTGGGTACATAGGCAACTGTCTGATCCCATTGTCACTTGTGATCCGAGTAATTGATCTCCATATTGGATGCCACCGCCGTAGTTATCTAATAAAGTTAGCTGTGTCATTTTTCACATTTTTTTTGATTGAAATGCAATACAGTACTAGTATTGGCTGCTTTTACAGGTGTGTGAGGCAATATCGGGTATTGCGCATTGTTGTTTCTCATCAGCACACTTAATTTTTTTAGATATTTATACTGGAACCAGTGGAGAAGTATTGTACAGTGCAAATCGCTGTAACTGGGCTTCACACATTTTTTTTTATTAATATTTATTAATGTTTGTACCCCGTGGTGATTTTGGAACAAAGGGAAGTATTTATCATACTTCTCATTCAGCAATATTGGCTGGCTTCACAGGCCCCAGTTAGCTTAATACAGGAGGTCTACCTTTATTACAAATGTAGAACAAAGCTTTAATATTAATGTTACTAATCATGTTAACAAACATTTAAACAAGTCACCTAAACTACCTTGTATTATTGACAATACTGAAGACTTCTGTTAATTAGTTTAACACTTTCATGCCAACATCAAACATGTACATTATTTTGATCAATTATGCTCGGTTTCATTGCATAATTAGGTACTGTTTTCTTGTTCTTTTTTTTTTTTTATCAGTGCTAGAGCTTAGATGGTGGTGTTAGTCTGTATTAGAAGATTAAAGGGTTACAGAAACACTATTGGTTTTATAAGAGGAGTTGGATTAGAGATGGGGTCTGATTTATTCCTGGGTCGTGATGGAACCGTTCATCATTTTCAGTGGATATTGACCACAAAAAGAATGCAATTGATTATAAAAGCAATCATTAGTAGAAGCTCATTCCTGGCCTTTTTCTGTAGCCCCAGACTCATAGATGATGGCAGGAGGTTGTTTAAGAAGTATCATTTTCTCAATCGCCAGCCACTTCATTTTCATTGAAGAACGGATCCTTTTGGAAGTAGCTCCGATCTGATCACCTCTGTAATTATATATACTGTTATATATATATATAATTTAAAATGTAGTTCAGAATTGAGACCCCCGTCACCCACCTTAAAAAATGTTTGCGATCTCTTTACCATGGTTTACCACAGTAAAGCGAAGTAAAAGCACACATTATTGCTCTGTGCTTTCATAGAATTTGAATGCAAGCACTTTGTTTTTATTCTTCTGGAGAAACCCTAAGAGTCCTGAGCTTCTCCACAGGTGCACTTGGCTAAGCCCGGAGGAAAGTTGTTTTTTGGAAGATTATTGGGATACAGTTAATGAACCCCTATTGGTCAGAACGCTGACATGAGAGAATATCCTGCTTGCACAATTGTACAGTGCGGCATCTGGACTTATCTTTGTACAATTACTGATGAGAAGATTACATTGCTTGATTGGGGTGAGGGCTTCTTTTTTTTGTTGGTTTTGACACCCAGAGGGAAATCAGTAGCAAGTTTGGTTCAGGAATATAAATAGTGTAAAAGAGCCTTGTTCCATCCTTATCGTACTTGTTATCATTAGAGCTGTTTGCACTTAGGAGTACCTCTGGGGACGGATCATTAAGTGGACTTGCCATTATCTGCTGCCATATTATGTTAGTAGGTGTGAGACACACAGTGAACATCAAGGTGTTATGTGAGCTGCTCTGCAGTGTCAATGGGCTTTATTACAGTCCAGTGAGGCACTGAAGCATCTCAGTGATAAAACTGATAGACCTGAGCTATATAACGCACACCTCTGTATCAATGGGATGTTCCTCACATTTCAACTTTTATAAAATGATGAGAATAATAATATAAAATGCTCCGCGAGAAGATGCTCTTATACCATAAGGACAGGTTCAACTGTACATATTAATGAATCCAATAACACCTTTAAATATAATCAATTCCCAAAATGAAACTCACAGGATATTCTTTATTTTTTATTGTCACAAACATCAAGCCTGCCTCAGGCAATGCACGTGTATTTGTACCTGCTACAAAACTTTCACCAACTACAGAACCTCTCCATTAAAACGTTACCATTTGGGTAAAACTACATAATTACCCACAGCCATTCTGGTTAATTATGAATGTAAAAGATAATTATTTTGTAAAAATCTGAAGCGAAGAAACTCTGAGGCGAATCTCAGTAAAGGCCACAATACACAATGCGATTTCCGTGCGATGCGATCGCATGCGATTGGATTGCAGCCATGGATCGCATCATATCAAGAATACCAACTGATCAATATGTATATTATTGATTATGAATATATATATATATATATATATATATATATATATATATATATATATATATATATATATATATATTTATTCACACTCCAGACCATGTCTTTTGTATTTGCTTTTCTCCTCACTCCTCTTCCAGTCACCCTCTATGTAGTGAATGCGGTTGCACCCTATCGCATGGTGTTTCACCTGGAGCGATCGGCCGCTATTATTATTATTATTATTATTATTATTATTTATTTCTTAGCAGATGCCCTTATCCAGGGCGACTTACAATTGTTACAAGATATCACATTATTTTTACATACAATTACATTATTTTTTACACATTATTTTTACATACAATTACCCATTTATACAGTTGGGTTTTTACTGGAGCAATCTAGGTAAAGTACCTTGCTCAAGGGTACAGCAGCAGTGTCACCCACCAGGGATTGAACCCACAACCCTCCGGTCAAGAGTCCAGAGCCCTAACCACTACTCCACACTGCTGCTATTGCTTGCGAATGATTGCGTGCAATTGAATGCAATCAATCGCCTTGCATGGGAATATCATAGTGTATCATGGTCTTTATTTGGTTTTGCAGAAATAATGTTTTCCTTATATTCACAAATGGAAAGTTAGCTTGCCTTAATTTCTTGGTTCGTGGCTCTTTTTGAAGCAGACTTGGTGATTACATTGTCCTAAGGGAAACTCCTTTGGTTTAAAATGACGCATGATATCATATCTGGTTAGATGCTGCTTCAAAAGACAGAAAGTAAAATACACACTCTTTAGTAGTCTCAAGCCGGTTTAAAAGAGAATTCACTTATTCTGGTATTCCTCTCATATGGAAACTATGCTTTTCTCCTGTGGGAGAGCTTCCACTTGAAACTCAGCTCAAGTGCCTGCAGGACCCAAGAGCAAGCTGTGTTTACTGGAGCGATCAAGATGGAACCCAAGCCTCAACCCCCATATCAGCTGATGGCCTTTTACAAGCAATACAGGAGGTCTGCTGTCTGGAGAGTTACTTTCAGCATGTAGTGGGTTACATCCTCTGCACTTGCAGTCATGGGTCATTAAGATCCAGAGGGGACACTCTGGCTATAAAATTAATGGCAGGACAGTGACATTAACGTTATAGGTTATTGACCGATTTGAGGGGATTTATGATCCAAATCGGGAGGCAGTGTCAAAGGAACCGCGAGAAATAGAGTTCTTTGGCGGTTTGACCCAGGTCACCCGGCAGCTGTGAGGAGAGACAGTATATTTCTAACAATCTCTATAAATTGTGCTGGAGTTTTTATTAGTGTTTAAGCCGGTTTTTCTTTTCCCCTTTTTTGCATGTCAAGCTGTGGAAATGAGACCGTTTGAGAGGTGGTAAGGTTTAGATTCCTTTGTTCCCAGGTCGGTACAATTATTTGTTGGGAGAGTCAACTGCAATAGAGATCTATAGACCAAATGAAAACCAATGGCATGAGGCAGTTTGTGGGTGGTTGTGGAGGGTAGTTTATTGATGTGTGGCTAGTTTTATGGAGCTTGTACTTCAGTTGGACATTTGGACTTGATTAGTTATGAGCAAGAGCAAACAACACTGTAACCTCTTCATTATAGCTACCCTCTCCCTCAGGAGCTCTCATTGAATGCTATTTTAAACATCCATCTGGGAAGGCCTCACAGAATATCAGCTTCCTGTAACATTTCCAAATATCATATTACTACAGTAAAGGAGGTTTCCAAAAGGCTTCTCACTGTTGAGCTCTTAAAATCTTGGTATGTGTTTTGTCTTTTTTTTACTGCTTATGAATGGTGCTAGATTGACAGCACTGGAAATTAAAACCATCTTTTTATCCAGAACATAAAAGAATAACTGAATGGCCAGCATCAATGTGAGCTTTCCTCAAACTGTCCCCCAGCCACTGCGCCTCAACTACCCTTCCATTGAGGGATGAGACTGGAAGTTCAAACTACAATTTGTGAAAGTGTGGAAAGATTTATATTTTTAAATCTTCTTTGTGATAAGGGCACTGTACACTTGAAGCTGTAGGCTACCAGACCTCATGGTGATATGTAGGTGGTCTAGAAGTCTATTTTGCAATGAACAGACTGCAGTGAATGGTAGTTCACTGAGCTTTCATTAGATTAAAATAGGTAAAATAGGTGCTAATTCTTGAAAAAGAAAATACATTTGAGAAAGGGACAGAACAGCAGGTTAGGTCAGTAACTGAATTCATGAGGTCAGGTTTGACATCAATACCAAATATCTTCCACAATCAGTTGAATAATGTAGGAATTTCTAAAAAAAATAAATAAAAAAAAATAAATACAAATGCAGGAATTCATCGTTACCTGTGCTTGTTTTTCTTATGTTTTGTCTGAACGGGTCATTAATTGAAATTCCATGTGTTGTTTAGAATAGTGTAGGAGTGGACTTTCAGCCTTCTAACAGTGATACTGGGTCAGAGGTTAATCCAGGTCTTTGTGGGATAAAAATGCCATCTCCACGAAGACATATGCAAATGTCCACAAGCAGATGGAGGCCAAGGAACCTAATGTACTTGAAATTCAAGTTCTCAAAGTGTTTCAGAGGTGATCTGTCCAGTTTAGTGACTGCAAATCTCCCACATCACTGACTGTAAATAAATGATATACTGTTGGGTCCTTCCAGACCAAGTGGACCAAGTTCTGGGCAGGTGTTTCCTCCATTTGTGGTTGATGATACTTAAACCACATGTGATTGAGAAAATAGTCCCAGAGCAGGTGTCATGCGCATGCAGAAGAACTGTGTAACATGCAGAACTGTGTAACATGCTCCACATGATGGGAAAGTGAAAGTGTCCATCTTGGTTACCTGAACCCCCTTTTCCTCCATTGAATACACCACCTAAACATTTTCTTGGTCAGAATTGGTCAGGTTCCCAGAAATGACATTGTATTGTATGCCAAAAACAAGTAGGAATAAGATTTTACTAGGGGTCAAATATCCAATTTAAGAAAAGAGGTTAATGTAATCTCCTTTGATCTTGAAAATTGTTGAGTTTTGGGATAGTCTTTTTTTTGTGATCATTTCTTTATTAAGAAATGAACAAAACAATAAAACAGTTCAACAGACAACAACAGTCACATTTCCACCAAAACCTCCCTCCCCATCCCACACCGCTCCCCGTCACACCCTCCCCTCCCCAGGTGGCAACCCCCCTCCCACTCCATTCCCCAAAAGACCCAGAAATCCCATATCAATCAATGATTGATGGGGACAGGCTCATCAGCGATTTAATGGTAAACCAGGCTTGTACAGCTCCCTCCCTGGGCCCTTGGATGCGAGCAATGGAAAGTTCCATATATATAATATCAAGAAAAGTAAGGTTCACTGATGCCAGGGCAGAGAATGCGGAGGCTGTCAGCGCAGGGCAACCATCCTTTTAGCAGCAGTAAGACCAGCCAGCCAAATCTGCTTCTGCTGTAGAGACAGATCAAGTGGTGAGCCATCATTCAACAAAAGGACTATAGAGGAACAAGGAATGTTCTTTTGGAGAGTAGTGGACAAAGTTGAAAAAAAGGTGCCCATGGTTACCTGGGTACAAAGCGCACATACCGGAGTATCAGTAGATTTCATTTGAAATCGTCTTCGAAGGGTCAGATATATCCTAAGAATAAAAATGAAATGGATTAGCTGATAATTAGCACAGTTTATATTATTCCAGACAGTATCACAACAAATGTCTTCATTTATAGGAGATCTGTCCTTATTCCAATTAGTATTAACTACCAGTGGTTTATACAAGTCTCTTAATAGGTGAATATAGAGTGTGGATACCAGTCCTTTCTTTTTACCCCGTGTTCAGTATATTATGCAACAGATGAGATGATAGTTCTATCCCCCAGGGAGCACGTATAAGCACGCATTGCAGAGCGAAGACGTAGATAAAAATAAAATAGAAAGAAGTACCTGGGAGATTATAACGCAGCTGTAGGTCCTGGAATGTACAAAGATACCTGTCTTTAGTAATATCCGCTAAAGTATAAACCCCTCTATCAACTAACCCGTTTGTTGGGAGAATTAAGCCCTTGTATACTCTAGGACAATACATTTATTTCAGTCAAGGGCATCAAAAACAAATTCAGAGATCAGAAAGAGATATGCAAGATAATGGAAAATAAATACACAGATCAGAGATAAATAGGCATTGACATTAAAGAACAGATCATACAATACTAGCTCAGTCAGGGATCTCTCGAGGTCCTTCCCACCCCCCCCCCCCCCTCCAATAGATCGCCACCACACACACACCCCCACCCACACCCACCCTCAGAACAAAAATACCACCCAAAGAACGAGAAATATAGTACTGAACAACACACCAGGTTCCAGTACCCCCAACCCTAACAAAGATATAGCCATGGTGCTGATTGGCAGGGAAAATACAATTCCACTCCCACTCAACTTCACAATCCAAAAAAGTTCAAAAAGAAAAAATACTGTTCCGCAGAAGACAATAGCGCTGTAGTCCGCAAATGATGGTCTAGAAGAGGAGGTCTCATCCCCAGTCTGAAATCAGCCAACATCGAGGTGTCATGCAGCTGATCCACTTCTCTTCACCCTGTTGGAGCCCGACTCGGCAATAACAATAGAAGACAGGTCAAGAGAGCAGGAAGGCTCAATAATGGCAGCCAGGTCAATTGTTTTTCCTTTTTCCTTGGACAGGGAACAATGTTCAGAGACAGGTCTCTTCTTCGACTTCAGCAACATGTTGGATGATATCAGGTACCGTGTAGGAAATAATATGATATGATAGTTAGGTATAATAATATAGCTGACAAAAATAGATGAAAGGAGGCAGAAAGAGAAAGCGTTACTCTGCTATCCAGCAGTTCACGTGGTTCTCCAATTTTGGAATAGTCTTACAGGAAAAGGGTCAAGCCATGGGTATACTGGCAGGTCAAAAATAGATCATAGCGGTCAGGCCACTGACCCTAAGAATTCCGCCACACCATGGAATATGATATTGAACATGTGACCATGGAGGTTCATATAAACTGATCTTTTTTTT
Organism: Acipenser ruthenus; assembly: GCF_902713425.1. Classification (NCBI taxonomy): domain Eukaryota; kingdom Metazoa; phylum Chordata; class Actinopteri; order Acipenseriformes; family Acipenseridae; genus Acipenser; species Acipenser ruthenus. The sequence continues at coordinate 6,290,596 of NC_081207.1, read as the reverse complement.
TCTATAATCACAAAATGATGGTCTACCGATGGGCTTACAAAACACAGCACTCATTTACAGGAACAAAATCATGGAATGTCTGTCTAAGTACAGTATGTGGGTTATATAGGTCTCACAGCACTGATCAAAATATAATATACAGTACATGTATACCGAACATGGGTTCTCTCCTAAGGGGATCCCTGTTTTCTGCAAACTCTTTAGTGAGATGTCACTACAGTCTGCCGGAATGTTTACAGTTTCTGTCTCATATCAGAATACATGCCGTAACTCATTTAGCATCGATTAAACACCCAGCCTTTCATGCAATTAAAGTTTAAGATTGCTATTTTTTGCTGCCTGTTGCAGATTTTGCTGAAACACGATCTTTCCCTGTTGATAGAGTCCGGGGGAGCAAGTCTTGCAGGAGGTAAAGGAAAAAGTTGTACCTGATTGAGGGTTTTATCTACAGTATGTACAGCAGTGTGGCGTGTGGGCGACTGACTTCTTTTTACCCGCTGTGACTGGAGTTTAAGCACATTAGATACTCAAAAACCTGATTTGTCAATGGCCCCTGTGAGCTATGACTCAAACAATGTCTCACTGGGTCATTCTTCATGTCATCTGTGTTTTTCTTCAGGAATAGCAGGCACCTCAGTGCTCCACAAACAGAAATATGTAAAAAAAAAAAAAAAAAAAAAAAAGAATTAACATTGGTGCTCTCCCCTACTCCCCCCCCCCCCCCCCCCCAACAGATAAATTAATGATCCTCAACCAAGGGACTTGTTGAGGTGCTAGGTATGAAAAACCGCATGGCCACAAGTGAAATCTTGGATTAAAACAATGCAGTTTGAGCCACAAAAAGGAAGGTCACGCAGTTATTTGTTCCAGTTGAGAATGCTCCTGCACTGCTAATGCCTGCAGAGAAGGCGACACAGTAGGAGAAAGGTGATGCTCTGTGCATTGGTCTGGTGTCACTTGCCTCAGGCTTGGACAGTGTTTAAAAGTAAAAAGAAGAAGCTGTCAGACCTCTAATGCAAACTCTTCAATAACTATGTCTATTTACACGACACATGTGTCAATCAATACTGTATTTTCCCAGAAATCATTAACGCTTCACTTCTTTTACAAAAAAGCAGTGCTTTACGGGCCGATGCGATGACAGTAAAACAGATTGGATTTTTGACAGTAAACTTGCAACCCGTAAAAATAAAAAATAAAAATACAATAATTGCTTTGTATTTAAAAAAGAAAATGGATTGAGAAGTATCAAGCAACATCAATAATTGTTGGTGAAATATTGATCGCCATGTCTCCATCATGCAAATTTGCTGCCTCTGTATTTGATGCAGCGCACTCAGAAAATTGCATTTCTAATCCAGGTACCCCCTGTTCAGTTTCATACGACCTTCACCTTGCATGAAGGTCGGATTCGGTGTACTTTTCTGTTGCAATTGCTTTAAATACAGCTCTACCTGCACAATTGTTCGTGTTTTCATTTGACGCCTTTACAGATTGTTAGAGTAGTGAGCAGTTCCAAAAATGGATTTCATTAAGCCGGGATTTACAGCAGTTCAGATTGAATATTGCCATCTCTGCAGATTTACAACCACCTCACAAATGAGAAGCACCTGGCTTTAACACAGAATTAATAACACCTGTGATATGTAACACACACTTTTATGTAACTGGGTTGGTCCTCACACTCACACATTTTGCTTCTTGCTAAATAATGCATTTTAAATCTGAAAGTACAACAAGGCTGCAAAACAGCAAAAGTGTACTGTTATGATATATTTTTGTATGTGACATCTATGAGTGAGAATATGAGAATATGCACACCAAATGGCAATATGGCAAAAAACTATTGTTCTTAACAACAATAGTGTTGTCGCTCCTGTTCGTTGGCCCACAACTGGTATTGTGCAGACTTGAAGATTATGTTAAAACATGGCAAGGTAAAGGTCAGCATGCAGCTACCGACACCAAAAATAAGGCACGAAACACCTATCCCCAAGTAGATGAGAATTTGAAGTATATATGGGAGCTGCTGTAAACCAGTACATTAGGTGTACTGTATAAACAAAACTGCTATCCCTCTTCCTTAATTATAAGACCTAGTACCTGTTTGTTTACCAATGAACCCCTGCTTATGAATGCAAAATATTTGGTAGGGGTGGGTATAACTTCTGAACCTTACCAAAAACAAATCCTTGCCTTTCATTATAATGCTTTAATACAACCGTTGCAAATAAAATAACCACCACATATAATTTAAATGTTAAATGCATATTTTTTTTTTATGAAACCAATAAAGATATGTGTCTATGTCCTACAAAAAAATGTGATGCAAAACTAAGATTGTAAGTAACTTTAAAAACTAAATGTCCTATTAAATGTGTGCACACATTTTTCAGACACTGGTAGCTCTGTGTGTAAAACATCTTGCAGCTCAGCCAAAATCCTTTGCTTGTAGATATTTATACGGATGCATTCTCTCATGCCTTATAAAGTTCACATTTTAATAAAGGGAGATTTATAGACATTTATGAGTTGAAAGTGTATATTTCATTTATTAGCATGCTTTACCAGGTCAGTAGTCAGTTGCAATTCAGGATTTTGTTTATCATGTGGTAGTCCTGGGTGTTACATGTTTCCTTCTACATGTATGGTAGAACATTAGAGTAAAACAATTTGCTTTTATGGTGCATAAAAATAAGAAGTTAAACTAAGCATTCAGCTATAATTGAGCAGACACAGGTTTGCTCTTACATATAAACAGTTTAGCTAAAGAAGCTATTATATCCCTGAAGGTCCGCTGTACATAAAATAACTGAGCATACCTGATGATTGAGTCAACCAAAGAATAGAAGCCACTTAACTCTTTATTGAATCAGCCAGTTGATATGATTGAAATGAAGGAGGGCGAATGTGATCACATTGAGGTGTTCATAATACAATACCTGTAGTTCTTGTTTATTGTAATACACACAGTTGAGTTTTCAAATGTCTTTTTATTGAAAATGGTATCTGTGTATGTACTGTGTGTGTATATATATATACCAGTCAAAAATTATAAGAAACAAAACGACAGTTGAAATATGTCAACGTCATTTGAAGGTACCCTAGGTAAATTACACAACTACAGGACCTTTTACTATGTCCATAGTGATGTGCATATGCAGTAATGCATTGAGTGCAGGGGCAAATGTGGGTTTATATGTTTGAACATTCTTTCAGATTTCAGATGAATATTTGAAACATTATTTTATGTACAGCTATGGCCAAAAGTTTTGCATCACTTAAATTTTTGGATTGAGACATAATTTAAAAACAAAACAAAACAAAATCATGTGGAAAACTACAATATGTTTTTCGCTAAGTATACAATATGTATAACGAAACATTACTCAGCAGGTTTCATTTGACTGATGCAAAACTTTTGGCCATAGCTGTAGACACTGTGGGTGGCAAACCTCAAATCTAAAGGCTGAGTGGGTAAAGAAAGCTTGAGAGCTGCTTTACAATACTACCGCTTTTCTTCCTAACATGTAAAGTGACATGAAAACATAGCATTTATTGATGAAGGTATTGATACAGTTTTACAGGATTTTTTTTTTCCATGCAAGGGGGCTTTTTAAACCCAGTCAGCAGCTGCTTTACTCTCCAGAGAGGGAGTTTGACAGTATTGGTGTGCTAAATATTATCGCCAGACACCTTCCCTGCAGCAAGAAAAAAAAGAAAAAAATACCAGCCATTTCATTCCATTTTCATTTGCATGCTTTATCACCCAAATACCCCCCCTCCCCATACATAGAGGTATTCATTACAGTACATGTGTCAGTGTTGCTCTTGGTGGGGGCAATATAAATAAACTGTAAAGTTCCATACAGGGAAGCTCTGATAAGGGTAGAGCATCATATGCAAGTCTTTATTGCTTCCATACCAACCCTGATAGAAGCAATGTTTTTAATGTATTGTATAACTGTTCACTATTACTTAAATTGTACTGATGCCTTATTTTGCTGATTCAATCAATTTGGACAGGAAAGATGTTGCATTGGAACATAATCTGTCCAGCAAAAAAGCTCTTTAGGTTTCATATCGTGAGCTACATTAGAAAGTAAGACCTTCAAGAATGTAAAGGACATACCAATTAGTTAAAAAGTCAATAAGAAAAATGGAATCAAATGGTGTTTAAAAAGCTATACATCAATAAAATACACATTTACATGAAAATCCCCCCAAGTGAAATAAAACAAGCTATTCATATATCAGCTGTGACTGCATGATAGCATCACTCAAAGGGGACATTGACTTGAAGTTATAAAGCTTGCCTGTCAGTCTGGACTTAATATATACTGTGGCACTTAAAATCATAAGTTGTCATATCCATAGCTGTATACAGTATTATATACGGTAGTTGGATTCAGTTAGCCAACAGCATTATTACTGCCTCTTCTTGCTGCAGTATAATATATTTGTATTAGGCATTGCTAATACAGTCCTGAAACGTGTCTTTATAAATAGCTTCATTTGGAACAATGTTTCCTTCTACACTTGTGTGGGTATGCCTTCTAAACCACCTCCCAATCATATTCAGTTTTACCCTAAAATATAATGTTACCGGCCCTTGTTGGCTTTCCAGTTAGTTTGCATTCCATATAGGTAGCCACAGTCACAAGCTTCCTCCTCTTCATTGTATTTGAGGGAAGCAATAATAAAAAAAGGGCCGTTTCCACATACTGTACTTTTACAGATGTCCTGCACTCTACCTGATATTTTATCATGCCTAGTTAAAAGGTATAATATTGCTGAGATGCACACCAAGCTATTTGTGAGGCTGTTTGGGTCACTGCAGCTCTAATTTAAAACACTGAAGTAAGACTGCTGTTAAATAACATAGGGTGTCAACCTCATTTAGTTTTGATCACAATAAAAGAGAACAAGAAAAGAGCTCCGCATATCCTTCTCTAACAGAAAAAAACAGAAGTAGTAATCAATTTGCAGTGCACTGCGACCGTTGAACACGCGCCTGCAGTTATTCCAACTGTTTAAACTTTAATGCTGTTTGCCTGAGCTGCCGGCAATTACTATGCGTTTGGATTCAGATGATAATGATGGGGAGGGGGATTGGTTGATTACAGATTTTCGAAGCAAAATTACACGCCACTAATTTCTATTCTCTCTCACCCCTCAGTTACCCAGTTCATTAATATTTAAATGAGTACCTTCGGAAAACTCGGAAACACTCAGAGAGGGGATTGTGTTCTCAGGAAGCCCTTAATCCCCTCCCCCGAATAAGCAGTTTAATAGCAAGAAACCATTTGTAGATTAGAGAGATCAGGCTCCCTGGGACCTTTCTTTATGCCCACTACTTAAATACTTAGAAGTCTATTGCAGCAGCAAGACCCTTTTAAAAGTTGCCCTATCCACATTACCAGTTGCTCTGTATCTTAAAGAAGCATTCTTCTGTTTTCAGTAAACCATTTTAAATTACTGGTTGGTGTAACTCTATTAGCCTGTGTGTGTGTGTGTGTGTGTGTGTGTGTGTGTGTGTCAGTGTCTGTGTGTGTGTGTCTGTGTCTGTGTGTGTGAGAGAGAACAACCAATTTAAAAGTGCTATGCTGTGTCTGTAAAGCAAAGGAAAAAATCTCATTGACTACTGCTAGTTCAGAAACACGTGCCTGATTAAATCTGACATGGAGATTCAATTAAATAAATACACCGGATCTATATGACCCATGTTTTTAATTTTGTTTTATGGCGCTGTTCAATCAAACTTCGAATTCACAGGAAGACATGCAGTGAGTATTGATCAGTAGCATCTAGAAATCAAGTTTTTCAAAAACAAAATGTGATTGATTAGTCCCTTTAATTGCAATTACATTTGGCCACCTGATGGCACTGTGTTCTATGCAAATATCCAGTCAAATAATCCAGTTTCCATTCCACATCTGACCAACAGTAGTACTGTGTGCGATGCAAAAAAAGACAAATTGAAAAAAAAAAATTTTAAATTAGGAAAACATGATGTGTCATTCTCTGCATTTTAGTACAGCTCTACAGTTGGGAACATCGGACCAGTAATGAGATTGCACCCACGACTTTAATTAAATAATAATTGAATAGCAATGCAGAGCACACACTACTCATAAAGAAAAGTAATCTTAAATTATATTAAGTACAGATTACTGCTGAAACAGGATGTTTTTTATATAAACAGTTTTTTGCATATATATGCAAATTGTTCTAATTGAATAGCCCTGACTTTTGAAATACATAAAAAAAGAAACTAGATGACTGTCTCAGATAATATTTTTTCTCCATATTATTGCATATTGAATATATGCTCTATTAATAGATCCCTCATATTAACATTACATGACCTCCCTTTTCCATTATTCAGCTAAATTAACTAAATATTTTGACAATCATCAATACGTCATTATAGAGAAAAACAGTCCTGTTTTATGATAAATGCATGGTCAATAATACCTGTTTGTTTACCAATAGGGAATCAGGGTTTTTTTTTCTGTCGTTGTAAAAATAGGCTCCATTGAGGTACGAAATTAATTGTCAAACTGCAGTTGTTTTGCTCATAGGAAGCCGTCTGGTTTTGGAGGGCAGCAGTAATCCTTGATGGTACAATTTGGTTCATTTACACTCTGCCATTGATTTTACTTACATTGAATAAGAACTGCCATCTCCCACAATATGTTTGAGTACAATTAGTACATATTGTACTCCACCTGTAAATTGCTAATGTGGGTAATTATTCATCATAACTAACAGGAACAGTAGTCTATTGTTATTATTAGTGGTAGTATTATTATTAGTAGTATTATTAATAGTAGTAGTATTGTTCTTGTTCTTCTTATTGTTGTGTTGTAATGGGTAATGAACGACCCCTGATGGCTGGTTCGACACATTGTATGTGTGCATAAAGACACTGACTACAATCCCACTTGGGGGGTTTCCCCTTAGTGAAACTGTAGTGTGTCTGCCTTTAGTGCCGAGGGGCAATAAATAAAGCCTTACAAATGTTATTAGATTTATTTTTTTACTTGGGTAATGAATCTCTAAAACGAACCTTCTTGTTTTAAGTGAAGTCCCATGCTACGTTATGTATTGCTGTACACTGGAGTATAGAGCGATGCAGAATGTGAAAGCCATGCTGCTGTAAACCTACCTTCTTATTTCTGCTTACTGCCAAGCACATGGATAATTTAGTGCGGTGCATTTCAAAAACAGCAGCTCTTTCCTGTGAATGATTGGCTTCTTTCCCCGAGTGTGGAGCTGGACAGAGCGCCTCTTCAGAAATGTTAAACACAATTTATGTTTGTAAATAAGAATTATAAAAACATTTAAAAAAAAACAAACAAAAAAAACAGTTGCATGCTTTCCAAGTGGCCATGTAATTAACAATCCTTACGCAAAAGGGACATTTGCAGTGCAAGATGCTGCAAAGGCAGTACAAGGAAAAACTGCATAGGTGACGTGAGATTGCCTTCTTTCTGTTTTTTCCGTAATTCTGTTTATCCTTTTCATCATCTATCTGTCAATAAATGTACAACATATTAATGAGTAAGCCATGGATGTCTCTCGTTATCTATTAGTGGGCATGTCCATTGGGATTTCTATATTATAGTGTGTCTCATATTTTACAATGGATGTTGTGGCACGGAACTCACTGTGGTTTATTTAGACCACAGTAAGCTTTTTACAGTGTAACAGGAACAGCATTGCACTTCAAGCAGTGCATCCACAGTGTTAGTATGCCTCAGTTTTAAAATACTACACTGTTTTTATTTGCTGCTGCAGCACTCCAAGCGCACTATGAAGCAAACGATACTAACACCACCTTTCACACTGTACAGTAAAGGATATGTGCAGTACCTAAAGCAAGCCCTCTAATTCCACCTCCATGCCCCTTATTAAGCAAGCAGCAGCTACCTTAACAAGATCCCCAGCACCTCTACAAGCAGCAGCCAGCAGGTAGATAAATGAATTATAAAGTTACATGCTGGATCTTTCTCTGCAGCACTCTTGACAGTGAAGATACGGTAATCTACACAAGGCTTGCTTGCCAGCTTAAATGATTTCATTTAGAGTGCAAGTTTTATTCTGTGATTTTAGTCAGCTTGTCGGTACAGTATATGTCATACACATTGTAGCAATAACCAGCAATGCAGGTTACTGTGACGAATACCACTGGTTACTTATTGAGCTTTCTAGTATGGTTTAGGTATTCATTGGTTTCCCTGTGGTTTTTTCAGTGGTGTATTCAATCATTTTGACTACTTTATTATGAATCACTACGTTGATATGGATAATTCAGATGGAAAATATGAATTTTATATATATACAGACGTGCTCAAATTTGTTGGTACCCCTCCACAAAAAACAAAGAATGCACAATTTTCTCTGAAATAACTTGAAACTGACAAAAGTAATTGGCATCCACCATTGTTTATTCCATACTTAATAGAAATCAGACTTTGCTTTTGATTTTTTATTCAACATAATATTGTAAATAATAAAACAAATGAAAATGGCATGGACAAAAATGATGGGACCGTTAACCTAATATTTTGTTGCACAACCTTTAGAGGCAATCACTGCAATCAAATGTTTTCTGTAGCTCTCAATGAGACTTCTGCACCTGGTAACAGGTAGTTTGGCCCACTCTTCCTGATCAAACTGCTCCAGCTGTCTCAGGTTTGATGGATGCCTTCTCCAGACTGCAAGTTTCAGCTCTTTCCATAGATGTTCAATAGGATTCAGATCAGGACTCATAGAAGGCAACTTCAGAATAGTCCAATGTTTTGTTCTTATCCATTCTTGGGTGCTTTTAGCTGTGTTTTTTGGTTAATTATCCTGTTGGAGGACCCATGACCTGCGACTGAGACAGAGCTTTCTGACACTGGGCAGTACGTTTCGCTCCAGAATGCCTTGATAGTCTTGAGATTTAATTGTGCCCTGCACAGATTCAAGGCACCCTTGTGCCAGGCGCAGCAAAGCAGCCCCAAAACATAACCGAGCCTCCTCCATGTTTCACTGTAGGTATGGTGTTCTTTTCTTTGAAAGCTTAATTTTTTCATCTGTGAACATAGAGCTGATGTGACTTGCCAAAAAGCTCCAGTTTTGACTCATCTGTCCAAAGGACATTCTCCCAGAAGGATTGTGGCTTGTCAATATGCATTTTAGCAAATTCCAGTCTGGCTTTTTTATGTTTTTCTGTCAAAAGTGGAGTCCTCCTGGGTCTTCTTCCATGGAGCCCACTTTCGCTCAAAAAGCGACGGATGGTGCAATCAGAAACTGACGTACCTTCACCTTGGAGTTCAGCTTGTATCTCTTTGGCAGTTATCCTTGGTTCTTTTTCTACCATTTGCACTATCCTTCTGTTCAATCTGGGGTCGATTTTCCTCTTGCGGCCGCGCCCAGGGAGGTTGGCTACAGTTCCATGGACCTTAAACTTCTTAATAATATTTGCAACTGTTGTCACAGGAACATCAAGCTGCTTGGAGATGGTCTTGTAGCCTTTACCTTTACCATGCTTGTCTATTATTTTCTTTCTGATCTCCTCAGACAACTCTCTCCTTTGCTTTCTTTGGTCCATGTTCAGTGTGGTGCACACAATGATACCAAACAGCACAGTGACTACTTTTCTCCATTTAAATAGGCTGAATGACTGATTACAAGATTGGAGACATGTGTGACACTAATTATAGAAACTAATTAGTTTGAAATATCACTATAATCCAATTATTTATTATCTTTTCTAAGGGGTACCAACAAATGTGTCCAGGCCATTTTAGAATATCTTTGTAGAATAAGCAATAATTCATCTCTTTTCACAGTTTCTTTGCTTTATTCTATGACATACCAAAGGCATGCAAGTATACATGATAAAATAGCTTTTAATTTCATCACTTTTCAGGAGGAATGAAGCATTATTTCAATGAGCTGTAAGGGTACCAACAAATTTGAGCACGTCTGTATATATATATATATATATATATATATATATATATATATATATATATATATATATTGTAAACGATTGACCCTCGCTCGAGTTCGTTGCCCCTTTAAAAATACGACCCAGCACACAGAAGTGGATTTTTCAAGCGTGTTTGCGCTATATTTTTAATAAACACAAACAAAACAAATACAAAAGCAAAATAAACACCTAGCTCCTCTTGGAGCACTAACTCAACCTTCAGGAAACCCTTTCTAACACGGGACAGCTAAGCTGTTTTCCCGTCCTTTCAAAACACCAGTTTGGTACCACACTTACTTTTCTTTTTCTCTCTCTTCCTCTGGCTACTCGGAGACAGCACCCCTCTCTGCCTCCTTCCATTCAGCAGCCCCGAGCAGACTGCTTGCTCTCCTTTTAAACTCCCGCACCTGAGTCTAATTCCCTAATAGCGCCCAGGTGCGGATGATAATTAATAATAAAACAATTAAACAAAACAATAAGCAAATTAAATGAAACAATAAAGCAATACAAATCAAACAAAAAGGTGCATTCCCACATGTTTTTTTTTCTTGCAGGGAGGTTTTAACCCCCTCCCTGCCGTCTCTCACAACCCGCTATATTACAATATATATATATATATATATATATATATATATATATATATATATATATATATATATATATATATATATATATAAAATTATATGACAGAAGGCACAGGTGTCGTTGTCCATCAAATCAACAGTACGAAGGTCACACTTGAAATCAGGACTTAAAGGATGTGTTGCAGTAAGAATACAAGACCAAAAGGCTAAAATACACACAAGAACACAGAAATTGGACTATGGAACAATGGTCAAAGGTGCTTTGGACTGTTGATGGATGGACAACGACACCTGTGCCTTCTGTCGGTTCTGTTGTCAATTCAATGCTTGTCTTCTTTCTATTCCTTAAGAATATTATCTTCAAGTATTGCTCATCCTTGTTAGACAGCTTTTTGGGTCTTCCAGTCCTGAGTTTGTCAATTACAGATGATGTTTCTCTGTACTTGTTGATTATGCTTCGGATACCACACCTTGAAAATCGAGTGATGCAAGTTATTTCACTCAATGTTTTTTCCTTCTTTATGAAAGTCAAGGTTGTTATAATAGTAGAAAACATTAGTGGATGCTTTGAGTAAATTGGTGATGTTTATAATGCATCAGAGTAGAAAAATGCATCATGTCTAGACTTTTGCACAGCCGTGTATATAGAGATCTTTGGAGCCAGATTTCAAATCCCTAGGTCCCCATGCAAGGTGCACAGCTCTTCAATTGATACTGTATTTATAACAGAAAGTTTCCACTTTATATACAAGTGACTACAACAGCACAAGCATTACTCATGCAACAGGCATACCCATTCATAGGAGAGGTAATGCTAATGTACTTTCACAATACCACCTATTTGTCAAGAACTTGACCACAGCATTATTCCACAAAAGAAACTAAAAATACACAGTAGTTTGTGCAATAACCGAAAATGACAAATGTTTGTTTTTGCCAGTCTCATGCCAGAAAAACAAAAACTCACGTACAGCATATAACATGAGTAATAGTGGCTGTCATATTCAATGTATAACTCGGCTGTGACGCAATCTCATGGTCCGGATGACTTAAAAACCCGCTTGAATAAACCCTGCATCCGCCTTTGTAGCCTCGCAGTGTAACTCCAAGCCAGCTGTTATTGCATTTTTATTTTTTTTAACAACTGTAGCAGCACACTGCAGCAGCAACACAATACAGATGTATTGCCAGAGGGGGTAATATTTATTGCCAGAGGGCAATTATGCTTTGAAAAACACCAGTGTTTTGGCATTACTCCACAGGCCCAAGCTGCAGAAGCCATTTGCTCATGCACCTGTTCCTCATCGAGAATGTATTCATTTATTTATTTTAAAGATGTTTGTACAGACCCCTGCCAGAATCATCCAAACAGCCCAGACATATTGTACTTTCACTCTGGCTGCTGTAGCCATTGCAAGACAACATACCCCTCCATTACAACCACCAAAGAAATAGGGTTGAACGGTTTTAATGCAGTTCAGGTCCTAATAGAGGTGGATTTTCAGATTGAAAGTTGAAAGAGGCTGTGGTCTTACTATGCTTTATTATGAACATCTCAGTGTCAAGCTGGCCTTCTTTAATCACAGTTAATTAATGTTTAAATGAGACAGAATCACCAAGGGTCTGGATCACACCTTGCTCAGCCACTCGTTGACGAGAATAATCCCGGCTTTTCCTTCATTTCCTGCGGATTGCCAATTTCATGCCAAGGTCATCCCATATGTGTTCAATGGGGTTCAAAGTTCTTCAGTATTTATTATTGGTTATTGAGTTGAAAAGGTGAGAGATCAAACTCACATTTAATACCTAAACTATGGTAGAAAAAAAAAAAAACATTATAGTTTCATCACCTATCCACCTCTTTGCTTTGGAATTATATGTATGCAGTTGTAGGTAGCAGTAATTCACCAGATGTTTTAGAATAGTTTTTTAGATGTCTTATCAATGCATTCTATCTGCTTCCTGCATTGGTTAACTTTTGTTGCTAATGCTCCTCATTGTCCAGACTTTGCCTGTGTTTGTGTGTTTTTGTGTGTAAGGGTGAGAATATGTGTGTTTGTGTGCTTTAACACAGATGCTGCAACGTCCCATTTTTTTTCTGATTTGTTCTCCCATTTCATGAACCGAATCTTTGGAACAGTGGGGATAACAAGTACAATTTAAAATGCAATATTTATATCAAAAGGGAGGAAGTTTTTTGTGGAGAAAAGTATCTGAGATCATCCCAAATTATCTGCTAGAGTGAGAATAAATCAGAGCCAGCTTCAGACAGCAAATTTACTAACCGCGCTTGATAGATAATACCAAGTGGCCAGATTGCGTGCTGCAGTCTCTGCGTCTTTGTCTTCCTCCCTCTCTCTCTCTCTCTCTCTCTCTCTCTCTCTCTCTCTCTCTCTCTCTCTCTCTCTCTCTCTCTCTCTCTCTCTCTCTCGTATTATTTGAAACACTTTGTGCTTTAAATTTATTACCTTTTACTATGCACTTGAAAAATGAAGGTGTAAAAAGGTGTAATGAAAGAGCCGCTCTGCACTGTATTCTTTTCTCCAGCCTGTTAGCAAGATGTTTATATTTACTGAGTAATTCATTAGGTATCTGCAATTTCACTGTAGGAGTGCTCTAATTCAATTCCAGTTGTTTTACAGGTAATTTGCAGTTTATTCATTGACATTTACACTTATCACTTCTTGCAGGCACTTCTCTCAGACAAACCATAAAACTGTGTACAGGAGGCACTTGTCATGATCCTGCAGATAGGAGGGAGAATTAAAAATGTAGAACCACTCGAAGCAAAGAGAAAAGCTGGAGTTTAGGTTTTGTTTGGCATCTGTTTTTAATATATATCATCATCATCATCATCATCATCATCATCTTCAGCCTTTTTCAATCCACTGCCTCCCCAAGATTCTCCCACAAAAACCTGTTGTGTCCCTCATCCACGTTGCTCCAGCGTGCTTCCTAATTTCATCTTGCCATCTTCCTGGAGGTCTTCTTCTTGGTCACTTTATATATAATACATGGGTGAAGGCTTGTGGCAATGTGCCCCACCCCTGTGTGTATTTTTGTGTTTTATGTTGTATGTAGTGTGTAAATGTTGGTGTACTGTAGTTGCTGCACGGGATATAAATGGGTGCGTATAGCACGAGTTATTTAAAATGTATAATTGTATTTAGGCACGGGGATTGCACTTCACTTCACGTGCATTTAAAGTATTTAATATGTGAGCACGGGGTTCTCACAGATTAGTTCACGTGCTGGGATTCAAGTGAATAATTAATTGGTAATTGAATCCCAGCACAATTGTATATATAAAGGTAGATGCACATCTCATTCACTCAGGGTTGTGTGTTCGTGAGTGGAGAATGGGTGTGGAGAGGAGGTAAAAACTCAAAAGAAACTAAAGAAAATAATTGCTACAACGTGCTGGAAGCACCAGCACGGTACTTGTTTTGTGTTTAGCGTTCGTCCACCCTGTTTGTTAGTGTCTATTCGTTTTGTTTGGTTGTTTATTTTGGCCTCAAGTGCCGTGTCCTGTTTTCTGTTCTGTTCAACCTTTTATTCTTGTTTGTTTATTAAAACACTGAGCGCAACAGCATCTCAGTACTGCCTGTCTGTGTGTGATTCTTTCTGGCCTGACATCATCCCTGAAGCTAGTCTGTCACACATGGTGTCAGAACCGGGACAACAGCGCCTCCAAGACTCAGGCCAGAAAGAGTACTGCAGGAAAAAATATATAAAAAAGGGAAAAAGCAGCCGAAAGCAGCAACAGCAGAGCAAAGTGGAAAAGGAGGAAGCAGGGCTGTGGTGTTTTTTGCCTGTGGCAAAACCTGTCACACCACCATGCACTGCTCCGTCCATGTGGCTCTTCAGGCGTTGTCCCGAAAGATGTGATGGGGAGGGTAAGCATTACTGCGAGCGTCCACCAGCAGAGGAAAAATGCCTGCTGTCCCCATCTCCACTAGCAGAGGAAGAAGCCTGCAGTCCCCATCTCCACCAGCAGAGGAAAAATGCCTGCTGTCCCCATCTCCACCAGCAGAGGAAGAATGCCTGCTGTCCCCATCTCCACCAGCAGAGGAAGAATGCCTGCTGGTTTCCCCTTCCGAGACAGAGGGAGAGCTGCACCCGTCCCCTGCAAGTGAGGGAGAGCCGCACCAGTTCCCTTCAAGAGAGGGAGAGCCACACCAGTCCCCTGCAAGAGAGGGAGAGCCGCAACAGAGGGAGACTACATGCTGCTCCCACCTCCGTTGCCATTGCTGCTCATGAACCCCTTGAAGTCCCTGTTCTTGGCCCGGGATTTCGAGTGAGACTTTGGGGATTTTAAGGGGGAAGGTGGCCATTGAGGCCATGTGTGCTGCACACAAGGGGGGGTATATGTGGCAATGTGCCCCACCCCTGTGTGTATTTTTGTGTTTTATGTTGTATGTAGTGTGTAAATGTTGGTGTATTGTAGTTGCTGCATGGGATATAAATGGGTGTGTGTAGCACAAGTTATTTAAAATGTATAATTGTATTTAGGCATGGGGATTGCACTTAGATGGGCTTCAGTGAGTTACAGGAAAATAATTCTATCTTGTGTTTCTGTGACAGTTTAAAAATTACTCGACCTTTGGTCTCGTAATTTATGACATCACAGAAACCCTAAATGAAATTATTTTCCTGTAACTCACTGAAGCCCATCTATTATTCTATATATATAAGATTTTTAGTTTCTTTTATATAACATTTAAAGTGGCCAATTATGTAACCCTTGATGTTCTCCTACATTTAGAATGTCCAATTACAGTCCTTCACTGCAACAACTCCCCACAACAGCTCAAGAGAACTGAAGGTCAGTGAGCGTCCTGCGATCCCATCTGCAAGATAATGCCTCTTTCATCCTGGCGAGCATTTTGGTTTTCTTAAAATGTGCTTAAGAAAAGTCATTCAGAAATGTTTCAAGAACCTGGGAGCATCTGTAATGTTTAATGAATGCATGTAAGCTGTAGCAGATTCAGGTAGAGCGTGTGGTGTTTAATGATGAACGGAACAGAAGTTTGGCTCGCTGTTACAAACTGCCTATACATTTTTTATTAGGCTAATATAAGAAACAAAAAAGTGAGGAGTTTGTAACAAGTATGAAAATAAGTTATTAATAATACATGCAGAATTGGTGAAAAAAAAATTGAAACTAGGGGGGATTATAATATTTTTTGGCAGAATTGTAGTGTTATTATTTTTTCATAAGGGAGTTAACATACCTTCAGGAAATGATTTCAATTGTAACTCTATGCCCCAAACTAATTGGTGATATTTGTGAGCTGAATGAAATACTACAATGTCAAGACCTCCATTATGTGACCCTGTCAGTAACTGATACCTTGCTGCTGTACAGAAAGCCAAGGGGCTAAAGCCGTAGGACACCAACACAGGAACTTCCACTGTCACACATCACAAATCACTGCACCATACAAGACTATATATGCATTCAAACCGCCAGGGCCAACATTAATCATTGTTTTTAATTAGATCACAAAGAGAGATGACAAACTAAACCCAGGACTTCAAAATGATACCTCAGATATTCCCTGGACCCTAAACAGATTCTTTACAGAGACCAGTCATGTCACTCAAACCCAGGTCATGATCTGGAACTCAACCAAATCATTTCTTCAACATTGCTTTATTTTTTTATTTTTTTTTGTAATTTGGATGCCCTGGGGATTCTTTTGGAATTCAAAATGCATTCCAGGGAAGCAAAATATACACATTAACAAGAATGGATTCATCCATTTCACACCCTCACATAAACTAACATGAAACATTTCTGATTTCGTCTTGAGATCCCTTGTAAGGAAAAGGCCCTGTTTCCCAGCCTTGTTCCCTGCAGTTTGTATCCAGCACAGTGTTACTCCAGGCAGTCTTTGATTGCACTATGGTGAGCTGCTCCTCTCCACTTATCACTAATATCCGGCTGTGATCAATGCCACCGCTTCGCTATCAGGTGTCTGCGTGACTTCTCTCATTATCAGTTGCCACAGCAGTTAGCCTGCAAAAATGGGAGGCTTGTGGCACTGTGAGACCCTCAACAGCATGCCTCTCTGATCAGGTGATATCCTAGAGATTAGTTTAATTCAGAGGGATTAGTGATGCTCCGTGATGCATGCAGTCCTGTTGAGTCGAGATATACCTTCACTCCCTGTTTGATGCTAACAGATTGTTTTGTTTTGTTTTTTAATGTGTAAAGCTTAACCACTGAGAGGTGTTCCAAACAATGTCTAAAGAAAGCTGAAAAAAAAAGTTTTTTTACATTAAAGGTATTGTTGTTTTTATTCATTTCTTCTGTATCCAAGTTTACTGAAGTTTCAGAAGGATCAGTCTCACAAGTATTAATTTTGAGGTCCCTGAGGGGCTCACTTGATAAAGGCACAACCGTGTAGTGTGCAGAATGAGTCATATGGTCAGGGGAGTGTAGGTTCACATCCTGGCTGTGTGAAGTTGCTGATTTCTGCTTGATATTTGTATTGGCTCAGGGGTACAAAATCATCAGGGACTAATTGATAGTCATGTGTTCCGCCAGAACTATTTAAACAGATTGAAGACTCTGCAGGTTATAGCTAAATAAGAGAGATCAGACACCTTCCCCTACACGATAACACCTTGAGTAAGTACTTGCAATTGTAAAAGAAATAAGAATATTTCAGTTTGCAACATGATTATGTTGGAAGTGCTCCTTCAAATCTGAATGTTTTATGGGCGATATCAGACTTTATTTTGGTTGCCAGCAGCTTTAAACTCGCTAACCAAAGAGTTTGAAGTGACACCTCATTCTGTACTGTATACAATATTAGGCGTAGGTACTGAATCAAATTCACACAGTTAGTGTGTAACTTAATTGTTGTATTACAATTCGTCATTTGAAAAGTGAACTGTTACAATAAACAGGTAGTGTGTGGGGGCGTTCTCCGTTGAGGAGGCGATAGGAAATGGTATAAAAATGAAAATGACTTTAAAGTAATCGGAACGGACAAACCAACACAAGTAAAAGAGACGGCTGAAGTTGTTCTGAAATCACAGCCAACTGCTTTCTAAACTGAAAGCAGCTCAATCGCAATACCCGTAAGAGGCTGGGTACTTTGGACTCTCCTGTGTTATTTAACAGATCATTACAGATCATGGTTTCAATATGCTAAGATATACTAAGAGACTCTGTGATGCTTGTGGAGTAGAGGAAGGCTCTTATACTAACTTCACAGCTCTCCTTGTAGGCAGAGATAAAAGTGGATGTAGTAGTGAGTTGTATTGTAGTCAATGTCAGTGTTACTGTTTCTTTTAACAATGCTCAGATGAACTGTGGATAGCCAGGATGACACTGGCAGCGAGTCTGCAAAAATCCACTTGTTCTGTCTGGATAAATGGCTATTCCTCAATGATTCCCATCTCTAATTCCTTGGAAATCTTCAGCGATGACTGTTCTCATACCCTTACTTTTTAGTTTCATGAAAGATTAGTAATTTCTGCAAATTTCAATGAAAAATACGTAAGTGTAAGTGTCTTTTGTACAAAACTGTATTCTTTTATTCAGGAAATTACCCAACTTGTGCAACATTTTCTTCATTTTCACATTTTCAATAATGCTCCATAAAAAAAAAAAATATATATATATATATATATATATATATATATATATATATATATATATATATATATATACATACAGTATTTTACACCTATTCCAGGCATAACCAGTCGTTATGCACAAGAGGATCAGTTTTACCATTTAGATGTTGAGTAAAGTTCCTGATTCACCAGGAGAGGAACTGATTCGCCTATAGCTTTCTGGCTACTCCAAGAGATATTTCTTTCCAGTTTTAAAACAATCGCTAGGCTATTTGATTAAAGATCACAATTCATGGTCCAGCATGCGGCCCAAATGAATCTCTTAAACTGAGGTAAAGCTAAAAGATTACATTAAATTAGTTTTAAGAGCCTATCCACAGCATGTGCAAAAAGCTTAATTCATTAACCGCCTTACTGTTTATCCTGAACCAAGCAAGAACACAAGAACAACAAAATAGCATGGACTTGTAATTCCAAAAGTGTCCTAATGCAGGATACACATCGTATGACCTTCCTGAACTGAAGGAGTTAGCATGTTCCCCTTGTTTTTAAAGATCTTTGAAAATTTGTTGCACCATACACTTGAACACATAACTGCAGCCTTCCCTGTCAAGTTTTCCCCCCTTTAATAAGCCTCAGCTTTCTTGTTTTTATATGCTGGTCTATCAACCAGGTCTGTCCTTTGAAAGTGACTTTGCAGCAGCCACTCGCGTCTTTTGCATAACTGTCAAGGATTTGTACCTTTTTATACTCACCGGTATTGTTTTTGTTTCTTCTTTTGGATCTGGGTTTTGCATTGTGTCAGTATACACGAAAGTATCTGTCAAGAGAATAAAAAATGAATATTTTGATAAGTTCAAACTCTTTGAAGTTACAGTTCAAAAGTTTTGAAATTCTCTTTCAATTCGAAGACGACCAACAACCATACATTTGGGATATGCTTGCCACAGGTCAGGTATTTACTGAGCATTTTATGTCAAAGCTGCCGATAGGCCCCTCCAGGGATTAATGTTCTCGGTCACCGAGGGAATAAGTAGTCACTCCACGGAGGTCACGTTCTCTTTTGCTTCTCACAAACAGGTAATTAAGGTAGGTATAACTAACTTTTCCAGGACTCTTTAAAAGAGCTTTCACTCAAGGTTTCTGGAGTTCCCCGGCAATTTACTGTTGGAAGCTGGCTTGCCACTTCTGTGGAATAAGAAACTCAGCTTCTGAAGACTGAGCTAAACGCTTTGGTTTTTAAAATATTTTTTTCAATAGCCTATATCTGGCGATTGTAGTCTGCTTTCATTAACCTTGTTCTGTCTTTTTTTCCTCTGTTATTTGCAGCTAAAAAAACAAAAAAAACAAGAGACACGTATTTCCTCCACCGAGCCCCGGCTCTGCTGCGATGCACTGTTGAGTTGACTCCGCCGGCTTGTCTCAGCCCGCCTACTAAACGGCGCGCTAGGTAAAAAAAAAAAAAAAAAGGATTTCACAGCTCACCCACCTTATGTGGTGACTGTTTTCCCCATAGTTAACTACTGTGTGTGTTTGTATTAGTGTCTTTCTTATTACTGCCTATAGGCTGTGCTCCACTCCTCTGCAAGCTACGCGCTGCCCCGGTTGTGTGACTGCACACGGTCCAGACAAAAGCATTCTTGCCCAGTGCCCTCGGTTCTTCAGCGCCCTCGATGCCCTCTGTCTGCAGGCAGTGCTTCACTCCATTGCAAGCTACACGCTGCACCAGTTGTGGGACTGGATGCGGTCCAGACTAATCACAGCCCCCCCCGCCCCCGTCGGTAGGCAGTGCTCCACGCTGTTGCAAGCTATGTGATGCCCCGTCGTGTGACTGCACGCGGTTCTTAGACGCTCCATGCCTTGGTACTTTGGCGCCCAGACACATTGATACTCATACAACTCACTCACCTAGCGTGGCGACTGTTCTACCCCCACAGCATTGCTGTTGTGTGTTTGTGTGTGTTTCTTTCTTCTACCGCCTTGCAGTTAAAAAAAATGTAAAAGAAAAAAGCAGTACACTCTTTCTCTCCTGTATAAACATGATCCTGTGCTCCGCACCGGTGTACGTTACGCACTGCCCCACTGTGTGACTGCACACGATCTAGAACCAGATCATCACCCGCGCTGCACCCTAGTGCAGCACCGTGCGCTTCCCTGTACTGCTCTCCTGATTGCCTTGACGACGTACCTAGATGGAGTACTGCAGTCAGCGCCCCTACCTGAACCGATGGCTTCAGAGATGCGCCTGGCTTCGAGTATGCTGCTCTAGATCTCTGGCTTCCAAGGACAAGCCCTGGGCTTGAGTCTGGCAAGCCTCGTGGTAGCTCACAGGCAGCTTGGCTGTCCCAAGCAGCGAAGGTCCCTGATGAGGACAAGTCAGCATTGCTTGATGCATCAATATCCCCTGGCCATACCTTTCGACCAGCTGTAGAGGAATTACGGCAGCGCTCCCACCGAGAATGTGAGGCATCTTGGCAGGTAGCCTTCATGCTCTCCTCCTTTACTCTGGTACGGGAGAGAATGAGATGCAAGCGTCCACCCGTGACTCACGCAGTGACTCGGACGGTTCAGATCCCCACTGCCCCACGTGATGACCTGAGGCACCGCCTTCAGGCTTCTGCGGTGGCTAACAGTCAGGCCCACCCGAAATGACGGGAGAGTGCTGGACCTGGGATTCCAGCACAACAGCGATCTCAGAGGCAGTTCCAACGCCAATACTGTTGCTCCTGGCCTACCTAGAGAAGGTCCGGAGAGAAAAGGCCACAGTTCTCCTTGTGGCCCCAGATGTCCCAGGAGAATCTGGTTTTCAAACGTTTGCCAGCTGCTGCAAGGCCATCCCTGGGAGATCCCACTGCGCCTGGATCTCCTCAGTTTGTTGGATATATGAGTGACTTAGCATGCCTATTATGTGAGTTACAGCTACATCACTGCTGCTTATAGAAAATAGTATCAGAACGATGTTCCGGCGTATTCCGGTTCTACTACACCAATGATTATTGGATAGAAAAACTGCAATACACCAGATTGTTCTTACAATGTGCACCATAAAATGCACATGTCATTTTATAAAACTGGTCACTAGCAAAATGGGTCAAAAGTGACTTAAAAGTGTGCGTATGCTGTCTGTTATTAATTTGGTAGCATAAACAGTTTTATTGTCCTTTCACAAAATAAAAGGGCTTTGGTGGAAACCTTTATAAATCCATCCTGCCGTGTCATGCTTAACTCCTTGCTCTTACAGTAACTCCTTTTTCGTATCGCTTAAATGCAAAGAGAATTTGAGTGGTATTTTATAGCTATAAAAATCAGCAAATTCGCTTTTTACACAGTCTGCTGTTTCTAATCAGACATTTGAAAACCTTCATTGAATCAGCATCTGTTTTGGCTATTCCTACAGAATGTAAATATCCAACAAATCTAATTTTTATTTGAGAAGTAAACTACAATGATACAACAGACTGCACAAAGGAAAAGGGCTGATTACTGCCAAGACTTTTTGTTGTATCTTTCCCCAGAATCATTTTAACATGTCTGCCTAATGCAATCTAGTCTTTTTTAGCACTTCATGATCACGTCAGGTTAAAGTCCTGCATCGGGTCGTGTACCCGCGGGTGACCCGCAAAAGGGTTCGGGTCGGAATGTAAACTTTTTCGCGGTTTGTGGTTCAGGAAAATTTAATTTTCGGGTCTGAATTTGAATCACCAAAAATGTTTCCTGTCCTTTCAACGTACTCGTATATAACCCTTTCCATAGAACATATTAGAAAGTAATTATACCAGTATTTCCTGCACTAAAGCAGGAGGCGATTAGGGAGGAGTCAGCTGACTAAGCAGTTTTTTCGCTTGTTTGATACGTCGCAAGATCCTTTTATCCCATCTGCTTGGTGAACGAGTTGAAACAAAAGACAGCGCAGGGTTAATATCATGTAGTGGATAATAGTTTGAGAGGTAAATCAGAAGTGTGGAATTATTTTGGAATCATAGCAAATGAAAATAATGAACACATGACTAGATTCGTTGCTATGTTTTTGTGAACAACAGCCACAAAACTGGTACATCTCTGTGAAAGCACAAGTATAGCTCCCTTTCAACTGGTGGCACAAAAGGAATAGACAGGTATTTTATAGTAACATAAGCAGAGATAGTTAATGTTACAATGGTAAAATATATCCAGGCCACTAGAGAAAGCTACCACGCTGTATAGCCTAATGTATAAACTCAATCTGTGGAGAATGGTAGATATATCTGTGTGTGAATGTGAGAGCGTGAGAGAGTCAGTTGGCGCAGGCAGTAGGTAAAGGACAGACACTTGCGGGTTTGGGTCGGGTTGCAGGTCTTATTAAAGCGGTTCCGGTTACGGGTAAGAAGACCGTGTTGAAGCGGGTTGCGGGTTCGGGTCTGGTCCTGTAGTAGCGGTTCCGGGTTGGAAGTGGGTCGTAAAAATCAGGTTGTCAGGTTGAGGAAAAAAAAAATTAAATACAAATGCCACATATGGACTATCATTGTATCTTTACTATGAAATGCCCTGTAACTGTAAATAATATGTTCTGTTGTGCTTTATCATATTTCTATAAATGCAGAATTGTCAAGCTGCTGATGTTACTGGACTGCACTGGAACACTGACAATTCTATGATCTACTTAATCAGAAAGCAGGCCTTACTGATGGTCAGGCTTGTTTAAAATCCCAAAGGTAACTTTAGCTGGATGACAAAAGCCTGACATCTGCCATCAGTATGCCAAAGAGACATGCCACAGTAGGAGGGTATCAAATCTTAGAAAGCAAAACATAACCATGTTGTTCTAAGTAACTACCAATTCTGTCAGAGGGAAAAGGTGTCTTTTTACATGAATAGATTCTGAATATAATCTACAGCATGGCACTTCATGCTTCTTGCCCAGTGGGTCAGCATTAAAATTACAGCAGTGCTCAAGTGCAATATATGTGACTTTTCACTGAAGGAGCGAGTAAGTGCTTTTTACTGCAACAGGCCAGCATTAACACGTGTTTGTAGCTGCTCACATATCAAAGTGCCATTACTAATATGAGGTGCTAAGCCCCAAATCATGTCTGTTTTGTAGCCTTGTGCGTTTGAATGCACTTTTTGTTTTGCCATATAAGTGTTTAAGTGAATATATTAAGCAGAGAAAACATTATACTCATTATACTGTAGCATCAGGGATCACATAATGACCGTTTTTCACAATGGAGTACCTACCAAAATAGAGGAGAAATGAATAACAAATATGAGTGTCTTCTAAAATTCTGAATCAACAAACAAACAAAATCATAGTTTTAATTATTTATTTTTTTTAACCAATATCATATGCAATATATGTCTAAATATGTCAATTCGCATGAACTCATACGAAAGTATCTCTGCTCATTCATTTATGAAAAGATCAAACTTAAAATCCATTAATATATGCAACAGTCATTAATTATATCAGGTACATTAGTATTTTAAATATCTGGCTAATCTGGTCTGTTCCATACTGTAAGTGATACATTGTGGCAACCAGATTTGATAAACCTCCTTTTGCATGACAGCGTGTAAAGAATATGTTGTGCAAAACGTACATTCCCAATGATTAAAAAAAGACATCTAATAAAAAAATATATTCTTAACGTGTTACTGCTCATAAACCCAAACACACACTTCCTACATTGGCAAGTCAGAGAACCTACTTTCTAAAAGTGTTATAAATATTCATTGATCTGATGTGATTTCCTTCTGCAGGGCTGGTTTGGCTCATGCAGTAACAGGACTTCACACGCGTCCCCCATGTTGCTGGGTGCTAAGGGCAGCCTGGCCAGAACGACCCTACCCTGTTCTGCCCAGTCCTGCCCTGCCCTGCCACACTATCAATGCCAGCTGACCCTTGACTGAGCTGCTCTCTCAGCCATCACTGCCCTGATCAGGGATGGACGACAAAGGTTGTAAAGATCACTGGCAGGCTGGCCCGGCTCCGAGTTCCAATTTTCTGGTCACCGGTTCTGGCTGTTTTTAAGCTGAGCTTCTAGGGCACTTTTAAGGCATAATACTGGCAACAGTAATCCAGCTGCTCACTGCTGCATTGAGCCCTCCAACACCAAACCTTACTGCCTTAACCTCTCTTTCCATTTCAAACCGTATATAAATAGATTGCCGTCCATAAAGCACATTTTAAACTTATATATTACTTTATTTTTTAAAACGGATAAGTTAGTCTTTGATGTAGAAATATCATCATATGTGTACATTTAAATACGTGCACTTTTGAAAGCCTGGTCCTTGAAGGGTAAGTGAATGCCAGCCCCTGCTTTCACAAATGTAAACATATAGAATGTGAAAGAAATTGAGGACCTATGCAAATTAAAATAATATCTGGGTGACATAATTTAATGAAAATGACGAATATCTGCTTTAACATTCAGCTTCCCTTGAATGTTTCAATAGTGGGATGATTGTAATGTTATTTTTCTGTGCAATAAATGCTGTTTAAGGCATGTGTGTGCCCTAGGTATTTAGCCCAGAACGAATTGGCAACAATACTTTGAAGTATCTTTTTTTTGCAGTCTTGTGACTTGTGACACTTGAAAGAGTAACCTTAACAGCCTTGTTGTGTAGGATTCCAAGCTCATAAACTACAAGGCTTCAAATCCTTCAGAGATCAATCTACACCTCAATGTATCCTCTTACCCTCAGTGTTTATTGAATTATGTTGCATTACACCCTCAAGGTTCTTGAGATCAGAGCTATCTCACCCTGCAAACTGCAGATCGCGTCAAAGCATAATTAAAAAAACAAATGTGTTTCAGCTTCAAGTACAACACTTAGATCTATTAGCATTTTAAAATGTTTTACCTGCGTGCACAACTTAGCCACTTTGCCACGGAGGCATTCCGAGAATTTTAGTTTTGCTTGTTACATAAAGGGACTTCGTTGCTTCGAAATGTTGAGATGTTTTCTGCTTTCTTTTAAGTGCCTATTAAATATGTCAGGGATGAGCAGTCAGTGGTGTAAACAGCTGTTTTGAGTGCTGTTGGGTTGGAGTATTATTTTAATACAGAATAAACACTTTCAGTTGTTGATTCCACTAAAACCAATTACAATTTAACTGAAACATATTTCAGAAATGGTGTTAGCAAGTGATGGCATTTCAAAACTTAGCGTCTATGAAATTATATTGAAATTCATGTTAGTTTGTGACTGTTATTTTAAACTGTCCTAATTCATAATTAGGTAATAACGAGTTCATCTGTAGTTGGCTACACTACTATACTTAATGAAACATTAGAACCAGCTTTCTTATTTCTTATTGGGGGTCTGGCCCTAATGAAAATGTGTTGTGAGAATCCAAGTGGCCTACTGTCTGCATTGCGCATCTACAGTAAGCCTGTGTGTACTCCACTACATCTTATTAAAATAATTGTTCGCATGGCTCAGCGGTGTTTAATCATCTCCAGGTCCTGTTTTCTTATCTATTTGTACTTGATTTACTCCTTCATGCCATCTATTTATCAAACGTTAGCTCCCTTTTCTGTGTAAGTGAGTCCCATTTTGTCATTTATAAATATCCTTGTCTTTACATCATGTGCATTTAGTAACCAGTTCACCTTCGCTGGCAGTGAAGAAACTAATATATGATTTCCAAAAACCCACTTGGCCCTACTTTTGTGGACTGTAACGAGTCTAAATCGATTTAATAAAGGCAGTGGAAGGTACCTGGAAATGCACTGAAATATTTAACTTTAGAGTCCAATTCAATTCACATTTTTTCTGGAAAATGTAAAAATCTGATGTGTAGCAATATTTATTTTGATTTGATCTTCCTCCCATTCGTTAAATCAATCCAAATATATTGTGCAGGTCCTTATGTGGTATATGCAAAAGAAAAGGGCCACATTTATGGCTGTTTATGAAAAAGGGTTAACATGAATGGTTATGGAATAGATTTTGAAAATGAAAGGAAACCATGTGTTGGATTATACATACCATAATTACATCTGAATTACTGACTGTTATTATAATGTGATACAGAAGAAGCAGTATACAGGATGTGGGTGTGGTTGAGAGGATATTCCTTGAATTGCAAAACCAAAACAGAATCAGGGATTCTTTTATAATAGCTGGAGAGGGGGCTTGCAGATTGTTGCATGATTCTGTCATTTAAGAAATGCAGAGTCTGTCGTGTTCTTTCCACATTTCACAATATACAAATCACAGCTTTGTCTGCGTTTGTCTTATCTTTTCTGTTTAAAGATGGTAGCGGGAATTCCCATCAGTGAGAGATTAATGGATAAAATGAGTATGGTTTAAGTGTTGGGTTGGCTATGAGATATGTGTACCAAGATAGTTTTACCCTATAGATAGGAAGAAAGAAAACAGACTGTGTCATGGGTTTCCATTTCTGTCAACTGTTTCTACTTCTTAAACTGTAGTAGGGAGTTCTTGGTTTTTTTTTTTATTTGAATGGTTTTCCCCCCAAGTAGAATTAAAACAATGTGCAAGTGAAGTACTAACAGAAAATGAAAAATGAAACAAGGATGGGGGTGGGGGGTGTTATTAGTTTAGGGGTACCTGACAAAAAATAAAACCAACAGACAGCTTCAGTAACCAGCACAAATACAAACTACAACAATTGCATAAATATTATTTAAAGCAATAAACTTCTACGAAAATACAAAGAAATGTGGGACTTGCATTTAAACAAATGTATCTTTTTACAAAATAACCACCAACATACTGTATCCCGTGTACAATATCAGCGGAATGTGAAACACAGGCACAACACATAAGGAGTTAAATGGTTGGTTCAGCTGTTGTAATGTCATTAGGAATTATTTTCATTTTATAGTGTGGTGTTTGATGTTTGAATACCCAGGAGACCTCACAACACCCCCCCCCCCCCCCTCCAATTTACTGAGAACCTCCCCCTTGCCTTGCACATTTATATTGCTACTAAAGTAAATAGTGGAGCATTGAATATAGAGCCTGTGTGAGCTGAGGGCACATGTATGTGTAGCTTATCTGTGTTTATCCCACCTTTTATAGTAAAAACAGAAAGAAAAAAAAGAAAGCAAATTTAAAAAGCATAAACAAAAAGAGCAGGCATAGAAGAAGGAGGCACAGAGAGAGAGAAAGAGAGAGAAAGAGAGAGAGCAAGCAACAGAGAAGGATCTCCCTGTTTCATGCGCAAAACATCCCGCTACCACATGCTGTGCTCCATGGCCAACTCAGGCTGCCTTCTGCTCTCCAACTCCGGGATGCTGCCTCACTCTCTTCAGTGTCCCCCGGCATTCCTCTACCTTCCCGAGGTAAGACCCCCCTCTTCTTTCATTCTGTGGCACATGTTGGCATTGTGTTCCTGTTGTGGTCCCCCTCTCTCAGCTTGGGGTCTTTCTGTCTTTCTTTCTTTCTTTTTTCCCCTCTGTTGTCTTATTTTTGTTGCATCAGTGCACCGGAGCTGAACTGCTTTGAAGCTCGGACTGTTCCTTATTTAAATTAGCACTACTGCTGTACTCGTAGCACTCTGTGTTTAATGGTCTTGCTTTTTCTTTATCTCTTAAGTTTACAATCTTATAAGTAGTGTTAGGTAGATGTTGGCAAGCAACTGCTTTTATTCAAGGCTTGTGCATTAACAGATTATCATATGAAAACTTATCTCCTAGACTATTGTCCTATACGTGTAACAATGTCTGTAAAGGCAATAGTTAGGTGTACATTATGTTATAGATGAAATATAGATTGAAAGGCACACAGAGGAAGCAGCTTGTCTTACACAGTTTTCTCAATGGATGCTTGTGTGACCGCAGTTATGAAATACTGACTTAACATTTGAGTGGGTTGTCTGTTGCATAGAACGCAGAGACTGCATGCAACTAAACAAGCTTCCCACCCTTAAGAGTTACATGTACTACTTACTCTTATTGTATTACTTGTATTGTAACACTTGAAATGTATTTGCTTACGATTGTAAGTCGCCCTGGATAAGGGCGTCTGCTAAGAAATAAATAATAATAAAATAATACTAACCCACTGGCCAAAATGTATTACATTTTCCACCACCAGACTTGCTAGCTAAACCAGGACTGACATTTATTAAAAAATAAAACAGCAATAGCTTTCCCTCCTCACTTTTTGCAGGGATATTTCTATTTTGCAGCATACTGAGCTTTTCCCCCAGACAGTTTGTTATTGCAGCAGTAAATAAAAAATAAAAAAATTATAACAAGCCTGTTGAGAGATAACCTGCAGCAGGAGAAACATCTCCTCTTCCAGATCTCACTCTGAGCACCTTTATAGCCTCTGCCTTCTGCCGACTGCTTCTCCAATTCCACAAGTCTGTCCAAAATATCACAGCAGCTGCATGGTGGATGCTAAAATTCTAATAACAGTGTGGTCAACTGAGCTCTGCATGTACTGTACTCAGTGGAACTCTATGTGCTTAGATTCTTTTATTTCGTTCCGTATTCTCTTTATGCTTGTATAAGAATGTGCAGCCAGCAAATTAACTTGACATTACCATAATGATGCACAATACTAAACACAACTAAATTCAATGCTAAAGGTGGACTTACACTTCATAGATCTCACATATTTAGAAAGAAACCCTTTAAAAGAACATGGGACATGTAAAGGAGTATAAATGAAATGATTCTGATATTTCCAGTTTGCATGTGGTATTCATGTCTGTGTAACTGTTCTATTGACTTGAGCATTGCAAAATACTTTTGTCTTTTAATAATTAAAATGAAGCTGGATTGAATGGGATTTTTAAATGCATTTTTATTTCTTTTACAGCATAGTCTAACCATCAGGGCTAATGCAACTGGGTTTTTAAAGCAATAATAATTTCATTTTTTCTTCTTTTTACACCTCTCGATCATTGAATTGTTATAGTTTGATTCAGGCTCCTGGCTCACTTGTTTTTTAATCTGCGATCTTTAGACAACTAGCTGGTAAAAAAAAAAAAATGTGGAAAGGTGCAGTCTTGCAGGCAGTATTACAATAATAAATATCAGGAGAAATTGTAAAAACATTATGTTTCTGTCTTAAGGAATTAATAGGTCTGTGAACAGCGATTTGGTCACACTTTTAAATAAGTCAGAGCTGAATTTAATATGAGGATAATGGGAAGTAATCACATTTGAATAACAAATACCTTTTATCAAGAGTTACATTTTTAAACATTTTCGTATTGTTTGTGTGTTGTACTGGGTTGGCTTAGTTTATCTCTCCTGTACATGAACTACTTATTTAACACAGGAAAGAGGCTGTATGTGACAGCGGCAGTGCTTTCTAGAATAGCTTTAAGACTGAGTGTGTGTTTGATGGTGATAACTACTGTGCTGCTGCGATTAGCTTGCTTTTTACTTGTGGTAATTGGTTTTGTTAGCTTTATCAATAAGAGCTGGTTTAAATTGCTTTAAAATATACATGCCGGTATATAAATTAGTCCTTTCTTTCTTCAGCCTGTAATGTAATAAGAATAGTTGTTTTTTTTTTTTCCTCATGTTTTAAAATTAATGCTTGCTCATTGCAAACTAACATTGATTAAAGATTTTTATTAGGAATAAATACAAAAACACATGCATGAGTTTATACATAATTACATTTGAATTGCTGACACTTTTTTTTTTTATAGATCGCTGCCTTTTTTCTTCATTGATTATTCAAGTGCAAAAAGAAAAAAAGGATTGGCCACAAAATGAGAATTAAAGGCTGGAGAAACCAAATCTTTCATTTTAGTCATGCCCCCCCCCCCCCCCCCCCCCCACCCCCTCGATCAAGATACCTTACAATATCTCTTTAGATAATTGATTACCAGCTGGGGTCTGTTTTTAAAGATGTCACTTGTAAAAGGAGAACCACAGTTGCTTTAGCCACTGAATTTCTCCCTACCCGCCTGGCAATTTTATATTTTGAACCTGCTAAATATACACTGAATTGATCTGGTTGGATGTATAGATTTTCGTTAACCTGTGTATATGTTTGTGAGAGTGTGAAGCTGTCACAGAAGTGTAGCCCCGGGGCACCTAGATCAATGAGTTACTGCTTTTAAAAAATGGAACCTCCCCGTTCAGTATTTAAAAAAAAAAAAAGCAAAAGCCAAAACAGTTTGAAAAGGCGTTAATGCAGTAACTGCGTCTTTGCAATGCACACCAGACAGTAAAGATGTTAAGTAAATCAGAGTGCCGTGGAGTTTTGCTTGTGTTTGTTTTTTTCATCAAAAGAGAACAACATATATTTTATCAGCTTCTTTGCTGATTTTTTTTTTTTGACAAGCTTGATCAAATGTGTAATCCTTCCAGTAGCATATCTCTACAATCGCTGAAGTGACTAGCCTTTTAAATCCTGCTTCATCCCTTTGATGTCAACATCTTTAACCCGTTTGCTTCAATCTCCAGTGTTTGAGAAATTGTCTGTTTCTGACAATGCTCTTTTCTGTTTTGAAACCACTGTGGCCAATACCTTTCCGTTAGCCTAGATAAAACATGATACGGAAGGAAGATGCAGGGGGTCAGATTTATGTAATTTTGAGTTTTTTACGGCTTGGTTTTCGGGAGGCAGACCTATGTTTAAAAAAATGGAGGGAGGCTAAAGGGTTAATCGTCACTTGGGATCAGAGAATGTTAACTATATGCACCTCCGACCCCCTTTGGATAATTGTGTAGGTTCGACACTATTGATTATTGATACGATATGTGTAAGTCTTTGTTAATGCTCTATTCTGTAATCAGCACTTAAGGGCTGCGGGTGGCTGAATGGTATGCTTAATGTAAAGCTTCATTCTAAGATATGCCGCAGTCCCCAGAAAGCGTTCTATTCAAGGTTGTGAATGGCAAGGGCAGTTGACCTCAGTCCTTTTATAAAAGTGACACAAGTCCTGCCATTGGTTTTCTATCGCAAACCTCAGACAACATGGCCTAGTTGGAATACTTTATTATACTGATGTTTCTTGAGCCACTGGGCATACATAGAAAATGGTTTCAATACCTGCATACTATAGCTGCATATTTTCAATAGCTGGTTTATTTGAATACACATTCCCATCTAACTTAAAAAAAAAATCCTGACAAATGAACAAATAAATGGTCGGTTTCTTCAAAAAACAGGATTGAAAAATGTTGTGTACATTCTTTTATTTACGTTATTTTAAATACATCACATTTTTGTGGTTCCTTATGCTGTATACGAAATGCTAAGAAATAAATAATATAAACACTCCTGTAAGAAAAAGTTGAATCTGGTGAATAAAAAGCTGCCGGTCAGTGCTGGAATGTGTAGGACCGAACTCCTCTTTAGTAGTGGAAATTGGGGTCTGGTGTTTTCAGCTGGAAAGTCTTGCAGTTGAGTGAGGTTTTCTGTCATCAGCTATGGGTACTCATTGAAACATACAATTGCACCTCGTTTATATTTTATATAAAAAAAATATATATATATATATATATATACTGGTTTACATCAGATTAGTGCCACAGCCCTGACGTAAGAAAAAAAAAATATATATAAGTAAAGCCAAAAAATAATAGAAGGATCCTGTCCATCATAGCTGGAATTTCTTTTAGGGTTCCTGTATAAAAGTGTTTGTTAAATTTAACCCACATGTATATTGATATATAGAGAAATAACCTTAACCAGAGATACTGGTTAAATTCCAAGGAATTATGGCAACATGAATTCCAGAGACGCTGGAAAATCCCTCATTGAAATACTTTCTACTGAAAGCTGCTTGGAAGCAGCACAGCCGGTAGTGACCAGGACGTTTTGTGCTCACAGCAATTTTCCTGCATGAACACCCCAGAAATAGGTGCTGTCGCTGCCTGTTGAACAGTCCCAGTTTAAACCAGCAAAGGCACCAAAGACCAGTTGTAGTAGTAACTGCAGGGTTCAGGGGGTAAGAGACACCCTTGTAAGACAGAGACATTTCAATGAGCATTCCATGTTCCGAACTAAAGGATAAAATATATCCTAGGCCCAGGCCCCTCAAGAGCCAGAATACAGTAGATTTCAACTCCTGATTTACCGTGACAGCCTTCAGCTGCCTTGCCAGCAATCTGGGGTCCAGATCAAGGTCTTTTTTTTCACATTGTTAATTGTGGGAACAGGTGCTGAAGAGCCTCTTTCTCCTGCAGGCAATTCTGTTTGACTTCATCCACTGCCAAGAGCATGTCAGGGAACGCTTTGTACATCAGGCGATGTGAAATCTATGTATTCACCTTAATACTCCCTGACTACTTCTGAGTTCATCTCATAAATGAAGACACCCCTTTTCAGGTTTAAATGAAGGGATTGCTGCTCTGTATGATGTTTACCTTGCACCCTATTCTTAAAAGTGATGATGATGATGATTATGATATTAACAATATTACTACTACGACTACTACGACTAATGTAATAATAATAATAATAATAATAATAATAATAATAATAATAATAATAATAATCAGTGATGACAGTTCATTTACGTGAGTGTTTAACTATCTTCTTAATGTATATAATTAATTTATTACACTTAAAAAGGAACTCATGATTTAGTTCATGCTGCACATGATTCCATTTAAATTCCTTCCACTTACAGTAAAATGATACCACTGCTACTAACAATAATAATAACAGTCATAATGATAATCATTTATAAAGCACCTTCACAGATTGCCTCGGAGCGCCTTCCAAAGCAAGAATGATAGATCACATAGCAATTGAAGATACAGACTGCGAGTCCAGCTGTGCCCATCAATCATCAGACAATTACAACCATTTTCACTTGAGAAATAGGTGAATCAGGCTGGTACTGGAATTCAGAAAATAATTTAGTGACAGAATCGATGAGTTAGTGGATTCAACCAATAACGACTCACCAGGAGAGAAGAGCTCTCTTCAGCGAATTAGAATTGTAACACTTTTTGAAATGTTAATTTTGTTTGTTAAAAAATTCCGCTGAAACCTTTTTTTTTTTTTTTAACAACACAGATTACAAAACTGTGTGCTATGAAATTTGGTTGTTGAGAATCTGTTGCAAAAGTAGGCTTAGTTCAATTCCTTGGCTTTGAATATCAGCTACTTGCTTTCTGTGAGTGATGTAAGTGTGTGAGTTTAATTATCGTTGTTGGCACCGGGACGACCCGCTCTAATTATAAAGACGACTCAGCATGATTGTGGAGTTCCCTGCCTAAAGATCACTCTTGCTCAATTGTTTTATATGCTTCTGTTAATGACAAGCTTAAGCAAAAATATATGGTTATTTTTGTCATTTATTATGTACTTATTTGTGACTAATTAGCACATGATACATCATGTATAGCCTATTAACATGTCTTACTAACAGGTTACTAGACATTAAAAAAGGATTTGCGTGCCATTATTTATTTATTTATTTATTTATTTATTTATTTATTTATTTATTAGCAGATGCCCTTACCCAGGGCAACTTACAAAAACTACATAGAAAGAATTACAGTACAATTAAGAGCAAGATACAAAATACATTGACTTCAGTCCTAATAAGAGCAAATACAAAACACAATACGATTTGATATCGGGGCAGTTCAAGAGCAGATAACAGTGTTGATAGTTATATCAGGGTTAGATACAAGTGTAAGTGAAATACAAAATACTACAGATTGGGTTAAGTGCAAGATTAAATACAGTAAAATAGGGAGCAGGTAAGTGCAAGTTAAAGTGCATTAAAGGCAGAGCTCTATATTGTCCAGAAGGGAAGAGTTGAGTTTTACAGGTGTTGTCTGAAGAGGTCTGAAGTGAAGACTGTTCTTGGCCATAGTAGGTCCACCTAGCTGCTTGCATATGATTAATACTTTGGTAATAAAGCAGCAAACCAAAGTGGACCATGCATGGATAACACTCAATATCAGAGTTACACTTTGTTTCCAATAAAGGGCTTATTAGGAAGATGTTGGTCACTAGCAAAGAGTTTTGCAGCCCCCATTCTGAAGTGAAGGTTTAATTTTCATTAATTAAGAGCTTATTAGAAGCCTATAGGTCATTAATAAAGGGTTTTGCAGCCCCTATTCTGAAGTAAAGGCTTCTTTTACATTACTTAAGAACAGCAGCATTATTAATAGAGTTTTGACTTAGCAAATAATGCACAAGCAATTATCACCAGGGCATCTTTAATCAGTTGTGTAACCTGTATACTGAATTGTATACTTGCTCCTGCAGTGTATATAAGTTCAATTAAATCAACCTAATTACATTTTTTTAAATGGTAAAAACTGAAATCAGAAAATAATAAAACGATTTTCTGTTAATGTTAATTTGTGATAAAGCTGAAAACCATGTTGAAAATCACGTTCAAAATCCCTATTTCTGTAATGCTAATAATACCGACTATGGAAAAAATAAATAGCACTTTGTTTAAATTTCCAATGTTATCCCTTTACAAGAGATTGCTGATGGCCTTAGAAAAAAATGATGCATACATTGCACAAGTTGGTGCTGTATCTCTTTTGGAATGCAGAATGTATCTGACCTTTTTTGGAAAAAATATTTCCAATTTAAGATTGTATGTTTTACTGGGAAAATAATTATATAGAAATTTGTTACAAGTTTTAACAGTTCTTTAAAAAAACAAACAGATAAATTCCTAAATAAAAGACTTTTGTCTGTTTCTTTTTTACTTCAACTTAATTTTTTTTTTTTTTGTCAGGTTCATTAATGTGAGTAAGAGCTTCATGGAGTGCCTGGAGTCTTCACTTCAGTATACAAGTTGCACAACTGATTAAAGATGCCCTGGTGATAATTGCTTCTTTGTGCATTATTTGCTAGATCAAAACTGTATTTATGACATATGCTGCTAATAAGTTCTTAAGTAATGTAAAATAACCCTTTAGAACAGGGGCTGCAAAACCCTTTATTAATGACCTATAGGCTTCTAATAAGCTCTTAATTAATGAAAATTAAACCTTCACTTCAGAATAGGGGCTGCAAAACGTTTTACTAGTGACCAACATCCAAATAAGCCCTTTATTGGTAACAAAGTCCAACTCTGGGATAGAGTGTTATCCATGCATGGTCCACTATGTTTTATTACCAAGGTATTAATCATATACAAGCAGCTAGTAGGACCTAATATGGCCAAGAACAGTCTTCACTTCAGTATAAGGCATGCAAATATTAATATCCAGTAACCTGTTAGTAAGGCATGTTTGAGAATAAGCATAATAAGTACCTAACAAACCCTTATTAGGAGGCTATACATGATGTATTATGTGCTAATTAGTCAATATATACATACATAAGGAAACCCTAATGTTTTCTTCTGTGTTATAAGAAATGAGTAACACTTTACTGTAAATGTGACAGAAATTAATGATATGATTTCTTATTGAATTGCTTGAATGTACTTATCAATGTATGATGAATTCCACACTTGTTCATATGAACATCTCGCTCCAATTCACAGAAACTGATATCAAGAAATCCTACATTTTGGCACTGGGGTCAAATTAACCCCCCTTGTAGTTAATAGCCTGTCAATGTATTCCCTCATTGTTAAACTGTGTGCTGCTGTTAACCTTATCACTCTCACCGTGGCTTGTGACATCACGAGGTAGCATACCCATAATAAAGGCTAATGAGAGCCGATGAACTTCTAACAGCCTGGACTGCAGATACTGGCAACAAATTCACATGTCTTTACATGAGATCTGAATAGATTCCAGGTTAATGTTCTTTTAAACTGTTAATATGAAAATAATAATAACAAATGAAGACTACTATTGTAATGGAGTGGCAAACTATAGAAACAATCACCAATTGTAATTGAATAACATGGGTCTGTACGAATTTTAGCATTGTCAGTTTTTGGTTTCCTATTGTATGCAAACTTTTTAAAACTTAGAATATCAGTCCATTGGCTCCAAATTAGGGATGAATGCTGACTGTCTTTTTAGCCTGGTTTAGCCTGAGTCCAAACATAGAGTACAATGGTTTAGCCTGAATGTGAATTCATATAATGGTGGAAACCAGCCAGAAATGGCTTTTAATGGCTATTTACTGACAAGCACCTGTAAGCTGTGCTTTCTTCATTATTATTTTATTCTGAAGCAGCATCTAACAGAGCTGCTTGAAGTGGTAACAAGGGGATACTTCCTAATGCTAATGCAGTTCAAACAACTTAATACCAATTTCTTTTCTTTTTTTTTTTACTGCAGTGTTTGGTCCAAGCCAGCGCTGATTATTATGTATCACATTTATTATTAAATCAATACCATCTGTCTTTTATTGTCCCCGCTGCTATTGAATTGTCACACACTTGCTGGACATGCTGACATTTGGCTGTTGGGTGTGGGTGGTGTGTGGGGGGGCGGGGGTGTGTGCAGGGGTGGTGTGCGGGGGGTGTGTGTGCAGTGGTTTTGTGTGCAGGGGGGTGTGTGTGCAGGGGTGTGTGCAGGGGGGGGATTGGGTGTGTGCGGGGGTGGTGCGTGGGAGTGGTGTGCCTGGGGGGTGGTGTCGGAGGGCTGTGGTCAAGTGAAATGAGTTGAGTGAGCAGAGTGAGTGGAGTCTCTGCTGGAAGAAAACTAAGGGGAAGTTTCATTTAATAAAGACTTATCACTGGACTCTGCTTAGTGCAGCACTGCAATTTGAAATCAATTCAACTCTATATAAAAGTATCAGGGTATAAATGTTCAACCCGTTTTGATGACTGAGTCGTTCAGGTTTCACTATGATGATTCGTTTTAAGGGTTATAATGAAAATGAACTTGCAGTGTTTATTAAGTGGCCGTAAACACTAAAAAGAACAGTTTGCAATTTCAAATAATACCAATGCATTCCTGCAGAATAGCTATCAGTCCTAGGGTTTTATGGATGATTTCATCAGGAATCAGTGACCATTTTCTTAACTAGAAAATGCATTACAAAATAACTCCAACACATGAACTATTCCAATGTCACTACTCTGTAATTTAAATAAAATAATAATTTGCAACCAATAATATCAATTACAAAAACACTTGCCAAAGTGTTACCAAAAGATTAATGAGCTCAGATCAGTATTAGATCAATGCAAAGGACAGAAATTGATTTATTCAGTATTTTAAATGCATATACATAGAGAACATGCCCTTGACTGATGCCTTTTGAATATGATTGTGTTTGTATGTGTGTGTGCATTATAAGTGTCTTCTGTGTCTGTAGTAAGCTACACACTACAGCCCAGGAATTCTCTGGGAGAGTGTAGCAGTTCGATTCCAAACCATCTATCAAGGTGAGTTCCAGTGGAAGCTTATTGCCTCAAGTTTCTGTTGGATGTGCTTATGAGCTATTATTAGGTCCCGGAGGAGGTTGCTTGCGAATCTAATCCAGTACCTCTTCCTTCTTAGAGCAGTGTAGGGCACTCCACAGAGCACCCTACAAGACGGGCAGAAGCAGCTGCAGACTCCCTCGGAGCTGGTTCTTGGCAGTGCCCAGCTGTAATGAGCAGCCAACTGTGTATTTGGCACGGGAGCTACAGCAATGCTGTCCTTCCCCTGGAGGGCAAACTCTGACCCCAGCTCAATGCCAACGGAACTTCCCACAGTTCTCATCTGAATTCATATCCTGCTTGTTAGTTAGTGAAGAATTCAAAGGCATGGTTCTATCTGATGAAGCATTGTTAGTTATAATACTGCAGTGTTTTGCCGTGTGGCTGCATTTCATTCTGCTATAACATGTGGAAAGAATACTGTTCTATCACAGATAGTGTACGCTAGTTCTCATGATTAGGTTTGATTTTCTAAAAGAAACAAAAAAAAACATCTGTCACTACAGTATGTACTGAACAGAAAAAAGATGATGATTAAACAAACACAAAGGGCTGTATTCTGATCACAGTGCAAATGCGAGTGCAAGCGCAAACGACGCTTGCCCCCGATTCTGTGGGGCAAAAATGGAGAGGGAGATGTAAAAAAAAAAACCACTCCGCTGACATGGTATTCTGAAGACATTTCCTGCGCCGCTACATCACCACATGTCGGCATAAATTTCATGGTGTGGTATCATTAACATTTCACCGAAGCGATTCTGATGGGGTCCCAAATAAACAACTGAGCACTACGTTAAGACCCACTGAAACCAGGTTTATTTAGTGCCGCAAACGGGAACTTTAACAATTGAACACACTATAAAAAGCAAAGTAGTCCTAAGTAGCAACTGCGTGTGCTTGGACTGACATAAAAAGAGGAAGTAAAAGAAAGAAAAGTAAAAGAAAAGAAAAAAGAACCTACAAAAAAATGACAAAACATAAGAAGCTAATAATATTATTCGTAAATTAATAATTAACAAATATATGAATTAAAAACAAAATCCTATTTTGCAGATACAATGGAGTATTACATTTATTTTCACGAGGCCTTCGAGGAGGGCGGAGATGGTTGGGTTCCGTGAAATATTTCATGAGGAGATACGAGTGCAGAAATACTCCCGGGAGATGTACAGCGCGGAGGGACAGAAGGTGTAACCCCGGGGACCGAAGCCCTCCCTTGTGGTTCACGTACGCAACCACTGACACGTTGTCCGTGCGGACAAGGACATGTTTGTTGCGGAGCACAGGGAGAAAATGTTGTAGCGCGAGGTGGACTGTTCTCAGCTCTAGCGCATGTATGTGCGGGACATCCATCGTCCCGACCAGGATTCGCGGACTACTCTGCCTGCCCAGACCACCCCACAACCGGAGTTGGATGCGTCTGTCATCACTACTTGACGATCATAAATAACTCCCATCCTTAAGCCTCCACCAGCATAGTGCATTCCAGCACAGACGAGACACTGTCAGCTGAGGATGCTGTGCCCATCAGACCCAGTAGTTTCTGATACAACACTAATTGCACTGTGGACCCTGGTTGAAACAGGGCCAGGCAGTTGCGAATAGCAGCTACCCTGTCGTCTGACAGGTAGGCTCGCATTGCAAGGGAGTCCAGCCGGAGACCCAAATAAACCGTACTCTGCAACGGTGTTAATTGGATTTTTGCATCGTTGAGGGTGAGACCCAGCCTCGACAGATGTTCCATCACAATCGCTGTGTGGGCCACTGCTCCTGCCTGGAACTGGGAACAAATCAGCCAATCATCCAGGTAATTCATCACCCTGATCCCTTGCAGCCGCAAGGGAGCTAGGATGGCATCCATGCACTTTGAAAACGTGTGGGGGCTAAGGAGAGGTCGAATGGCAGCACGGAGAACTCGAAAACGCGAAGTGGAGATATTTCCTGTGCGCTGGACGGATAAGAACATGAAAATACGCATCCTTCAGGTCCACTGTTGTAAACCACTCTCCCAGCCAGACAGACTGGAGGATGCGGCGATGTGTGACCATTTGGAACCTCCTCTCCCTCAAGAACTTGTTGTTTCAGGTCTAGGATGGGGCGAAGGCCGTCGTCCTTCTTTGGCACCAAAAAATACCTTGAGTAGAACCCCTCTTTTTTGAGAGGTGTGTTCAACGAGACGGATGGCTTGTTTTTGAAGTAGTGTTTCTACCTTTTGTTTGAGGGCCAAAACCTGTAGAGGGTCGTTCACGGATGTGACCGTGATTCCTCGAAAGTGAGGAGATCCCGAGTGGAATTGCAGTACATAGCCGGTGTGTACGGTGGTGCGCACCCAAGAGTCTGAGGTGCAATTGCGCCAGTAGTGCAGATGGTGTTGTGCGTACGGTTGGGTCTGGAGCCTGTCTGGGGCGGTTCCGGTGGATCTGTCTCCTTGGGCCCTGGTGCGCTGGGGCCACACATCCCCCACATATAACACGAGACACAGAAAAAAAAAACAGGGGATTGAGTGTGCTGGTGAAACGAAGTGGCAAGTCCTCTAGGCACCAAGGGTGTCGAAGCACCGAAGTACCAAAGCTATTGTGCACCAGGCGCCCGAGGGTATTGAGAGTACTGAGACTACAAAGACCTCGAAGCGTCGAAGCGTTGAGGCGTACAGTCCTCGAGGTGCCAAGGGTGGCTATGGAGCTCAGGGGCCCGAGGCAACCGAGGGCACAATGTGTGACGCTCGAGGCGCGAAGCGCCGAGGGGTGGAGTCCACAAGGCACCAAGGGCATCGAAGCGCTGATACCGAGGCTCTGAGGCACCGAGGACCCGAGGGT
Organism: Acipenser ruthenus; assembly: GCF_902713425.1. Lineage (NCBI taxonomy): Eukaryota > Metazoa > Chordata > Actinopteri > Acipenseriformes > Acipenseridae > Acipenser > Acipenser ruthenus. Next base: position 6,250,369 of record NC_081207.1, on the reverse strand, counting down.
ACCGCAGGCCTAGACACGGGGGCGCTGAAGCACCGAGCACCAAGTACCAAGGGCAAGCACTGGACTGTGTGTTTGTGTCTGGGCTGCTTGCAGTCATACAACCAAGAACAGCGCATAGCTTGCAATGGTGTGGAGCATAGCCTGCAGACAGTTGCAGTGCAGTCACACAACTAGTGCAGCGTGAAGCTTGCAGTGGAGTGGCGCACCCAAGATGGTGTCCAGACCGCGTGGAGCCCTCAACCGGTGCAGCGCGTAGCTTGCAGCGAGGTAGTGCAGTCACAAACCTGGAGAAAGGAGAGAGACAGAAGAAAGAAAAAGAAAACACACCTGTTCCCTTTTTTTTTTTACACACTCACACCTTGTGGGTGAGTGGTGATGCTCAACAGTAAGGCCAAGGCCTAATGGAGGAAGCACGCGTTATTTATTTATTTATTTTTAAAACTGCAATGCAGTAGAAAGAGACACTCGACAGCAAGCTGGAGTGTTGTCCTTTTTTTTTTTTTTACTGTAACAGTAAAAACAACAGTAATCTGTGGCCTGTAGGGGCGCTAGGTTGCAGACACCAAGTGGGCGTACTGAAGTCGCCCAGAGCCCTCAAGTCAACAGCGGCTGCAGGGCGAGGCTGGACTCGTTGGAGGGTCATGTCTCCCGTCTCTCCTTTTTTTTTTTTTTTTACAGCTGCAAAGAGCAGAGGAAAAAACAGAAGGAATGTGCAGCAAACTGCAGAGGTTAGAAAGCAGGCTACAATCACCAAGTGATGTAGGCTGATGAAGAAAGATTTTTTTTTTTTAAACGAAACGCAGTTGCGTATGCATTTGCCCAGTCTTCAGTTGCCGAGTTTCTTATTCCTGAGAAGTGGCAAGCCTACTTCCAGCAATTAATTGCAAGGGAACTCCAGAAAACTCGAAGAAGGAGCTCTAAAGAGTCAATCACAACTGGAAAAAAGGTTTAGAGTAATACTCATCACTTTACCTACCTGTCTGTGAAAGGCAAAAGTATTCAATTTTGTGGTCATCTTCGAAATGAAAAGGAATGATCTACGACATAATGTCGTAGATTCCTCTATGCCTTTAATAGGCACTAGGGTCCCTGAGGTTGCACGCTCACACCACCAACACTAGATGGCGGTAGCGAGATGTCCCTCAGATGCTGTCCGCTCATTCTCCCTCACGGCGGCTCTGGTATACTTTCCCAAAAGTATTCAATTTGGCGGTCATCTTCGAATTGAAAGGGAACGATAGGTTACGGATGTAACCCCGGTTCCCTGGAAGAGAAGATGACCGCCAACCTTGTGAGGTGGCATCACTCGCATTCATAGGTTTAATGCAAAGGATTCTCCGCTCAGTGACTATTTATTACCTCGCTGAGGCGGGACCGAGGATGTCACTCCGCAGCGGGGCCTATCGGCAGCTTTGATATAAAATGCTCAGTAAATACCTGACAAGCAGGCATATCCCAAAAGTATTCAATTTGGCGGTCATCTTTGAATTGAAAGGGAACCGCACTCGCTACTTGCTCTGAAAAGGATTAAATAGTGTGGTTGTCGCTGCCCTTTGCAACTGAACTGTGTGTGTATACAAACCATATTAAGAGCAAAAGGTGAACTCACAACCGCATTTAGCCTATGTGTGTACGTAGCCTTATAGTTTTAATATTGGTTTGTGACGGGTTTGTAATATTATGTGACTTCTGTGATAAACGCATTCATTTTTTTTTTTTATTCATTTTTTTAACACGCGTTAATCGCCCTCTGTCTTGACCCTTTCAGCATACCGTAATTAATTCCCTGCAGCACTATTTTAATAAACCCGTGCATGCAACTCAAGAAGTGCAGTCGTCGATTCAATAGTGCCAGAAATGCATGTTAATAGCTTTCATTTTTGCCCCTTCCAAACCCAATTAAAAAACCCAGAAACAATGGTCAAGTATCAGTTTCACCTGCCAGTACTTGTGTTTTTTTTGGTGTGTTTCTGGTCTGACGTCACCCTACAGCCATCTCTTTCACATGGTTTAACAAAGTTATTTGGACAAGCAAAACTTGAAATCCTAAAGAAACAAATATGTAATGTGGTTATATGTTATATAAGGCAGTGCATATTTAATTAGAATTGTAGTATGGATCATGTGAAATGGTACAGAGCTGTTACAGTTACAATGTGAAATATCTTTAAATATATATATATATATATATATATATATATATATATATATATATATATATATATATTTTTTTTTTTTTTTCCGACTTTCAACAATTATTTACTGTTCAAATAAAAGTATTGAAAATAAGAGAAATCCCTTTCTGAACCGCTCTCTCACCCTCCCTCAATTTCTTTCTCTTCTTCATGTGTATGTTTAGACAGCTTCAGAGAGAATTACAGTGACAGTGCTTAGGAAATGATAGGTTGGTAGTGAGATATTTGTGCCCCATAAATTTTCCATTTCTCTAGTGTAATTTACGACAGGGGCTGGAGTATGCGAGACAGCTTGTGTCCCACTGTATCTATCTCCATCTGCTCAGCCACTTTAATTCTTCCATAAATTAAGTGTTTAAAGACAGCTCTCCCATCCATCTAGCTTTCATACTCTCTCCATCACTCTGTCTCCTTCACCCCACTTCGCTCTCCCCACGTACTCAGATAACCTCCTCTTGTTAAAATTCTCATCATATCAGCTTAATAACTTTCAACTCCTACTTTTTTATGTTTATGTTTTTTTCTCTTTGATGCATGTAAAGCCAATTTTTCCTGCCATAGCACAATAAGTAACTTCCTGTGTTACAGGAAATAGGTCCCCACCAAGCCATCACACTTTGCTAGTTAACACGGGTCTTATTACCTGTAACACAGAAAGTGAATGTAGGAAAGGAAACCAAAAACATTTAGACATACTATAATTCTTCAAATGAAGAAACTGGAAAAGACTTCTAGTCTAAAAGTTTATCTGAGTTTTTCTTAATTAACCTCAGGAACTACATATAATATTAGCCCCAATTCAGTGCTTTGAGTTGTTTATGCCATTTCCCTCTAATTAATGCATGTGTGTTAGCAGTACCATTGAATGATTTATTTTGTACAGGGGTTGGTTAAATTTTAAAGGACTTGCAGGTGCAGCTCATGCTGTGTTGGAGATTCCCCATTCTTCATTGAGACAGTGGCTTAATTTTTCATTTCAGCTGTTAGACTACAAGACACGTTGATCCTAGCTACAGAATGTTTGAGATTATTATGAGGCAAGAGAAAGTATTGACTTAGATGTGTAATAATAACCTAAACAACTAGAAGGGTAATTTGTTCCTCATTTTGCCCCTTAAATTGGTTTTCTAATTCTGGTCCTGAAGGGCATAAAACATGTTGGCACCAATCAGTATAGTCCGTATCACTTGAGGTTTACTGTGGTTTAAGGTTACACATAATGATGTTATGAGGGATGTAATAAAATAGCATAACCTTGTTCAACAGTCATTTCTGTGTATGTCATAAGTTAACTAAGTGTTTCAATAAAAAAAAAAAAAAAAAAGATTACAAACTAAACCTGAAGATACACTTTCAGGATCTGGCTGAATAACCATTTCCTGGTATCAAACAGCTGTAATAAAAAAGTATGCCAGCATTAGGTTTAGGGTTAAGGTTTTAAAGCCTTTGTAGTCACCCATTGCAAACAAAAGTACCCGTATATACAGTTGAATTACAGTGGGGTTTGCCTGTTCAGTACCCAGGTTAAGCTACATTCAAAAATGACTGACTGTTATGGGTTGTTAGTATTCAATAATTTTCGTTATTTGGTACATTTAAAAAATGGCTAAAAGGATACCGGCAGTATAATTACAATTTGAACCACTATAACGCTAACAACTTGGTATTAAAAAAGTCCAGAAGATGCCCTGACAAAAGTGTTTATACGATCTTAAATTGGGATAACTGACAAAGCAGGACAACAAATCTATTTTATCTATCATGTGTGTGATCAGCATATCGAGTTATGATTTTTTATTAAGAAATAAAAAAAGCATGCATTAAATATTCATATTCTTTTGGGAAAAGAATAAATAGATGCACAGAGATGGTTGGACTTCACTCTTAAGCAAAGCAAAGGAATTCTTTCCACTTTAATCACAACATGGAGTAGTCTCATGTGACACCCTGCCATACCAAATTATTTGATATCCGTGTTTGGTATTATATGGGGTTTCTGGAACTTTCATGTATGCTTCATTAACACAAACTTAGGTGTCATCTCTAATTTCCATAATCATGAAACGTGTGTGGCGATGGATGATCCAAAAAAATAAATAAATAAAATAATCATTGAGGTTTTTTTCATATCAAAAAGAAATGTTTACAGGATACCTGGTAATGAAAAAATAATTTAGCTTTTTCTGATTGAATAAAAAATTCTGTTTTAAAATGAAATGCTGACTATTAATAACACTATAACTGCTTACAGGAGAAAATAGGAACTTAGTAAGGTGACATAAATCAGAGACATAAAGTCCAGAGCCCAACTGGTCTTTGTTCAACCTGTACCCTAACTAAATTACTTAACTGAAACAATTAACGTCCCTCCAGTTCTTAATCCATTCATTATTTAAGTAAACCTTTAAAACCAGACTGGATTTGTTTACTCCCGATGTATGATATATATATATATATATATATATATATATATATATATATATATATATATATATATATATATATATATATATATATATATATATCCCAACAGCTATATAAATGGAAACATGGAGTACTTCAGATAAAAAGGCACTACAAACCAATAAATACATGAAGCAGACATTAATTCTTTTTTTTTTTTGTATAGTTCTACCTGGGGAAAAATACAGTGAGCCGTGTCTCAATTGCCTAGGAGGCGCGTATAAATCAAATACACCCTGAACCTTTCAATAGGAACTAATCAACAGGCTGTCCTCTCATAACTAGAGCTCTTAATTAGTGCTAATTATGGCAATTAGCGTGCAAATGAGGAGCAAATTAAACAATAAAAGCAAGATAAATATTAATACTAATTTGTATACCTAGTCCTATCAAGAAAGGGGATCCGAAATTGTTTCAATAAGTTTAAATTAGCACTCATTTACATAAATTAATCGAGGATAATTGAAAATTAAAATGAGGCTGAGTTTTTTTTTTTGGTTTTTTTTTTGAGGTTGTGGAAAAATAAATTCATAAGCTGGTTGGCAGAGTGAGTCAAGAGGAGGCCATATATCCATTGCTGTATTGTAGCACAACTACCATCAGGTAGTTGAGCGCGTATGGAAGTAAAGACCGCCACCTTAGAAACATGGCCCCCTACCAAGTTAATGCACGTCTAATCAAGATTTCATTGCGATTAGAAGCTGGTAAACTGAGCCTCTGTTGCTATTTAAAACATTTACATGTTTAAAGATTACTTTAAAAATCTTTCTGAATGATCCGCTGTCGAATACCGTCTGACTGTGCCCTCTAATGAAGCTTTCTAATTGGTGGATGACAGTTCTGAGGTCTTAGATACTACCATGATATTTTAGCATGCTTTACTATGCACCACTATGCCTACAAGAATGTGAACATCTTAAATGGCTAAGGACCCAATTCCCACAATCGTTCTAGAGAATACTGTACTACAACTTTATTTGCCAGTCAGAGTATATAAGCACTATTCGCTTAGAACAAGATCCCTTCACTCTGTAGGGGCACGGCTACAAACAAAGTACATTTATTTATTTATTTATCTATTGTTGTGGTTGGAAAAATCTCAGCTGCAGATCGCGGTTTATTTCTGGTTGGCGCACAAAACAGGATACAGTTTCTAGTCTGTCACAAGATCTGAGAGGTAAATATCCATTAAGCAGCAAACAGCGCTTAGGTAGAGAGACTGCAGTCAGTCCTTTATTTACTTTGAACTTGTCTGTAGAAACAAAGACATGGGTTGCATTCCCATCTGAGAACCTGGCATCAGTGAATGGAGCCATGCTGTAGACTGAAGCCAGCACAAAGAAATTATACCAGTGCTGGTTTCAAACACACTTCCTTCGGGTCCAGACATTGGCTGAGGGTTTTCAGAAGCCAAGGGTATTTTAGCATTCTGGAGTGGTATAGGCATCCGAATGCCAGATTAGGACAGGTAGTGGCCAGGAATACTATGCTTCACTTTCCCTTCCTCTTCACTCCCACAGTTTGCCCTCCACACCCTCAGCTGGGATGCACACACTTTCCTCCCTGATCACTAATTATTTAGCCATCGAAGTCCATCTTGCAAACATACTTGCATTTTTTTTTTTTTTTTTTAAATATGAAGGCAGTAGAAAGAACATGTTTCTTCTCTCATCCTCCGGTGAAAGGGTTATTGAGGTGGCTGTAATTTGATAAGATTAATAAACTCTGTGGGCTGCAAGCAACTCAGCAGTTTCAGAAAGCACTTTGCCGACCTCACACCTCCTCTTTTATAAATCCTGATGTGGAAAAATCCCTGACTTCGGCAGCCGCGGGGCCACCTATTGATTACCTCTCTTCCCCAATCATATCTGAATGGGTGATGGATCACAAAGCTATTCAAGGAGGAGGAGCAGGAAGAGCTGCTGTCTGCCAAGCCAAGCCAAGCCAAGTCAAGCCAATCTTAATAATAAACTGGGGAGACCCAAAGACTTGTTTCAGCTGAACGGCATTTTCCAAATGTTGTAACCAAGTAAATGCGCCTCCTTGCATCTGGTTTACCATCCAGCAGTTTTTATAACCATCTCCTGCAAATGTGATCTTTGTTTGACGGCTGCCTTTCCTTTCTGCTCCTTGTGAAAGCCGAATGATGTTGCCTTACTTGAATATACAACAGGCGACTAATGGATGTGGACTTTCTCATTTTGTGGTTAAGTGAGGGCTCTTGCATTAGTAAGTAGGCTCTACAGTACTATACCTGTGTTAATAATGGAGACAGACTGCCCTCAGCCCTTTCCTGCAGAGCTCACTGATTATATTCAGCCTGGTGGAGGTAAGAATATAAATATACAGGTATATTGAAAAAAGAGCAAGCAGACTTTTTATAGTTCATGTCGTGAGAAATATTTGAGTCAGATGTTTAGAGCCAAACTGCATTCTCAGTTCCAACAGTATTTACTCTGTGTGTTCTACAGACTGTGGTGTTATCCTTTATTAGACAGGCTTTTCAGAGTTTAATCATTTTTTTTAGCTACTGTTAAGTTTTTCACTAGGCTTTTCTGCTCTTTACTGTTTTTATAATGGGGATATGTGAATAACATGAGCTGAAATAACTTTTACCATTTTAATTAATTTTATTCACATTCTCTTAGGATTTTTTTTTTCATTTTTTGTTCAACAGAATCCTTGATGGCTGATTGTTATAATTCTGTAAAGGATCTAGAAGTACAATATTGGTTTGTGTTTGTGTCTGTTCTTTCTTCCATATAATAAGCTGTCTTCCCCAGAATACTTAATGTAGACGTATTGCAGACTATGTAACTTGCCATGGCCTTCCAGGGTAAATATCTGTACCTTCAGGGCAATATCAGGAATGGACAAATCCCCCCTTGTCCCAGGCATTGCCACAGCACTCCTCTCAGCTGCCGATGTGAAGAAACATTGAGCTGTTTACCAGTGGACAGCATGTACTTCACTTTTTTTTCATTTCTCCAAATGGCTTGTAAATTACATTGTATAAACAGCTCAAGTCGGGGAGTAAATCAAGCGGAGACAAATAAAAAATGGGATCGCTGGAAGATTAAATGTGGCTGAGTCTTGAAAAACAAATATTTCAATAAGTTTGGGTGGTGCCACATACAGTCCAAACCAACAAGAAAACAAATTTCCAAACTACAGTACAACTTATGATATGAGATTCCAGGACCTACCCAACAAAACTTTTTTTAATTACCTTGCACCCTAAATCCTAATGCACTGTGGTAACATGGTGAAAACAAAGGTGTAGTGAAGCATAGTGACAGGATATTGAAAGCATGGCAAAGCACGAGCACACATAGTGAATTATTGAGAAAAACTCAAATTAACTAAGTATAGGTAAGCAAACTTTATTCATGTGTTGAAATGACAGAAATGAAAATGTGGCAATATGATACTTGTTACCAGTGAGTGCCGGCCCATTTCAGCACTGTACTCGGCATTAGACACTCTTGTGAAGGTTTGCCAAGGAAACCCTACCAGCTCCAATGTAAGTTAGCATGTAAACATGAGACTCCAGTCCCCAGTGCTGCCAGCTTTTGCATCTCCCCAGCATTAAATTAATTTCGAACCATTAATGAAGAAAAAAGAGATTGAAAAAGAAAATATCTCCCTCTTGTTTTGTTGGCAGTTATATAATAACGTATTTGAGTCAAATTGAGTTTGTCCTTAATTACAGCAGCCTCCAGATATTGCTTCATTTATGTTATACCAGTTAATGTAGTCGCCTGTCATGTTCGCAACACACACACAACACATTTCTATGCTCACACATAGCAAACGTGCACACACAGACACACACAATCTCTCTCACACAGGAGGTGCTTGCTACGGTTTGCTAGACTGTCAGGAACATAATTTTTTTTTTCCCTTTAATTACACGTTCAGCACTTCGGAGAAAATTAGATTGTATTAATTCAATTTTGCTGGCCTGGCTGTAATAAAATTAAATGTGTTACTATCGCACAGTTAAATTAGTTAAATGGAGAAGAAGGAGTCGGGGGGGAAAAATTGACCCACAATCTCTTTATGGTTAATCAGACATCTGAATTTTGGCTTTGGGTGGGGGCTTCCAATGGGGGGAATGGGGCAAAGAGTTGATTATCAAATAGACAATAATGGCTTCTGCCTGGTGGACAGGCATCTACCTGCATCCCAGAAAGAGATCTTGCTGTTGACATAGCAGTGCAGCTATATACACAGGAATCAGGTGGAAACCAATGTCTTGACAGCTTGTCCGTCTCATAGGACAACATAGTGGAGTGGAGTGGTGCAGACATTAAGTCCTTCCCAACTCACTATAAACACCACAATATAAAAACACCACCATATTAATTGACTTTACATGTCTGTGTAAACCCCTATTTCCTTCCTGCCATGGTTTGGTTTTATACTAGGTCAACCGGGATTACAAAATAGAATTGGTCTAGGAAAAAATGTAAATTTAAAATCAAAACAAATCAGAGAATAAGGAAAACGCTGCTGAAATACTTTTGATTAGATTGCTTGAGCAATGTAAGTATAATAGAGAAGGATGGGAACTGTTTCTTTAGATGTTTAGGTTTGGTTTTATATGGTTCACAAAATGACCATCGAACTACTAGACATAATGTAATAGAACTAATGGAAAGCAATATAAAACGATATGAAATGTACATCGACTCAGTGACCCATATTGAAAAAATTAAATTAAGTGAAATTAATTAAATAATACGACTACATATGAAGAAGTTGAAAGCAGTAAGACCAATGAATCGGTAAAAGAGGTTAAGCAAATTGTGGAAAGACTATACAATAAAGGCATTATATCAAAAGAATTAAAAATAAATACATGCAGCCAAGAACAGGCCTTGCAAGAGGAAATCCTAAAATGCACAAAGAAAATCACCCTATGCGAATGATAGTCAGCACGATTGATAATACAACACACATACTAGCTGAAATAGGTCACACGTTGAGAAATTGCCAAGCTATGTTAAGGATACAACACCATTTTTAAAAAGACTTGAATCACTAAAGCACAACCTTCCAGAGAATACAATTTTATTTTGCATGGATGTAAAATCCTTGTACCCAAGTGTCCCTCGTAAAGAAACTTCAGAAGCTTGTCAAAAAGCACTAGATAATAGACTAGATAAATCAATACCAATACCATGATCAACGTCGTTTTAGAAAACAGTTATTTTACAAACAAAACGATGGTACAGCAATAGGATCTAAATTAGGATTGCATTTTGCCAGAACATGCATGGGGAAAGGGGAAGAACAATTACTTAGAAAATCGGAAAGAGAACCTTTAGAATACATTTGTTTGTAGATGATATTTTTGGGGTTTGGACACATGGAGAAGAATCTCTTTTCCAGTTTCATAAAATGGCAAATGAAATACACAGTAATATTAAGGTGGACCTTCGATGGACAAGGAAAGAAATAGAATTTTTAGATACCATAGTAAAACTTGAAGAAGGTTCATTTGAGTCTGACCTCTTCTGTAAACCTACTGACATGCACCAGTATTTACACATGTCCTCTGCACATCCAATACACACTAAAAGGGCAATCCCAAAGGGTATAGGAATAAGAATACGAAGAATATGCTCAAAAGAAAGTGACTCTGTAAAACAATGAAATGTATTAAAAACAATCTTAAAAAAAGGATACAAAGAAAAAATTATAGACAGAGTTAAGAAAAGTGGATAAACTAAAAAGAGATTATCTACTAGATTATAGAATTGAGATAAAAAGGTCAAAAGAGTCACATTAGTAATGACTTACTCTAAACTATTGCCGAATATTTCTAAGATAGTTTGGAAACACTTGCGGATTCTACATAATTCAGAAAAATTGAAAAAAAGTATTTCTTAAGGCCCCAGTTGTAGCATTCAAAAGAGAAGCTAATTTAGGTTATATTTTAATTCACAGTAAACATGAAATAATAATTGACAGAATAGGTTCTACAAATACTTGCACTAGTACATGTAAAGTGTACAAAAGTAAACATAATTAAACATAAGAACAACACATATCCACTAAAAACTAATACCTACTGTAAAAATAGCAGTGTTGTTTATGGAATAGCCTGTGAAAAATGTGATGAAATAAAATATGTTGGAGAGACTGGAACAACTTTATATAAAATAATTCAGAACCACCTTTCATTAATTAGAAATAAAAAATAATGAATGAACCAGTACAGCACTTCACCAGTCAAGGACATGACATAAATGATGTAAAGTTTGTAGTATTAGAACAGCTAAAATTAGACAATGCGACATATAGAAGAATAAAAGAAAGTAAATGGATAAATAGGATAAACACGATTATGCCAGCGGGACTCAACAGAAAAGAATGAACTAATTAACTCCAATAAACATATAACATTTAAATAAATAAATAAACAAAATTCATTCAAAAGTTGTAAATGCTGATGCGCTGGGGAGGCCAAATCAAGGCTGATCCTCAGAGCCAGCATTGCATGATAATATAAATATAAGTTTATATAAAATAATGTTAATTAGAATTAGTACAGATTTAAAGATATAAGTAAAAATGATTATTATTACTTATTTCTTTGCAGATGCCCTTATCCAGGGCAACTTACAATTGTTACAAGATATCACATTATTTTTACATACAATTACATTATTTTTTTACACATAATTACCTACAGTTGGGTTTTTACTTGAGCAATCTAGGTAAAGTACCTTGCTCAAGGGTATAGCAGCAGTGTCCCCCACCTGGGATTGAACCCACAACCGTTGGTCAAGAGTCCAGAGCCCTAACCACTACTCCACACTGCTGCCCATGATGTGACAATATATAGAACACCATTACATCATGTATTTGATAAATCATGGATTTGAATGTAAACAATAACAAGTAATTGTCATGCCGTCAAAAACCTATAAATACCTCCAATGTTGTGATTCAAACACATGCTCCCTTGAGAAAGATATGTACATATCTTTGAGCTAATATACAACTCTGGAAAAAATTAAGAGACCACTGCAAAATTATCAGTTTCTCTGGTTTTACTATTTATAGGTATGTGTTTGGGTAAAATGAACATTTTTGTTTTATTCTATAAACTACTGACAACATTTCCCCCAAATTCCAAATAAAAATATTGTCATTTAGAGCATTTATTTGCAGAAAATGGTCAAAATGGACAACTGTTCAAAATAACAAAAAAGATGCAGTGTTGTCAGACCTCGAATAATGCAAAGAAAATAAGTTCATATTCATTTTTAAACAACACAATACTAATGTTTTAACTTTGGAAGAGTTCAGAAATCAATATTTGGTGGAATAACCCTGATTTTCAAGCACAGCTTTCATGCGTCTTGGCATGCTCTCCACCAGTCTTTCACATTGATGTTGGGTGACTTTATGCCACTCCTGGCACAAAAATTCAAGCAGCTCGGCTTTGTTTGATGGCTTGTGACTATCCATCTTCCTCTTGATCACGTTCCAGAGGTTTTCAATGGGGTTCAGGTCTGGAGATTGGGCTGGCCATGACAGGGTCTTGATCTGGTGGTCCTCCATCCACACCTTGATTGACCTGGCTGTGTGGCATGGAGCATTGTCCTGCTGGAAAAACCAATCCTCAGAGTTGGGGAACATTGTCAGAGCAGAAGGAAAGAAGTTTTCTTCCAGGACAACCTTGTACTTGGCTGTTACAAACACACACCATTAGAGCCATTGCTTGAGACTCTTTTTTCTTTCTTTCTTACTTATTAGGTTCCAGTTGCATTTTCCCATAGACATACTGGATTCGACTTCTAAGACCCTGTATCAGTGCAAAACTTTAGTTACCCGTTGTTTCTCTTCTTGCTGCTTTCTGCCCCAGGAATAATGTAATTTGCTGTATGAAATCCACAACAAGCTGTGGTACTATAGCACTAGCAAAAACAGGAGGGTTCTCTGCACTGTGAAGGCTGCAGTTTATGTAAAAGCATTCGTTCAGTGCCTAATCTTTTCTACATTGTATTTCATGAGGTGCCACTCCCTTTACACTGTGTCCCCTCGGATGCTTTATGTTTGTTGATGTGTTGTTAGTAGTAGTACTAGCAGTCGTAGTAGTAAGAGCTCAGTAATGTTTCTGAAGAAAGTCTTTGAAATTCAATTCAAATGTATTTTGGATGCGTAGTGAATGGGGGCTGAGACCAGCAGAGCATGCCTTTGGTTAACTTCCCCGGCCCCTCTTCTATCAACACTGTGGGTAATTGAACCCACTCCAGGTAGGGCTCATCTCTCAGCACAGGCAGAGTTCACAGCACGGCCTCTCACACAAGGACCATTATCTCCCACATTACTACAGCAGAGGTATTGATTTTCCTCTCAGCGACGACGGCCTCTGGTAATTCTTTTAAACGGTAATAACTAACCGTGCCTTCCTTCTCCTTTTTACTCCTTTTTTTTAGCTAAACATGATACTCAAATTTGAGTGGCTAATTCTTTTGCGCTCATGCTGTTCCACATTGTGTCATAATTGGCGCAGAATTGATTTATGTCTCCTTTTACACCCTTCTTAACAGCTGATGAGCGATGTCCTGTCATAACAGCTTTATCCAGAATTTTTTGTTCGGAATATGTTACATTCCCGTCTCGTCTTTCTTGCGGTTGACTCAAACAAGATTTTTTTTTTTTTTGTTCTAAGTTACTGGGAGGCTGTATGTACCTTAGGATATAGCTTGACTTTGTGGGATTGTTATTTCAATAAAACTAAAGAATGATATATTCCAGTAGACAAAACAGGCCCACATCAGTTGAATCTCAAACTACAGTACAAGGAAGATTGCCAAAACACACATCTAGTGCACTAAAATGTGAGTTTGCAGTATTAAATACTTGTTTATTGTTTAACCTTTTTCGGACCATTTATTGTATATTTGCTCAGTAGAACATTAGAAAAAGCCACATGAGCATACAGTACTGTAGGGCTGCTTATGAATCTGTGAAATTATACTTTCTCTAAAATGTGTTTGACTATAATTGGGTAAATTAATTGTACATTTTGTTACATATAGTCATCCTGAGGTGTATATTCTTTGTGAAATAAACAATCAAAGTAGAAAAGCTGTGCAGTAATTGGAAGGTTGTACATGTTTGTCTACAGTATAAAGGTTAAACAAAAACAATGACAACTAAGTTATGTCTATGAAGCTGGGGAGACCATTTTAATAAAGGCAGTGGTTTTACATATTTGCCACTGTTTAGTTTGTGGACTGTGGGGGGGGATGAGCACTTAATAGCAAGAACTGCTGGTTCCACGATACATGTGGTTTCGTTTGATCAATAACAGGCAGAAAGGGGACTAGAATCCCTTGAAGCAGTTAACCCTGAGCCGAATAAACCTCTTCACTTGTGTGATTCGCCTCCCAGCAGTCATGTATCCCATCTCCCATCTGCATGTGCAGTAGAGCTGTCTGTGTGTGGCAATGTTTACTCCAATAGCTTCTAATCCCAGGTCAAGAAGCTATTTTGCTTCTAAAATTTCTATGTGAGGGGTCAGCAATGCCAGTGACATTGTTTAAACTGTAACTTACATTCTTTGAGTGTATGTATAAAATAGTGTGCAACAAGGTTATGGAAATCTAAATATTTGTTTATTGTTGTAAAATTAGCCATGAAAAAAATCAACCATTTTTTCTTTACTAAACTAGATATGTTAAATTCGGAACTGTGTATTACCTTTAGATAACAAGGTATGATATTTTGCAATTATCTATAGTGCTTATGGATGGGAAATCACTTTGGCTAAAGCTTGGAACAAAGGTACAGGTCAATGGTGAGCTTCCACACACTGGCATTGCTATTACACCTTAAGAAAACTGCCTTGAACAACCTATTTTCTGGTCTTTTCCAAACATTATATTTTGCTAAATTGTAGGGCTGTATTTACCTATCTTACTGTGATCTAAGCAAGATTCAAACCCATGCCTCCACTGGATAGTGCTTAAAATTAGTTTTGACCTTTTGATTGTTTGGATCGGTAAGTTTCAAACTGGAATTAAGACCAGCCATCCAGAGGGTGAACATCAACATCAACCCACTGCACCACCTAGCCCCCTTTCACTGTTATTCAGTCAGGAAAACTCATGCGATAGGAAGAACAATATTTATTAAGCTTAGGGTAGACAATACTACGTTATACGTATTTTTGTTACATCTTTGGCCTTTGGCCTCGCCCTCCGAGGAAGGCATGGGCGGGGGGGCACTATCCAGTGAAGCAGAAAACACAGGTGGAGGAGACGAACTCTGACTGGATTGAAGTAAGATATAAAGCCCTTTCTAGCTGATCATTGGACGTGATGTTCATCGAATGACGAATGAGATACTGTACTTTCCATTTGACTGACGAATATCTGGTAATGGAGGCACCTAATATGTTGATGTTTACAGTTTTAATCTATCTGAAAAGTGAGTTCCCTGCCTGAACCACTACTTTGCTGAATTTCAATTGTTCAGCCCTGTAACTGCTAGTCGATCAGTGGTGGGCAGATTCCAGGAAGGAAAGGGCTTGGTAGTAGCGATGCATGCTCACCGTCATCTTATTTCTACTTAGAAAAGCTGAGAGCAGTAAAAGACGGCCCGAGGCATAGCTCGCCTTTTCAAACTCCAAGTGCTGTGAGATACAAATCGGACAGGCATTGCTGAATGTGCAGGAGCTGTCAGCTGAGCTATGGCTTGTAACATGAGTTAGTGCGGCTATCAGAGAGAGAGTGTGAGAGGGAGAGAGAGAGAGAGGCAGAGGGGGTATTAGTGCTTAGGACCAAACTAGCACTACCAAAGCCCAGCTCATACATTAGTAATAGCTGGAGTAATTCATGTCTCATTCATTATAGATGGCCACAGCTACACCTGGAAAGTGTGTAGTCTATAAAGAGGTTAAAGATTGGCCAATTTGTCTGAGGATTTGGTGCTGTTGCTGTTTACATTTGGAAAGTATGTGAGCAATGCATAATTAGATAAATAACTAGACATTGTAACAGTCATTAAAATAAAAGTCTGTTTCTGATGTATTACCCTGACCCAAATTATCTTGAATGGCAATTCCATAGTTCTGTACTAATGACCATTGGCTGCACAATAGTAGCTACAATGATAGTAACATTTCAGTATTTCAAAATTCTGATGATATCAAAATAGTGTGAACCAATCCACATGGGTAATCCATTGCTGTACTACGGCACAGTATCAGTACCAGGCAGTGTACTAATCGGTTGTGTCATCACCAATATAGATGATGGAACCAGATACAGATTAGCAGATGTCTATTATCATTAAAAACAATATTTTATCCTCACGCATGCAGTACTTATTACAAAATGTTTACGGATACGATAGATGGATAGTTAGCTGATTAACAGATGTCCGCTACAATAGAATTAAACAGCAGTATTTTATGTTTTGTGGATAAATGATTTCCTGTCTTAGAACCATAAAACATCAACTAAATTATAGGGGGAAAATAAACAATTTGGGAAATGGTTAACCCATGCAAGCGAGGGAGTTAATGTTAACCAATATTTAATCTTGTATTAACACATCATCATCAGTGATGCATTACTTCAATCATAGTCAATATTTACTATTTATTGCATGACCTCATTGTTTATATTATAATGTACATACTGAGTATATATATAGCATACTGTTTTTTTTTTTTTGTTAACTTGGAGTCTTTCCCAACAGTTGTCATATATTGTTCCTCAAGGGCTCCATTTAAAATGTGTGGTACAAGACGGCTGTAGCCACATATTCTCAGCTAGTACAGTGTGAATCTGTTTAATAGGCACCGCTAAGTGTGAGAAGACAGTCGACAATAATCTAGAGTGACCTTTTGTGAAGGAACTCTTCTGTGTTCAAATAACACATCATCTTTTGTTCCCATTACTGAGCACTATATATATATATATATATATATATATATATATATATATATATATATATATATATATATATATAATAACCTAAACAATTCATGAGCTCCTCAAAGAGGAAAAAACTGTACCACTTATCGAATTAATATTTTATTTTGTTTTAAACTATGTACAACCTTTCAGTTCACTTGCCCTTAGCTTCTCCTTATTCAGGCGGACTAAAATACTGTCAGATACATTTGGATTAGGCTCCACAGATCTTTAAAGCACCTTGGAGCCTTTTGGTACAGCTATGGAATAAAAAGGTACTGCTTGGCAATCAGGATAAGAAATGACAGTTCTCAGTAAACTTTATTAACATTAACTGTAGAACCATAAATTTTAGAAAAACAAAGAACGGGACCAAAAAAGACCAAGAGGAGGCTGTGTGGTCCAGTGGTTAAAGAAACGGGCTTCTAACCAGGAGGTCCCTGGTTCAAATCCCACCTCCACCACTGTCTCATTGTGTGACCCTGAGCAAGTCACTTAATCTCCTTGTGCTCCATCTTTCGGGTGAGACGTAGTTGTAAGTGACTCTGCAGCTGATGCATAGTTCACACACCCTAGTCTCTGTAAGTCGCCTTGGATAAAGGCATCTGCTAAATAAATAAATAATAATAATAAAATGAAGTCCTACTGGAGTTTTATATCCTCAGTATTCTTTTTTGTTATATCACCAAAAACATACACAATTGCATGTAAATATAAAACACAAATTAGATTTGTCCCTACATGTCAATTGTTGTACCATAATCCTGTAAGTGAGTTATGGTAAATAAATAAAGTAAAATGTATCTATTTATTTAAAAAAAAAAGCCCCCAGTCAACACACCAAGAGTACTGGCAGTGTGAACAAAAAAGCTGTCACTGATATTATTTTACTTAAGACAGACGTCTGATTGGCAGTGTATTAAATGTAGACAAAATAAACACCCATAATTTGATCATAGCCAGTTATTTTCTCTCTCTCTTGCTCTGTCTCTCTCCGAAGCATAACCGCTGGCATATCTTGCAGAAAATGTATTTGATTGAGCAGAGTGCTTGCCAGTCAATATTTTGGGCTGAACTTGCTAAAACCGAGCAAGAGCTCTGTAAAAGGAAAGAGACAGCTGTCTGGAGCAGGTCCAGTTGCAGCTGAAGGACTTTGCGTTAGAGGAATGAGTCCCCTAGGGGGGATTGGCCTGAAATGCCACTCTATCGTTTCAACTGATGGTGATGGTGATGAAAAAGGGGTCTTTCATGTTGTTGGCTGTTTTCAGTACAAGTTCCAGATTTTCTATTACCTCGTACTGAACATGTTTGCTATTTTATGCACTTGCTTTCAAGTGTCGGCATTGCGTTGGCCCTGGTTCAATGCATGAAAGGCATAGATTCACTGGTCATCATTTTCAGACTAAGCCAAGCTGCTCCTGACATCAGTGTAATTGACTGATGGCACATGCCTTTCACAGGTTTTCAGCTCAGCAGGAATAAAACTTTCTTAGAGCACTTGAGTGGTTGTGTCTGTGCTTTTCAGTCAGTGGCCTGAGGTGAACACAGGCGACTTCTGTACAAGAGGTCAAATGTCAGATCCCCAGCCATGACTGGTCTGCCCCGGAGAAGTCAATCACCTAAGATATACAGAATAATCAAAGAGACTGTATCTTTTTTATTATTATTATTATTATTATTATTATTATTATTATTATTATTATTATTATTATATAGTTCTCGACTGCTTTTTTCAAACAGCCTAAATCCTGTTTTTTTATTATTAGTTATACCCAGTGAAATTATTTTGTTCCTTTAATCTTCACAGTTAATCAATTCTATTATTGTTCTGTGCCGATGTCAGAACTGTATTTAAATAGACTATAAACATTTTATTTTCACGTCACCTTTTAAAAAATAATAAGATCCCTCTTATTATTGGTCTGAATAGTTATACAGTGTATCAACAAAACAAAAAAATTAAGCAATACTGTACGTACAAAGCTGTAATTTCAGGTCAGGCACAGTTATTATGTCACAGTTACAGTTTGTGTGTGTATATATATATATATACACACAATATATATATATATATATATATATATATATATATATATATATATATATATATATATATATATCGTGGTATTTTTAAATGTTGATTCAGACAGCGTACTAGTCTTCATTAGAAAGTAACTATCTACATTCACAACAACCCCATTGACGGTTTGCATACAAGCAGCTTCGCAGGTGCTCTGGTCCTGGAGGCTAACTTTGCTTGTGTCAGCAGTGTACACCTAATGGAACTAACGAGAGGAGCAGTCAGGCAGGCAAGCCTGGTTTGTGACAGGAGGCAGAACGTGAGAAACACTTTATTATTATTGCTGGGCCATTGTCATAACCGTCCTGACAACTCTTAACATAAAAAAGCAAGTCAATAAATAGAGAAGCCATTGATAGCCCCCTATTATCCCAGCAGTTACCGAAGTGATGCGGATAACAGCTAATAAAGGCGATGGCTGGAACAGGATAGTGGAACTTGACCTATAGTTGGCTGCCATGCTGGCTAGGGCTCCTAATTCGGTGGGTGGATTAAGGCCTAATTTGGAATTTGGATTTATTTATTTATTTAATTATGTTTTTTCTTACTTTCTTACTGTTCCCTCTTGTGTCCTGGTGACATAGCATTTAATGGACTCCCCAGTGTGACCAAACCGCTTCAATTAATTCCTGCTCCATTGCCCTGGCCTTTACAAAGCATCTCTGACTGCAGGCCTAAGGCGGAGTTTACTTTGGAAGGGGAATATTCAGTGTGTGTGGTGGTAGTGGGGTGGGGGGGTAGGGTTGGGGGGTCTTGTCTGCCACAAGAAGATTTCATTTAGGATAGAGTGAACACATCTGCAGATTCAAGAGAGGATCATGTTTCAAAATCGAACTCCTTTGTTTGTTCAACGACTGCACATTGTTGAGCTGACCTAAAATACCTAACAAGTTTGTATGAATTGCTATAGAGGTGAGGAGCAAGGCCGTTGATGTAAAAAGCTGCTACGATTATCATGACTTAATTTTACTTCATTGGAATTCAATAGGAAATAATACCTTAATATCTTATGTAATATGTCATTTGCTGTCAGAAATAACAGTAATGCTTTTTCTTTTCTTAGTCACGCTTTTTTGTCTCCAATTTTACTTTTGGTTCATTTTCTAGCTTTCAAATCCTCTTTACCGGGAGTGCAGACATTTTGACTGGTGGAATAAAACAGTGTGTCTTAATCAACTGCTCTGTACTCAGAAGAACAGGGTCTGCGTGTGTGTGTGAATGGGGAGGGGGTGGGGGGGGGGGGGGGGTTGATCTCCCTGGGGCACTATCAAGGCTTCTCCATTGGTGCTACAGTAATGTATTTGACTCCTGAAGCGGAAAAACTACCAATTACTGCTTGCTGGATAACTGCCTGGGCCCGGGGATCCAAACAACACTGAAAAATAGGTTGGTGGGGGAGATGAGGTTTTTTGTCAGCATTTTAAATGGCTAACTGGTAAAGAACATGGCTTTTAGAGATGTCTCGTTTCTGAGGTGTCACCTTGCAAAGTTGTCTTCCTACTGATATTACATTAACATTTTAGCAAAAACCAAGGTAGTGAAAGTATATCACAACATAAAGCTATTGACAAAGAAATCTAGAAAGGTAACCAAGCTGACTTTCAATCATTGGTCATCTTTGATGTTGTATCTATGGTGTTCATCCAGTCAAGGCTTTCTGATGGCAGAAGGAAAGCAACCAGCTTGTTCCCGATATGGACTGGCCAAGTTCACACTATAATTATCTCAGAACTGAGGTTCTCCTAATGCCATTCTGCACCATCCTCCCAAAGTAATGTCTAGCAGAAACTCCCCCAGCCTAATCTAATTGAGTTCAATCTAATTAAATAAAATGTACCTCATGGGGCAGAAGCATAATGGCATTTCATAAAATGTTGTTTACTTCATTCCTGGTTATGACTCTGCAACACCCCCCCCCTTGCCCAAAATTTGGTATTAATAGTTGAAGTTTGACCTTGATGTTACCCGCAGATGTACTAGTGACGGGCTGCTTATGGCCCTGCGTGCCAGTCAACGGAAGTTACCATGGTCTGTTGTGCTCTACCCTGGAGTTAGGCCATCTGGCCTCTGTGCCTCCCAGCACTGGGTTCTCTCCTTTGTCCCAGTGCTAGCTCTAAGTACAACAGCTTTATCAGTGGGCAAGGGTTGTTGTCATCTCTATTTATATAATTGGAGCTTCCTGTATTTGTTCCCAATTTTTCTAAACTTCCATCTGTGTGAACATTTACTCGAGGAAAATGTGTTTTGGATTGTAACTACAGTATGTCTGTTTCTTTTGGAAGCCTTCACTTACAACCCTGAAGGAGGGACACTCTGTGTTGTTGCTTGGCCATGGGGCTACATGTTCTTTAACAATTGCAGAAGGTAAAACGAGTAATATTGCAGGCCTGTTGTCAGCAGCCTTTCGGTTTAAACCTCAGCACAGTGTTCAAGTTTGCTCCTCATTAGATATTTACGATCGTGGAGACATTAGGGTAGGATTGCCTTTGCAGAACTTGTGATCTTGGCAGAAAATAGGGTTTTTAACAGCAATCCCAGCTATTGAATAATAAGGTCCCCCTGCACTCCTGTGAAGAACATGATATCTCTGCAGAGCCTGCCAAAGGTATCAAGGAAGAGCAGAAATTAAACCCTTAAGCATGCTGGTTCAGGAGCAGCTAATAGAGACTAGTTAGTAGCTCAGCTTTAAAGATGTTATTGACTGTGGTGAGCAGTGTGAGGGCTTTAGAGGGCAGCCAGGAATAAACCACTTTTTTGTTTTGGTGTCACTGATTTTGAGTATCTGCAAAAGTAATTCACACGGAAACTATTGATTTCACGTGAATTCAGCTTTGATTCCTGGACTTGTACATTTCATGCTTTATATTAAACTGTAAGGCGCATATGAATGCATTAGGAACAGCCACATCAATGTAATAAACAGGTACAGTGTAACCAATATTAGCAGTGTTTAATTGATGCTGACCTAATATGAATTCAGTCCCAAGGTGATCTTGTGTTAGTTCATTCACAGTAATTAAATTACTGATACTTAAAATTAAGCAAGTTTGTTTTCCAGAGGGTGAGGCTTGGTTTCCTGTCTCAAGCCCTATATACAACTTATGCCTGTTTCTGAAGATTTCAATAGCCAAGGGTATAGTTTTATTCTTTGATTGAGGAGTTCTTAAGCCTTGAACAATCCTCGAGACACATATTTTATCAATAGTGATACATGAATCCCAACTTGTAGCTTGTTGCCTGTCCATTGGCACAGTCCTAGCCTGAATGTCTTTGCAACTTTTGTTATTACAGTAGAGGATTAGAAAAAATGTCAGCTAATGAAACAATGATATTGTTACAGAAAATGTGGAAAATAAAGTTAAATGATTCTGCCATGAAGAAGTTTTCAAGAGGACTACAAAAGGCAGGCATGTTTAACACACCAAATCGTATTTATTTCCTCAAAAACAGGCTTTACCAGAAACAGTCTCCAAATAAAGCGTCAGTCATAGGACCTGAAATCCATACTTTTTGCCCCATTCTTCTATAACCAACATTACTCTCATCCACCCTCAGTGAAATTACATCTCCATTTTAAAATTGCTTCCTATTCCTTTGTGTATAGAATAGAATTACATTCAAAAGCACTGATTGATTCTTTGTGAGGACAAAAGTGTTTCCATCAATACAGCCTGGTTTCCTTTTCCTCCATTGTCTGCTGAGACTAGCCAAATGGGCATTGTGGTTATTATAGCTATTTTTTAAGTGGTGGATTGTAGGGGGTCAGAAGTTCAGTTCCCTGTAGGTGGCTAGGTGGTGCAGCAGCTCAATCTCCTGCCTTTCACCCCAGGGTTCAATCCAGTATACATGCAGAATCAGTTTGATAGTCTCCACCTATTGGACATTAATCCACATCACAAAGCCAACACACAATTTGGCACTATTGGTAGTCTCTGCTTGAGGGAGGCGTACAGATCAGGAATGAGGTGAGCAGTGAAAGGAAGTGCTCTTGACACCTTGTCATAACCATGCCTTACTGTAGTCTAAACAGCTATGTAACAAATTACAATTATATAATGTATTTTACTGCAGCTGATTCTAATACAAATGAGCAAGGTTGTCTGTAGTAGCTGGCAAACAATTCCATAGTTCTGGGTTAAAATAGCAGAAATACTTTTTTTTCTCCACTTGAAGCTTGGTACCTGAAAATAAATCCATTGAGCCTCTGTGCTGAACAGGGGCTTGACGAGAGTCTAGTAGGTGTAACTATAGTGAGGGCTTCACTGTTTCTGTGGTTTGTAGATTGCTTTCCAGGGACAATCCCACAGCTATGCAAAGCGGAAGGAGGTGGGCGCTCTAGGCTTTCTTGGCTTCTGCACTTACTCCAAATTTCTCCTCGCGTGTTTCATGTTTCACCAGGGGAAAAGAGCTGATACAGACAGAGTCAGCAGCAGTATCACATTGTTCCCATTCGGGAGGGGGCGTCCCCCTCAAAAGCAGGAACGCAGGACCCTGTTGATGCAGTGGGTTTTGTTACTTTTCATAGGTGGTGAGTTCAGTACGGGGTTAAAGATGGTTTTGGATGAGGGGAATTTAGCAATGTCATTTTGTTTGGTTAGCTGGTTTGTATTTTACTTGTGTTATTGTCACAACAGTAGTTTTTTGTAGTTTTTTTTTAAATTAACGCCAAAACATTTAAGATATCACTCAAAAGACATATACTGTTGTATTTCTCTTATGTATTTATCTGTATGGAAACATGTCTTTAAAGCTGTTAAATGGTACAGGCCAATGCTTGGAATGTTAAAGGATTATGCCTATTGGCCAGTCATCAGCTAACTGAAAAGGTACTGCTTAAAAGAAGTTGAACACCACCTTCTTCCACAAGCATGAAAAGCTTCCTTCTGTGGGATCACAGCCTCCAAAAATTTTAACATTTAGAGAGGTCTTGTTAACTTGGAGAGGCTCCAGTTTAACCCTCATAAGGTAACCTGGGGTCCATTCGGACCCCACGGCGCTTTAGTATCAGTTATTATGTGGATCTAGTGACTTGATTTTTGTTTCATTTTAGGTAGTTGTCAGGCACCCATCCTGTTACGCTATGCAAAGGATAATCCTAGTCCAGGTAGTCTGGTTGAATTTCCCAAATTGTTTTAGGTTTGGGGTCCGTGTGAACTCCAGGCGTCGTGTATCGGCGGGCCCAACCTTCTTGCGTGAATACCTCAGGCACCGTAATAGGTAGCTTCCTGGTTCCGGATGTATCGTATGTCCTGAACAGATGTTCCTAAGCGAAACTACAGCAAACTAAAACTAAGGCTTGGGTCATGTGACATGAGTCAGCTCCTAAGTTTTGTTTGTTGGCTATTACTCGGTCGCTTCAACAGATAGCGTTCTGGTTTCAACGTCATTTAAAAGCTCAGGCTTTGCGCTTTCCATTGACATCAGGCATGCCCGGATGCGTACTTTCTACCAACCCCTCATTCAGTGCTCCAGTGCTGTGACGCGCAGCAAATCGGTAGGTGTTTTCAAGTGCCTGTAACTCGAAAACGGAGGAAAACAGTCAATATACCAAATGAAAGAGGAGGTTTGGGGCTTTCCAGTGATATCTCACATGCCCGTGACAAGTTCCTAGAATAAACTACAGCATCCAGAATACAGTGGTGCCTTCACTTGCTAGGAGACAGCTGTGCACATTGGACGTCGTATCTATTTTGCGTAGCATAAACAACACATTATACCAAACGATGACTAGAAGTAAAGGAAAAGCAAAATAAAGTGTTCATATACACATTTTCATTCATTCATTTACTCCAGTTGTTAGGTATATGTTCTTTTACTGCTGGGGTCTGCTTGTTTTCCGACGTGTCCTTATGAGGGTTAATGAGACGGACAAGGAAGTTTTTAATTTGCCACGCCATAAACATAAAGTCCATTTTCCACTTCAGGGCACTTTAGCGCTGAAAAATGTTATCAGGAGAGACTGACAGCATGTGTGAGAAAGAAGCTTTGTATTGCATTTGTTTTTATGTACAGCCTAGGAAAATTAAGAGTGTCACAAATGAAAAGTAGAATCAGCAGGATGTTTGGCGTTCATCGGTTCTGTCAATCTCACCTGTGGGCCCGATTTGGAATCCATTTGCCAGCCTGGTTTTAAACAATTCAAAGTAAATGTGTGTAAAAAGTGTCTATTCTGCTCTGCGACTCATTGATCAACAATGTTCTGTTTATTAACACGACTTACGTATTACAAAGCGTACAGCTGTAGAGTTAGCAAACATTTTATTTGCCCAAAGCTGTGCTTAGCAGCATTCAGTTAATAACAACAGCAATATTAATAGATGGGTTTGCTTCATTTAATCACTTTTAATGTATCGTCAACTACAAATAACCTCTAGGTACAAAGCCATAATATCAACACTTGTATACAGCTTGGATAAAGTGGGTTACTGTATCATACAGTAGCAAATACCTAGTGTTTCTGAAAATCCTGTGCAGCAACTGGTTTGAGAGCATGTCTCAAGTGGTTTGAAAAGTTAAAGCAGCACTCAGGTTTGGTGTCAGTGGTTGTTCTGCTTAAGCTATATTGCGATAGTACTTCAATACTTTTTTGTATGGGTTATTGCCACACCAATTCCTATGGAGCATATCACACACACCATTGTGAGGATCTCTTAGTGTGGCTGTAGCAAAGGTCACAGGAGTGAATCTTGATTCTGATGTTAAGGGAGAATGAAAGAGCTCAGTTGAGCTCTGTGACCCGCAGAGGTCTGCTGTGAATTGCATTCTTGTTCAGTGGAGGGAGAACGGTGTCTCCACATTCCTATGGACACCGTCCTCGCTCACTGAAACGACACGTGGTCAAGCACAACAGACACATATGTCATGTATGTCAGGCCCCTCGGCTCTTCAAGCTGTACAGGAGTAGAGCAAATTCCAGGACACAAGCAGTGGCTCTAAAATCAGTCACAAAGCACAGGGTACCAAACAACTCAGGCTAGAGCACTTTACAAATGACTTTACATTACAGAACATCTATTTAACTTAAGGAAGTGTGTAGCGTGAATGTAATCTGCATTTGGAAATCAAGTTGTTGTTTTATTCAATATTTATTTCACTGTATAGGTTCATACACAAAGAAAGAGCAACATTTTTTGTTTTCAGTAAATACAATAAGTATTAATCCTATTAATCCCTTCATTTTATGGTCTATTAGCATACAGACAGTATACAGTTACATGCACAGCAATATACTGTACAGCATTTACTGTACACATTCAAGTATATGTCTGTCATATAGTACCTGTGCACACTTGTTTTCTAACCTTGCCCTCAATTACTTACACCAGCACCTCGGTATCCAATATATGACAAGGTCCTGGCTGGTATCTTTTTTTTTTTTTTTTTAACTGTTATATCAGCAGTTTCTCCGCTTTGTTGCCCCACCACCCCAATAGAGAGCGCGATCATGGAGAACACTCTATAGCTTTGCTGCTAGAATTACTTAACAAGTGACCTGTCTGACACATATTATTTCCAACTTTTGAGTTGCGTGACCCTGCTGTCTTCCCAGCTATGATTGAAAAAATATCGCACTGTGGTGGCAGTGCTGAGCCCCTGGTGAGGGGGAGGGGATTACTCTCAGAAATGAATTCTTCTGTTGAAAAATATAGAATTGGTCAAACTGTCGCCTGTTATTGGATTTGTCTTAAACTAAGGCGAAATATAACTGCTGCTGCTGTTGATCCCCGAGACCTATTGTCTGTTGAAATAGAGGGAATAGGTGAAGTCAGGGATGTGCCATTTGCATTGTCTTTTGGAGGATGATGGAGAATGTTTCATGTAGTTATATGATGGATCATAGCTTTAGAATAGACATCTGAGGAACAAGCCCCCCCCCCCCCGGACAAAATAAGTATTAACTTTAACTTTCTATCCAACACGGCATTAGGCAGGGGGATATGGAGATTAGTTTCTGCTCATGTGTGAATTGTGTGAAAAGTATATGACAACTTAGATACTGTACATCAAACATACTAACTAGTAAGACGTGATTACTCCATGAGTAATATTTATATATCAATTCAAACCTGCTGTATTATTTTATAATACCTGATTATTGCCGCTCAGGCTGATGTCATCCCCTGGAACAGTTGTCTCAATTCCAACTTCCAATGAAAACCTCCTTTTTGTTCTTTGTTTTAACTATTAAACATAAAAAAGCAACACATAAAGTAGTGATATATTCCCGAAGGTTAGCAAATACAGCCAAGCATTTTCAAATTCCATTTTACATAGCTTTTGAATACCAAACCTATACACAGAACCCTTCAATTTCTGACTTCCAAAAGAGCTCGATCCATGAGGCAGCCTCACAACATAGCATTCATCCATCTCCGTCACTGGCTATAGCTTCAATAAGCTTGTAACAGTGAATTCAAATCTTGCTGTTTTGTTTGTTTTTTTTTCTTTTTTAACTGTCATGTCCACACTTGCTGTGAACTGCTATAAATGTAAATCCCTTCTCTCCACCTCTTCCTCCCCCCTTTCATTAAAAAAAGGTCCCCTTGCGCTCTCCTCTGATCTCAGCTCAGCGCTTGGTTGCTGGAGTCCAGGGTTCCATTCGTATGGACAGCACGACTTTTCCCATAATGAAATATTCACAGGTCACTGGTTCCTTGAGAAATGATGTGGATCAGTCAATTGCTTTTCAGTGAGTAATTTTCTTTCCTTTCAGAGGCCTGCTTGCTGTGTTGACAGTCATTAGTGTGAAAGGAAGGCCAGATCGAAGCACAAACGTAGCACTTGTCACTGGCTGGACCGACGTTTAGTTTTTAGGGCTTTTTTTTTTTTTTTTTTTTACACCTGCCCTCTCTACCTTCCCCTCTACATAGCACAGATAATTCCATAAATCTCCTCTATAAAGACTTGGCACAAATTTGTCCTTGACAACTTTTTTTACAGTTTGTATACACCACAAATACATGTGTGCTGTATTAGCCCTGCAAAGAAGTATTGATATACACTATTTGGCCATGAATGTTTTTAGTTGTGTACTGTGTAGATACATGTACATAAATGCATGGGTTACCAATGGCTCGCCAAGTTACATTGGTCTTTGCACCCTCTCGGTGTTGGGGAGGAAAATTGTCTGGACCAGACTACATTATCACGATTCAGTGACCCTGTGGACAGGTGTCTAGGCTGGGTCTTCACCCGCAGGGTTCAGTAGCTTGGTGAAATCTGTTATTAAGGTTTGGCAGGTGAAAAGAGGCAATTGGCTTGACATTGGGATCAGAGATTTCCAGTTGATCTCCTGATCAGTAAGTCAGTTGCAATGCCTGAGGCAACAATATAATTGGGCATTTCAAATTGGGTAGAAAAACAGGGGCCCTTTTTAAAAAAAAAAAAAGAAAGAAAACTAGGACACTAATTAAGGTGCTGCAATATGCAGACACAAGGGGTGATATCTTATCACACCCTACTCTGTCCTTTTGCCAGTCGGCAAAGAAGTTGTTTGGAAGTTTGAATAGCTTCATAGACCAGGGAAGAAGCACAGGTTGTGTTGCCTTATTTTAATAATTCAACGCTAAAAGACATAACAGATTTTTTTTTTTACTTGTTTTACAGTTTATAACAGTTTCCACCTCCCCCCAAAAAAGTGAAAATATAAAAAGTTTAACCAAGCATGCATTTTTTCTTTCTATGGCACGGTTTGACCTCTGAGGATATTAACACCTGACATGATTAATGGCACCGCTAAGGGAGACAACTCTTTCTCATTACAAAGCTGTGGTCAAAGCAGATAGCGATGGTTTATTTTTCACAATACCTGTTAAAACGACGAGCGTATGATATTATTGTTTAAAATAAAATGTAAAAAAAGCTCTCCTTTGCAATCCTGCTACAGTCAGCACTTTGCAACAGAGTTGGAAATTCCATTAGCTGGAAATGATGGACGGCCAGGGTCCTTCTCTAACACACTCAATTAAAAATTGATTTTTTCCCCCCCAGTCAAGACCTGATCATAATTTAGTACCCTTCAACCTCTTACCACTGGTTAAATTAATACCTAAATGACCTCTTAGCAAATCGCATGCAGCAGATGTCACTAATCCAGCCAGTGTCGCAAGACGCTTCACTGGGCACAGGGTAAAAGGGGACTTCTGTATCAAGCTGATGTGCTCATGAGTTATTTCATGCCCCCCAAAAAAGATTAGAGACAGAACCAGAATTTCTCCCCATTGATAATAATACAATAATAATATCTTTATTTTTATATAGCGTCTTTCATAGTGGACCACCATCACAAAGCTCTTTACAGAGGTAGACTGTGAACTGTGCATTATATGCAGAGTCACTTACAATAGGACACTGATTTAACATCTCATCTGCAGGATGATGACAATTTTTCCAGTATTTTTTAGACACAGCTCTCTTTGGATCAAACTTTTTAAGACTTACTTTTTAAGAAGTCTTTTACATACTGACTGTCTAGGACATTTACTTAGGTCATGCTCACTTACAGATCCCTGCAGGTATGAGATCCAGGGCAGCCCCATTTCCACCTCCTTCAATAATGTACAAACAGCAGTTTTCCTAAAACTCTGCAGCTGCCTTATTACAGTGGTGTAACCTTTACCCTAGTCCCGTGTTCAATTTCCTTTTTTGGAGCTATCATCTTCCACTTGGTGCATGTTAAGGCATTTGTAAACAGGCTTCCATCATTTCTGACATACCTTGTGTGTAGATTGTCTCTACTGAAAGAGAGAGGAGATGAGGTCACCTATTTGTTTGTTTCCCTACCTTCCCTAAGTCCCAGTTCATTCTCACTGCTTTACCCCAAGAGCTGAGCACTCGATTAGAAGATCAGAATGTGTCCACACTCGCAATGCCTGGGGTGATCTTTAGGAATTCTTGTAAACACAACTCCCTCCCACAACTCAGTGTGTGGAGGACCTCTGCAAGATGGCAGCACTCCCACAATGTCTACAATGTCTTGGGATAGAGTGCTGAGCAGCAAACTTTATAAAGAGCAGCAGGTGAGTTAACAGAAAACTTTGAACCAGCAAAAGCTGCCCTATCCGTCAAGCAGGCAATTTCAGTTAAACAAAGAAAAAAGTAAAGGGGTTTAAGAATGGAACTTGAAAGCAAGGTCAGAGCCTCTGTTTCTGTGGCTGTCAGGGTATTTAATAGCCACAGTGCAGATGGGAATTAAGCTCTCCCAAGCTGGCAATTACATCAATTTCTGGATGGCTGGTGACCAGCATTGGCTTGGTATGGAAGCACACTTGTTTACTAGTTAGGGGTGCTAACTGAAGAGAAGGTGGTGATTTCCAGCATTAAAACTACAGTAAAATGTATCTTGCAGTATGTTTTTTTTTTTACCTTTTTTTTCGATAAAACTAAGACAAAACCAGTACGGCATATGATAAACATCACTGTATGGAACTTAACATCAAAATGTTACAGCAAAACCTGTGCTTTAAATGACATTACCAGCTGAAAACCAGCACCATCAGCTCTCAGCTTAGAGTCCAAGCTACAGAATGTTTCAGTTGAAGAATGGTGTATTCAGCAGCACAGTCTGCCAGGGTACCTGCAGGCAGAGCTTGCCCAAATGTACTCCCTGGGGAAGAATTGACCCCTTGACCCAGACAGCGGGCCCCCTTTTCACACTCACTTCTAGAGCCCCTAGATCCCTGCAGGTATGTGATCCAGGGCAGACCCATTCTACTCGACTGCCGTTTTACAAGGCTGGGATGCAGCACTAGCCTGTGAAGAAAATAAAAGTAACGGCGGTGTTTTTATAATTCAAAAGGTTTAGTATTGGTCCAGCCCTAATTTAGTCTGTGGTGGTACAATTGCTGTTCCCATACTCTAAATTAATCTTACCCTCGTGCAGAACTCATAACACTAATGAAGGCATCAGCTGAACTGTTTAACACTTGCATTTTCTCATTGCTGTACCTCATGATTTCTGATTGAGTGTTGGAGATTATGGATGGCTTTGTAATTTAATAAGCGTTGTACAGTCATAACATTCAACATGGTAGGGAGAGAAGATCTCAGCTCAATACATTTCAACCCAAAATTAAGAAAACGCTGACAACAAACTAAAAATGAGTTTTCTTCGTGGAAGTGAGGTGAATAGAAAGACAGGGATGAAGTTCTGCACCACACAGTGTGAATATAAATTAATATATACTCTCTCTTGTCTCTTTGCTGCAAAAGGTCTGGCACTCTCAGTAATGAAATCCAGATAATGACAGAATCGCTTTCTAATGCCAGCTCAGTAGTGTTTTGTGGATGAGATGAAAATGGAACTCATTTGGGGCGTCTATTGGTAAGAAAGAAGCAGAGAGGGGCTGTACTGCTGTGAGTGGGGGGTGTCTTTTGTCAGTTGGGGGTTGGGGAGTAGGGAGGTACGCGAGAACAGCCATCTTTCAGAATGTTTAAAATAATTACCGGCAGCTCGGAATGCTCCTAACAGAATGGAAGTGTCACTCCAGGAAATTGTATTTTTATTTACTGTGTCGGCTCTCCTTTTTTTTCTTTCTTTTTTTTTTTTTTTTTTTTGGCGTCGGAGGTTTTGATTCCAGAAGTCTGCAGCAGTAGTTGAGTTTTCCTCGGCTCAGGCACTATTTAAAAAGCTGTCAGCACACAGAAGGGCTGAAATCTATACAGCTTCTGGAGAGCGGGTATCTGTCAGCGGTGGCTGCATGGGTGGGAGTTGACAGCTTGAGTAACCCCATCATGGGCACCTGAGTGGAGGCAAGAATATCTCAAGCAACCCCCCACTCTCCAGAGCCAGTTTGGCAGTAGGCGTCAGATAGCAAAACATAGGAGGGGAAAGGAGCTGATATAATTAAATAAGCTATAGTTACATTATAACAGTTTATTCAAAAGAAATTGATAACAATAAGAATAATAGGTATCTACAGTCCTAATATAATGCTATAAAGAGTGACAGACCTATATAACATGATACATAGTGACTGATGATGAATACACTATGTAACACAATTTTTGTTCCTGGGTAGTAAGTGTTATTTCCTAATTGCTTATGCCTCAAAAGTATAGAAAATGGCTATTATTCCCCACAAACTTTGCTTTTGTGACCAGGACAGTGATATTTTGAAATTTACCTATTTCCAATGAGAAAACGGGCAAATTTGTGTCTTTTCGTTCACATAAAGTCAGAAAAAAACAACATATGAATCCAAATTAACATGTATTTATACTAAAGTAATACAAAAATGACTACAAAAGATTTAGAAGTGAGTAGTTTTTCGAGATTTACGATTATACTGTAAATCACTTTCACGAATCAGCCCCCAAATGTAGTCTCCCATCATGTTCTCGTTATACTGTCCTTGGTAGCGGTGTTCAAAGTCCAGTATATCCTGGTGGAAGCGCTCGCCTTGCTCCTCCGAGTACACTCCCATGTTCTCCTTGAATTTATCAAGATGAGCATCAAGGATATGGACTTTGAGGGACATCCTACAGCCCATTGTGCCGTAGTTCTTCACCAGAGTCTCAACCAGCTCCACATAGTTTTCGGCCTTGTGATTGCCCAGGAAGCCCCGAACCACTGCGACAAAGCTGTTCCAAGCTGCTTTCTCCTTACTAGTGAGCTTCTTGGGGAATTCATTGCACTCCAGGATCTTCTTTATCTGTGGTCCGACGAAGACACCGGCTTTGTCCTTTGCCTCAGACAGCTTAGGGAAGAAGTCTTGAAGGTACTTGAAGGCTGCCGACTCCTTATCTAGAGCTCTGACAGATTGTTTCATAAGGCCCAATTTGATGTGCAGTGGTGGCATCAGCACCTTCCGGGGGTCCACCAGTGGCTCCCACTTGACGCTGTTCCTCCCCACAGAGAACTCGGTCCGCTGTGGCCAGTCCCGCCTGTGGTAGTGCGCCTTGGTGTCCCTGCTGTGCCAAAGGCAAAGATAGCAGGGAAACTTGGTAAAACCGCCTTGGAGACCCATCAGGAATGCCACCATTCTGAAGTCTCCTATGACCTGATGCCATCTCAGAAAAGTGCAGATATGTATCCACTTAGGCAGCTGGAACTAAACTGAACTGGTGGGCTTAAGGCCCTGTATTTATACTACTATTTATATCACTGGAAAGTTCTAGAAAGTTCTAGAAGTTACTCCAAGTTTACTCAGCACTGAATCTATCTGGAATGTTCTGGAAAATAGGTAAATTTAAAAATATCACTGTCCTGGTCACAAAAGCAAAGTTTGTGGGGAATAATAGCCATTTTCTATACTTTTGAGGCATAAGCAATTAGGAAATTACACTTACTACCCAGGAACAAAAAAAAAAAAAAGTGAGCAGTTGGATCGGAATGAAGGCCCTGATCTTCTCTTTCCCCTTCTCTGATCGGACCTTGGAGGCTGGGATTAATAATTCAGCACGGTGTCCATGCCACAGCAATTTTACAATGAAATGGCCTTAAAGCATAAAAAAATGTAGCATGTTGTCTCTGTTAAAATCGCCCTCCAAAAGACTGCACTGAAGAATCACATTTTACAAAGGACAAACGCGTTTGCATTTTTTAAATACAAAGTGGTGTTCTTGCTCTGCAGTGACGAAATATGCAAGTTTAGATGACTCAGATATTAAAAGTGTAAAAGACTTCAGGTGAGTAGTTATTTTTCTATCAGAATCCAGTTTGTTCTGTGAAATGCTGGCAAACATGGCAGCAATTAAATGAGTTTTCCGACAAGCTGTTTCGTTCTGCGGTTTACTCCCAAGTTGAGCATTCTGGTCTGCATCACAAAGAGCAGCTTGCAATGCAGAGCCAGCCTCACCTCATTATTATTGTTCTTAAATATTTCTGCAAACCCAACCAGGCCAATTGTGTTGGAGTTTCAGAGAAAGGTTTAATAAATATTAAATTATATTTTAAATACCAACTGCAAAAAGCCAAATGCAGTTACCTGGTTTTTAACAGTCATGTCTTCCACTGGTTCCTAGGATCAGTTCTTCCGGGAGAGTCTGCCATTTCCTTAGTCACGCAGCTACTTGACAGCTCTGCGTGTCTGTGCTTTGTTTCCGTTGAATGATAACATGGTCATGAAACTTTAAACATGTTTTATTATCCAGTTGTGCTTCATGTGTGCATGCTATTTTTCTTCACTGAAGAATCTAAAAAACAGCAAATTTGTGATAACTCATTATTTGAGGTGGAATTATTAATTACATAAACATAGTTACTGTAGTGTGACTACGTAACTGTGTGTGTAATTACTGTGTTATTAAAAGAATGCTTAAAGAGTAAGTAGCAGGGATCTGAAAAATATAGCGTTACACATCCCCATGTGTTGCTACAACTGTTTAAATAATGTACCTGTCATTTTTATTTTCATTGTTAACATCCTGACAACTTTTTACACTTATTTTACAACGTTTTGGAAAGAGCTTTGAAAAAGACTTTAAAGTTATAACTGTAAAAAGTTGTCAGGATGTTAATAATGAAAAGAAAAATGACAGGTATGTTATTTAAGCAGTTGTAGCAACACATGGGGACATGTAACGCTATACTTTTCAGAACCCAAATACTTACTTTTTAACCAGGTTGAATGGCATTTGGCTGCATGAGTAATTACTATGTGATGTGTCAAATAGCAAACTCTGTTAAGATGTTCTCACTGTTCTGTTTCTGATCACATACTTCAGTCCTGCATCAACCACATACTTGCTAGATTTGCATTCGATATACATCACGTACTTGTACTGATAACGCCATAGTTACACTTAGTTGTAGTAAATTCCAGCCTTCAGAAATAGAAAGATTATTAATGCACTTAATTCACTCTCAATATCTCTCTGTCTCTCTTTTTTCAAAACACCCTCCCTCTGCACCAAAAGCACCTGCCTGCTTGCAGAATCATCAAATTCACATTCAAGACATCAAACCTCATGGGCTCCTGACTGCCAGTCAGCCTGTCTTTAACCCAAAGCTGTGCATATTGGATTCAATTAGGAATTTTCCTATGAACATGGCTTATAAACCTGTGTTTGAGGGGCAGTCAGACAGTGTACACTGATAGGGTAAAGGGTTTGTGTTATGAATAGATAGTGTCTGTTAATTCATAATTACATGTGCAGTGTTATACTTTTTTATTGTAAACACGAACTGGATTACTGTAGAGTTAAAGGCTTGGGGAGCTACAGAAATATCTTTCAAATACTTCTCTGTGAGTACAGCAGTAGCCTGGTGTGACCCTGCTCAGAGTTTGAAGGGTATCAGGGTTGACTGAGAGGGCCCCCAGTTTACCCCAGGCTGATTTTCCCATCAGCCTTAGAGGCTTTCCTATGCGTGTGCGTCAGCTGCCATTCTCTGATCCGACCCAATCAATTCAACTCAAGACTGAAACCAAACAATGAGTCTGTTCCATTTTAACTTCTATCACCGTTCCTAAATCTGACTGAAGGGTTTTCAAAGATTGGCCATTGAGTATCACCTCCACAACAGATGATCAGATATGTTTTATATACATTTACCAATTACCACCCCGTGTTTCCCCACAGTATGGTTATTGAAATTAATTTAGAAATTTAGATACATGAAATGCAGGTACATTTTCCTACACTAGTTTTTTTAATTTGATACATTGTTTATTACATGCATTTAGTACAACATTCTCTGCTTGTTTAAAGCTTGTTTGCATGTGCATATTTCCACAACTGCTTCCCATTGTGACAACACAGTCAAGCAACACAACTTAAATGAAAAGAAAAAATAATACAAGGTAGTAAATTTACTCTGCCTGTACTCATTAGTAAACCTCTTTACCAGCTTTTGAAGACCAGGCCCTTTGGGTGTTGAGCATGGCTCACTTGCCGATCGACAAAGGTGAAATGTATTGGAGCCTATTAATGATACGCACATTAATCACTAGCGTAGTATGAATGCCAAAAGCAGGTTGCTTGACCCTGCTGGTGAGGTGCGCATTAGGTGATTGTTTTTTTTTTTTTTTAACAGGCAAAAATTGGGCTTCATTAGGATGATTATTTAAGCAGGTGAAAATGAGCGATTCATGTTCATTAAGATGATCATACATGTGTGTAAAGTGCCCTCCAAGGACTGTAGCATTATTGGGAAACATGGTGTACTGATGTGTGTTGGATAGTGTTTTTCACTGGAGTCTGGTCCAAAAGTCGCAATTGCCTTTTCTTTAATAAGGATTTTTAATTGGCACACATTACCTACAGGTGGTCAAGTGTGTGTTTTAACTGCCGATAAAGATCTTAAAGGCAAAAAAACATTATGATGACTTGGCTAGATCATGCTTACACCTAGGAATTCAATAAAAAATACAGTACCCGCTTTGTTTAACTGCTCTCTGGTCAAAATTTCTAGCGATGTGGTACATAAATGATACTTTTGCTAATTCAGCAGTGTGCATCTTCTTATTACTAGAAGTCTAATTGAATAGCTCCATCAAACAGGGAGATTACGGGGGTCATAAAGCAGTGCTGCATGTTTTTTTTATTGAATCTACCCCTGTAGACTGGACTATCTTGTCAGTTTATGAAAACCGAAATCCTGTAGTGAATTTGAGTCTCCTGAGCATATTATTCTCGCAAAGGTATACAAAACGCCATGCATGGCACTTTTTTTAATGTTTAACATCTTAAGGTACACAAGGAATTGAGCGGTTTCTTCTTAAAATACATTTGAGAGTATTTCAGGTATCAAAAGGAGGAAACTGACTATTTCGACGACCAGATCCAACCTGTCGGTACATTTTAAATCCGTTTTGTGCACGTCATTCCAAAACTAAGAAAGTTAGCATCATTTATATTTGTGGGACACAAATGTTCCTTGTACCTTAAACGTTTAAAGGCAATGGTAAAGTAAAAATTATTTCTATATTTATAATTGAGACTTATTCACAGACAGCATTTCATATTCCCACAGCAGCTTATGCTGCCCCAAATTAATTTCAGTTCTCAAACAATTTCACTGATTTCCTCTTCACATCTTAAATATTTTTTTAACCAGATAATCATACTTGATAACCGTTCTCATTTCGTGGCTGAGCAGCACGGGTCATTAATATTTATAATATCTTTTCACAAAAATGTTGGGAAAAAAATAAAATGAGGATGGTGAAAAAAAACTCCCTACCACAGTCAGTTAACCATTTTGGGGGAGATGGAGTGCGACGAGTAAAAGTTATCTTTCAAATCTTAATAACCAAAATTAGCACATGATTAGATCATGCTCCCAGGTGGGAGGACGGGGCATGGGGCAGGGAGGGATTTCAAGTTTTATTTAAATCTGTGATCCTGGAAAAAAAGTAGCCATCTACTTTTCTTAATATGCCAATGAAAATCTGTTGCCCCTTGTCCAGTCTAAAAGTATTCTGGCCAGACTAAATCTAGCCTGGCTTAATCCTTTTAAAAATATACTGTTATTGTATATGAGTGTTTAAAAGCAGTCATACATGACCTGCCAGCACTAAGAACTACATGATATATACTAACCTTTAATTATTACAACAAGTTGCAGGTTTTATTTTCCCTGCTCCAATCACAGGCATCTCTCTTGCAGCCCTGCCATCTGCGCTGAGCATGTCACTCGCTTTGTGACAGCCACTGATTGAATCCGGCACCACGGCTGATTTACATATGTTTGCCATTGTTACCGGGGTTAGTGAATATCATGTAACAGGTCTTGTGGGAACTGGAGCCGGGCGAGTGAACTGCAGACACTCAGAGAATTTCAATCACTCTACGGTCAGTCTAACTCAGGGAAAAACAGGGATGGGTTAGACTTGCTCTGGGCTGATGTTTAGGTGGGGAGTGAGGGGTTAGAGAGTGAGACCCCTCTCTTTAGATACTGTCCTCATAACCCAATACTAATTAATCAAATCATGGTTTATAAATTACATTAAGTAAATACTTGTATGCAATAATAATGCACTGTAGATACATAATTAAGCACGTGGTAAATGCATGGTAGGAGAAAAGCGGAGGAAAGTATTGAGTGGCCGTGCAATTGGGGAATGTCATACTAGAGGCCCTCCCTATATTTATTAACCACGATCTCTATGCAGTAGTGGAAGTTATACACTGATGTTGGTTTCTTCGGTAATAGGGAGCCAATCTAAGTGTATCAAACCTTAACATCTGCTAAGAAAGAAGCTAATAATGTAAAAAGTCAAGACAACTTATACAGTAGATAAGATTACAACAGTAAAACACACCTGTGGGTACAGTAGAAAATATTCATCCATGATTACACTAAAATGCCACATTTTACACCTTTACTGATTAAACAAGGTCATCAAGAGCAATTCATCCAACTGTTTAGTGCCATTAAGTTACACCTAGAAGCTACAAACTGAAATAAAAAATCTAAAATGACCAAAATTTGATTATGTTAAATTGTAAATTCCATCATGAGACATGTTTTAAATTATTACTAAATCTTTATTGGATTTTCAATTAGAGGACAATTAATGTGTAAGGTGTCGGTAACACATTAATATAACATGCAAATTAAAACAGACAATTAGCAATTCCTTCCGAAGAAAGAAGGCGTCTTGTTATCATATTCTGCCAGTCTCTTATAAAGTATATTTTTAGGGTAACTGCCAGATTTCTGGATAGTTACAGTATATTTTTAGGGTAACTTGCAGGTTTGTAGATAGTTATAGCATATTTGTTTTAGTATACAATGGGCACCCTGTGTATAGTGTGTATGACAATGCTTCCTTGGGGTACATCTCTTGTATAATGTGCACCCCTTGTACAATGTAATACCCTATCAAAAAGATTACACTATATTGAATACTATTATCTGAGTATACTGCGCACCCCATACACTATATAACACACAACCCATATATTATACATAGAAATCCAATAATTCTAAAATAATGTGTATTATAATCTAAAAATTACGGTATTCAGGTTCTGAAATAAGTTGACCATCTATTTAAAAGGCAGACTAAAACTGACTCTGGCATGGGGTGATTTTTTAGATTTCTTGAACAATGCTTTCTTTGAATTAATAGAAGCGAGACAGGAAATAACTACACAAAAAAAAATGTATTGTATCCATAATGTTGAACAAATGTATTTGGCATGGTGCAATTTGAGCTACCTTTGTACATTTTATCTCTCTTTATTATATATTTTTTAATTCAACAGGAAAGATAAATGTATTCACTGAACACAAATGTAGCATTAACCAAATTAAAATACTGAGAAAGATTGTGGCAATTGTAGATTTAAGCTCAGCAGTTGTTAGTTCTTGAAGTGAATGAAACTAGTAAAAGACCCCCCCACACACACAAACCCTTCTAGTATACAATAAGGACAGAGACGTCGTTAATGGCTGGAGGTGGACAAAGAATAATTATAATATATTTGAAAAATCCCTGTTCCTGTCATACATAAAAAAAGTCATTATTGTTAAATGCCCTTATGATAATTGTTTTTCTCAAACCTTAAATAGCAATTGTGAACTTTCCATTTAATCTCAGACAGTGGTAACCTTTAAGTTTGAAGTCCATTTTTTTCGTTCCCCCTCCATCAGCTGATAACCCTAAGGTGACTCGGCTGTTTGTTCTTGGTTATGTTAAAAGGGTAACACTTTAAAGTAATGGCCACTTATACATACAGCAGGAATTATCATGGAATAGCTAGCAATCTAATTATTCAGTATAACTAGGAAATTAACATTATGTTTCATGAGATTAGATATGCAGGTGATATTCGTGCAATATTACATTTAAATTCAGGTGATTTAGTGGCCATTACTTTAGTGGGAAGTGAATCCAAAAGGGGAATTATAGCAAAGCCTGCAAGTTGGGTGCCATTCATATTCCTGTCCAACGCCTGTCATGTGGTCTTACTCACAGCCAATCAGAAAGATGTGTATCAATCTGATTCATTTTAAATGCATACTCGATCTAAAAGAACGAATCAGAACTACTCCTAATTACAAGATTGCTACACGTCTTCTCTGATTGGCTGTGACTAAGGCAAGGCTTGCTGTTAAATTGAAAGTTTTTGCATCAAATACCAAGTCCACTAAAACATGCTGCACAATTAACAGGTTTCATGATGGTTTTATTTAAGTTGCAGTCTGCTCAAAACCAATAATTTTGCCACTGTGGGGAGTGATGTATTCCACTATTTTGGGAACATCTTGAAAATCAGAACCCCTACTTATACTCTATGCAATACTATCTTTCATCTAAGTATTCTTTGATTGACTTCTTTTGGTTGTGCGTTACCTTTATTTTTTTACTATGCTATAATTGCTTCACTGCACTATTATCACAGTCATAATTAGATAAAAAGAGCATTACAAGTTTAAAAAACAATTCAAAAGGCTGAATGGAAAAACAGGTTTTATCGTCTTGATAACTGACTTTATGATTGTAAAAAAAAGTACAAAAAATATCTGCAAAGGAGTTAAAAGCTATAAATTGTCTGACTTCTCCGACTAACAGTGGCAGTGCACTGCTCAGGTGAGTGGAACTCCATTCCTCTAGCTGTCAGACAGCGAGGAATTAATCTGCATGAATATGTGGCCTTTAACGGGGAGGCTGGGAGAGATATAGATCGTTGAGCCCGCCACTGCGGCTGATGGGGAATAGTGCCGGTCACGAAACAGGACAGCCTAATGGTCCCTGAATAAAATAATATTCCATGAGACAAGCCATTCGACAGCCCTAATTAATAAAAGTTATTAAAAACTGCTGTTGGGACAAAATGAATTAGACAGGATGGAATTATAAAGCTACTCAGGTAGGGCTGTCTTGCATGAGGTTTTGGGGCTGGGGGGGGGGGGGGGGGCTGTCATTGTTTTAGATTTGAAAATGGAGGGTTTTCACTGTGGTTTTTATGGAGCTCTGTAAGACTGCTAAACTATGAGCGTGATGGCGATGTCTCACCTCTCTGTGAGATATGACCCGGATTGTCAAGGAAATGTGTTCTGAAGGTAGATTTCTTTATGATTGCACGTCGCTGTTAGTTTTCCGGGAGCTCATTAATGTGGAGCTGAATAAAGGGGCATCATCTAACAAGTTTGTGTTGCTTTCTGTTTTTATTAATCTAGCCTCGATACTCTTCACCTGATTTTACAGCAGAGGGGGTCATGCAGGTCCAGGTTTTTGAATACTGGGCTGGTTGATAGTCTGCAACAGATACTTTTCGTGTAAATGGGCTGTCCATCGGATTACTAAATATTTTTTTTTTGTTATGTAAAAGCAGTGATTAGTTCAGGAGCTATGTTGCTTCTTGGAGTTTTATAAGAGCTTAAATTCCCAATAGCCTCCCATTTTGGCGCTCCTCAAAAACCAATTGAAGGTTTTACAATGCCTCATGTGTTTCTCTGTTCCTTCATGTGGCCTCTTGAAGTAGAAAAATAAAAAACACAGTACATTTACAGTACCATGACTTCTCTGCCTTTTACATATAGGAAAATGTGAGACAACAGTGCATACTCAGCACACAGTATTTGCATTTGGATACAAATATGTTAACAGAACCGCTATGCATTCTGGGGGTGCAGAAAAGGGCCAGATTAAATAAAATCACAGCCAATTTAAAACTTAATTTAAAACTGAATATAGAAAAACAACTTACAATTTGTGTAATTAAAATGGATTCAATTGGACTACTGTTGCTCATGTTTACTTACTAAATATTTTCAGTGCTGTGGGAAATCAATGCTGCGCTGTGACAATACACCCAGAGACTTGATTCCATTCACTCAGTAGTCCAGGCAATGAATGTATGTTTACCCACTAAGCTCTGTCGACTTGCAGGATCAAACAAGCAGTCTAATTTAACATGAACCCAGCAGTGTAGGTCTTTTTCTGTAGATACAGTACTGTATGGACTTTTTTTATAGAAAATTCTATATTTTAAATACATATGGTACTTATGTAGTTGAAGAATACAAAGTACATGACATTCTATTTCAGTATTTACAATAGTGTTTTTGAAGTGAATACACCAGAACAAGGTCCATTCTTGGCAGTAAGTTTTAGATTTTTTTTCCTAATAGTGGGTTGTTAAACACCTAAGTAAACAGATAAATAAGTTAAGCAATTGTTGAATTAGATGTCAAAAATAAATAGAAGGAAGACGTAATTTTAATGTTTTATAGAAGATGACGTGAAAGAAACGAATATACATTTATATAAATAATAATATTCATTTTTAAATGTGGGTCTCTAAAATGGACAAATGTGTATAAATATAAAAATGGTCCTTTCTTGACTTCCTGTCCAAGAGTGTGTACCAAGGCTGCGGTCCAAGTGAGCAGCACATGACAATGGAGCAGAGCCCCGGGCAAGATCCCCAAGGATGAAATGTCATCCTTATCTGCCAGGATAGGCTTAAACCGCTTTAATCTCAGCGAGGCAAATGTATTGCCAACAATGCTAACCCAATAGGCTATCACAAACAAAACAAAAGCACCCCCTTATCTCCATTTCGTGGTGGTGTTGGAATCACACAGGAGATGAGAGCCTGGAGTTGTCATCATTCCCTGGCTTCCTTTTGGGCTTTTTTTTTTCAGTAAAGCCAGTTTTAGAAATGTACACAATAGCCAATTTCTAGCTATTTCAGATGGTTTTACTGGTTAAAGAAATTACTTTTTTGACAAAAACATAAGTAAAGTTTCGCTGTAAAATGACACAGAAAAGATAGTGCTAATTTGGTTTCAGAGAAGACTCCTTCTTTATGTGCGGTCTGATCAATTAATCAATTCTGATCTATTATGCACCGCTTTAAGGCAAATCGTGGAATAAGACTGTAAACCCAGTGCATTGATTTCAGTCATATTCAAGTACCAGTCTTATTAGCATATGCAGGAATGGGGAGTTCCCATTTACCTAAACTAAGAAATAGCCTTTGAGTCCTTTAATTTAAGTCAGGTATTAATATGTTGTAAGCATACATCTCTTCAATAATAAACTCCATCTTTTTTTATGCATCAACTGCAGCACTCTTCACTCCAGTTGATACCTTGGTTACTGTACCTGTCTCTGGAAGTGACATTTACTGTACATACTCCCTTTTTAAAAAGGTTTTGGAAAGGATATTGGTTTACCCAAGTTCTCTCTATTTATCCACAAGCATGATTCAAGATAAGGAACACACCCTTTCTCTTAGGGGTGAGGATCACGTCTGCCTCCATGCCCATTTCAATGTGTTCCTCTTATTTTGAGACCAACTGTAAAGGTATTCCAATTGTGTTGACTTTGTGTGTTGGTTTTGTAATGTGGGCTCCAGAGGTGAAACGCTTGTGTGTTAAACCACAGTGCCACCTACAGAAAATTTTAAACTGTGGTGACTTCGTTGTGTGTGGAGACAGGCGACGTGAGATGGGGGTAGCTTGTGCTCAAATTGGGCTCCTGTTTAATACTTTGGGACAACCCCCACAACATTAGAGAAATTAGAAAGACAATGTTGGATCGATTCAGGCTTAATAAATATAAACATGTTATTTCTCTTTTTGGTATGATGCGCAATTACAAAAAATTGAAAGTGAGATGAGAAATGCTAAATGCGAGATTGAGATGACCCAATGGATAAGACCAAATGGAAAGCAGTAGCGTTCCTAGGCTTGACACCTTGGAGAGCTTGTGTTTCCACAGCGAGTGCTCAGGGGAACGTGCTATTGCAAACAAAATACCGCTTGGAAGTGATTTCTTAAATAAGATTTAAATCCAATTTAGAACAGTACAGTGCCACTAAATAATAAGGACTGCTGGGATTAACAACAAAACAAGGGAATTCAAAAGCCCCCTGTTTTCCATAACTTGAACATTCACTTATTTTAGAGAACAGTTCTGTAAATTAACCTATTATTATTATTATTATTATTATTATTATTATTATTATTATTATTATTATTATTTCAATGCAAAGGCTTCACTGGCATGTGCACACTTTAAAAGACGCAGCTTTTCGTGTGCCATTGAAAGTTTCCAAATGAAACCTTTCATTTATTTTGTAATTGAAATGGTGACAGTATGTGTACGTGTGCTTGCATGAAATATTTAAAATGTGGAGCAGTGTTAATCTGGAGTAAATTACCACATCATCCAATCAAAAAAGAAAAAACTGTTACTAAAGATATCAATATGTAGGTAGGTACGGTAGATAGATAGATAGATAGATAGATAGATAGATAGATAGATAGATAGATTCTTTTTAAAACATGGTTAAACATGCTTCTTCTGGTCTACTCTTTTACTAGTCTTTTCCACAGTGTAACAAACCTGTAGATAATGTATATTAATTCAAACCAATACTGTAAGTACAGTTTCAGAACTAAACTCTGCACTCCTTGAATTTAAGCAAGGTGTTAAAGAGATACGCTGGAAGATCAAGGCAGTTTCTTACAGTCTTCTGCGCATTCTCCTATCTAGTGGGAAATAAACTGCATTCACTCAGATTTGCAGTGCTGTTTTGGGGAGGAGGCGGTAGAAAGGAGCGCACCTGATAGTGGTGCAGATAATATTTAGTTCATAGGAGAAATCATTTACCAGCGCAATTTGTCGACAAAGATCTGGGGATGTTTTCATGTAGCAGCTGCAGTCACATTGATCGAGCCTCATTTTTTTCCTCTCTTCTTTTTCTCCACATTAATAACATCCAGAATTACGACAAGCGGATGCAGCGATTTGTTATGTAGCCGAGAGAAAGGGTGCAGAGTGCATTAAAACGTAACGCAGTACGCCAGGGAGATATATTAAATATCAATTTCTGATTTTTGTTTATTAAAAAAAAAATGAAAGAAACTTTGAGGCCTTCAAGGAAAGCCGAGCACATTATTTTATCTTGTGTTTTATAATTCACATTGTTCATTGTGTCCTGTCTATAGGGGAATACACAGTTGCTTTTTTTATTTACCGATATGAAGATTTTTCCAAGTACCACTTTATAATTTAGAAAGAGCTTTATCACTTCCTGTCCTGTAGGTCAGCTCTATGGTCCCAGCCTCATTCTGGTAGAGCATGAGAGTGAGACTGACACAGGGAGTGATAAGGTGCGAGGAAGCAGGGGTTTAAACTTGAAAGTTTCCTGTAAGTGCTGTCTTATCTGCAGTGGAAAACAGTGCATATTTAAAACCAATATTAAGTTCCTGGTTGGAAAAAAAAATGGACCGTTGAGAGTACAAGAGGGTTGAGAACCACTGCCATA
This sequence comes from Acipenser ruthenus, assembly GCF_902713425.1. Taxonomy (NCBI): domain Eukaryota; kingdom Metazoa; phylum Chordata; class Actinopteri; order Acipenseriformes; family Acipenseridae; genus Acipenser; species Acipenser ruthenus. The sequence continues at coordinate 6,205,508 of NC_081207.1, read as the reverse complement.
CAGTGTATATTATTCACAAGACCAAAAAAATATTTGCCTTAAACCTTGGCTGTTAACTGTGTGTCCTCCAGGTGTTATCATGCAGTCAAAAGATGGCAAGCCCAGGTAGACTGCAGGATAGGGGCAGATCCTTCGAATTTCTGATGCACTTTTTAAAACAATTTTTTCATCTCAAAAATGGCCTGCGTCTTAAATTAGAGTAAAGTTATGCGTGTATTAAAATCGCCAAACAAAAAACATGATTGCCTGAGAACACAAACAGGAACTTGACTGACTACCAGAGAAAAGACAAACAAAAACATTACTGCCTGATCTCGAATCATCCATGACATACAGGCAGCCATTTTCAAAGAAACGGGGGTCATTGTATGGGAGATGTCAAGTAATAAAGAGAACTCCTCCAACTGAGAGGATGATGAGTAGGAGAGATCTGTTGTTGTTGCAGGCAAGCATGTTAATTTACCAATATACAATATGCTTTAACAATATGCCTAATAGATGAGTTTGTAGCATTTCATTGCAAAAGAAAATAGTATTCTCTTGTGTAAATGGCTTGTATATGCATAACTGAGGTTGTATCTTTGCAAATGCATCTTTATTTGATTTTTATTTTCTCCTCAAATTGAGGATGGGAAATTTGGACTGTGTTTTAAATTCAAAGAAATACGGTATTCCTCTTGGCTGAATGGAGGTCCCCTGAGACTTCCTCTCTCCGCATTTTACTCCAGAGTCTGTCCAGCTCTCATGGCTGGTACAGCAGAATAGTTTTTCATTTGGATAATGGAGCATTTCCCTAATTGAGAGGACCGTCTCATTTGTTTGCCAACATGTCAATGGCTGCGGCTCTCGTTGTTTCCACTACATTTACATTAATGCAATTCTCTCCACTCTTATTAAATAGAGGCTCTTTCTACTTCATTGGTGGTGCATTGTGAAAGCTAATGCTGCTTAGTCAGTGGAACAGGCTAATAATAATAAGGAAAACTGAAGAAACATTTGTATTTATTGTCTTTTCCAGCCTTCGGGTTTATCCAGATTGAAGCAGTCATTTTGGTTCTCTTTGCTTATTTTGAAAGTGTGTTAAGGGGATAGTGCCTCTGTAGTGCACTTTTTTTTTAATATTGGCTTTTTGTATCCATCTGACCAGCTCATCATTAGTACTGTTAAGCTCTCTTTCAAAGCATAAAGCAAGCCGAATACTGTACATCGAGAATTGATGTCTACCCATCTGAGCCTGATGTAAATGTTTGATTAAACATCTGTGCACCTTGCATGTTGGTGGGAAGAGGATGGCATCCAGAATAGCAAAAGCAAGTTCAGAATAGTAGAAATCACTTTTTAGAGAGTAAATGCATGGAATAGTTTACCTCATAAAGTGCTAACAGCCCAAACAGCGAGAACATTAAAAAAAACAATTAGATACTGCCATGCAGTGAATGGTGTGCTAGCAAGGAACGGGCTTCGTTGTAATGTGATGTTTAAAGTGGCACGCCATTGTTAGAATGGACTGCTCCCCATTGTCCAGGGTTATTACATTCTCTGAGCTTCCCATTTGGAAAGGTTAACACACAGTCTCAAAGGGCAAAGATAGATTACTAGATTAATACCTTCAAATAAACCGCTAGTAGCAGACAGACCAGCTACAGTGACCCTGCCATTTCCCTTCCCCATGACACTCACAACGACCCCCTCCCTCATCCCCACCCTCACAATCATCCTCTGAAAGGGGAGAAGGCACTGTGAGTGACAAAGCACTCCCAAATAAACACAGCCCTGTCAATCACAGTGAAAGGCTACCCTTGCCCGCGAGCGGAAATCAAAAACTGCGACTGACAGGAGGCTGTCAGGACAGTGACAATACCAGAGCCATAACTGACCGCAAGGAGAGGAGACGACTCTAATTTACACCCTGACACTCGGTGGATACAGAGTGAGGGGGAGAGAGAGGGACACAGGGAAATAACCACGTAAGCGAAAAGGCTGATAGTATTAGAAACCTGTAATTTAAATCAAAGGTTATAATCAAAAATGTATCAGTTAATTGATCTCATGCTTCATGTTTGCCAGGAGTGCAGTTTAAATTCCTCTCGTTTCAGCCTTCTGCTGCTATCGAGCGATGTTCTACAAAATAAAGTGTGTTTGGTAATAATGATCAAGCAATTCTTTAATCTGCCCTGAAACGCGATATGATAGGCCTTTCACTAAGTTATTTAACCTGTAGGACGGCATCTATTTCCGCTGCCTTTTGCAAGCCAAGATGAAAAACAAGACCTAAAAATGTGTGCCCAATTTTCTATTTCATTATTATTTTTATTTCTGTATTATTATTTTAATGTGCTTTTAATATAACTTCTAATTTTCTGACCCTTTTAAAAAAATACATACTTTCTTCAGTAAACCCTCTATATACAGTCACGTACTCTTATCAGCCAGCAAAACCCAGAAATAATTTACATTTTTTTCAGGCGACTCAAATATGCAGCAATGTATGGTGCTGTGATTATAAAGTGTAGTTTTGTTTTATCATAACAATTGTATTCCTGTTTGTTCATAGTAGGTCAAAGAATTGTAAGAGCTCACTAAATAAGGCTTTATCTGGCTGAACAATTGAAATTGGGAGGTTAAATGTGTAAGATAACCAATGGCTAATAACAAATATGTTTTCTTATTTATTATTATTATTATTATTATTATTATTATTATTATTATTATTATTATTATTATTATTATTATTATTATTATTGTTATTATTGTATGCCATGTATCTCTGGACTTTACGATAAACGATACTTACCTTTGTTGTGTTTCTGTGTTTGGTTTCCAGGGTAACCAAGAGGCTACGGCCCCCCCAGAAGCGATGGCACAGCCTTACCCCCCAGCCCAGTACCCCCCTCCCCCTCAGAACGGGATCCCGACGGAGTACGCCACGGCACACCCCCACACCACGCAGGACTACACGGGCCAGAGCACGGTACCCGATCACGCCATGACCATCTACACGCCAACGCAGACCCACTCAGAACAGCCTGGCACCAACGCCAACACACCCTCTCTCACCGGCACAACGACAGTACCAGTGAGTCCAGCAGCACACAGGCCTCCTGTTGGGGAGACTTAGTTTTAAAAAGTTCAGGGCAAATTTGGTCAGTTGGACATTTTAAACATTGGTATTTATTTTATTATACTGATTACAAATACTGTTATTCATAAAATCTGGTGTGTTGGATGTAAGTCACAAGCTACTCAAAATAATAGCTATAGAGTATTATAGACACATGGCTTCTTGCATTAGCAGTCTACAGTCTAGAAAAGGGTATTAAATGCAGTATAATAGTATAAAAGCATGTGCATATGTGTTAAAGGGTGTCTTCTAATAAATAAATAATAATAATAATAATAATAATAATAATAATAATAATAATAATAATAATAATAATAATAATAATAATAATAAAATGCAATGTTATATCATCGGTAATCCAGTAATGGTAAAGGGTATTCTATTCTACACAATTAGATTACCAACTCTTCATAACTGACAAAGCAATTCATTCCCAAGGTTTGCCATTTCTTACCTTTCAGGGTTCAATGGTTCCCATTAGAATATTTTCATAAGGTTGAATACACAATAGATAGTTAGAGACCCATGTAAACATGAGGAGAGGACAGTAGTAAAGGCCAACCTGTCCCCAAAAGCACACTGAACCACGGTGTCAGACCCAGGGTCCACCATGGCAGCTTAGATAGTTTTACTAAATCACTTATGTTTTGTGTTTTTGAGCTGTGTTTTTATTGTATACTAAGTAACAGCAATTCAAATTCAAATGTAACTACATGTAAGTTACTATTGCTGCACAAACTAATTATTCAACTATTTGGGTCAAGTAACTCAGACTTGTTTCAGCGTTTGTCAAACTTTATTTGTTTGTGGTAAAACTGTGGTAAAACTGTTTACTACTGTTTATAAACCAGTGTAAAATACATTGCTTACTATTGCTACAACTGGAAATATCATTTCTCCATTGAGTAGTGAATGAATTGTTTTTTTTTTACATTGTTCTATTTTTTACATTGACTCAGTAACAAAAGTTTCTCTGGTTTTATGTTGTGTTACTGTTAAGTTGTTGAATTATTTGTATAGTTATTATTGCAACATCCCAATTCTTTTAAACCAGCCTGTCCAATTTATATTTTTAACCTCTGAAAAAGGATCCGACTGTGGTAGAGTGTTTTCGACAGTGAGGAAGCTCATGCGGCAATGGGTGAAACATTAGAAAACTGCAACATAAGCAAGTGGACTGATCCCTAAGGACAGATAGAAGAAAAAGGGGCTTTGGTTGAGAGGCTGGCTCACCAGCAACCATTCTGCTTCACTGTTTTAATGATAGGCTGTCCTGTTTGCTGTGGTGTCAGACTGTGCGAGGGTTTTGATTACAAACCCAATAGGAAAGTCGCTGGTGACCAGCTCAGCAGTTACTCTTGCTGTTTAGATTATTTATAATTTAAAGGGCTAGCATTCTGAAATATTACACGGACACTACAGGACATTTTCAGAAGGTTTGTTTTGGCATGGTTCTTGCTGGATGTTTTCCAGGCAAAAAAAAAAAATGAATTATCTCTTCTGTCAGCCAAGGTTCTGAGCCAAGGTCTCATTCCTGCTTATCCTTGCAATCTAAAAGTGATCCAAGGGTCAGCTGTATGAGATGGTCCGGCTGGTGCTTTCATTAGTACACTAAAGTTGAACACACTAAATTTGAATGTCATATTCCAGCAGAATATATGTTAATATTTAAGAGGGATCTTCCATTTACCTCCAGATGACCCAAAGAAAATTGGAAAATGGTCAAAGGAACTAAGTGTGAAAGTGCTCTTTGAATTTATGCATTAACATCGGGCTTAGCGGGCAAAATACCTGCTAGGTAATTGATTACGGGTACCGCCAATCATAATGCCTAAGGTGTGCTTGATGAGAGGGTCAATTATCTTGCAGGCTACGGAGGGTATTAATGTGGTTAGGAATTGAAAATGTGTTTTTTCTTGTGATTTTTGCGGGCAGGTTTCAAGGTTAGTAAGCACGCTGTATTATAAGGCAGGCAATGGACAAAATAAATCTTGACATTAATTTGCTTGAGTTGAGAAGGACTTTTTTTTAATAAAACAGATTACTGTATTATTGGCTGATTGAGCTATTAAAATTGAACTGACTTGCGACAATACAACACAAGTATATGAAACACTGTAGAAATGGCAGACTGCTGTTGTTTCATTAACAAAACCAAAAAACAATTAAAATATATCCTGCTGATTTTTCTGAAAGTGAAACAGAGGGAACAGAAGGGAACAGAAAGCTGTGGGAAACTGTAATTGCTTTTAAAAAAAACATTTTGCTGGATCATTAAGCTGTCTGTGACACTTGTGTGTGGAATCCCCCTTCTTAACCACAGTACTAGTGACAGAAAGGCTTGTCTGTAACGCCTTTAAAGAAAAAAAGAACAAATAAAATAAAAAAATAAAGCGGCTCAGGCTAATCCCTTTTAGTGAAGCTCCGGTATCGCCCTAATCGGATGTAATCTACCTGCTTGGCGGCTTTCCAATCGGATAGTTTCAATTACATATGTGGTTGTACTGCAGTTCCGAGGGGAGAAGTGCTGAGGAGAGCACTTTGGAAGTGATTTCCAGATAACAGTGAATAAGTGTGTTAGAGAACTGACTGAACAACAGGCTGTATAATCTCACCAAGCTAACTGGCTGCAAGGCCCAAGTCTCTCATAGCACAACGGGAGTGACAGGGCCTCGGGGAGTAGAGAGAGACAGCATGGGGAGAGGAGGAGAGGGGCATAATAATAATAATAATAATAATAATAATAATAATAATAATAATAATAATAATAATAATAATTCTAACCTGCAAATAATTGCACACATTTTTTATGTCAACTTCTGATTCTACAGAAAAATAAAATAATTATTCACCGTACATTCACAATACATTCATGGGGAATGAATTTCATTAAATTTATTTTTGGGTGTACTATAGACAACACCTAGAGTGGTTAAAAAATAAAAAAGAAGGCAAAATATGTGTATAAAACAATTAACCAGCCACTGTAGTATAAAATACAAGTTACAATGCAACCAATTTTAACAAGTAGGAGTTGCTATCCAGTATCTTACAGTAAATAGCATCTACCTGTATTTTACCACAATCTACCACAAACCTACTGTACTCTGTGAATGCAAAAAGTAAACAGACTTTTAAAAAGTGTTAGATTTGTATACTGTAACTCCATTCATGGTCATTCCAAATCCAGTTGTGTGCAATGTGTAACTGTGGATATCGTGTGATTGCAGAGAACACCTAGGGCCAAAAAACAGAGTCATGTTATTTATCTGTGTTATACTTACTGTAGTGCTTCAAGCATCAGATCAGAGCAAGCACAATAATGTCATAAGTCAGACCTTAACAGAAAGCATGACAAGTTTAGTTGACACTGCTGCTTATTAATTGGGCCTTTCTTAATAGGAATTATTTTGATAAACGGGATATCGGAGTTATCCATTTCCTTATGTTCAAGAAAACCCCAAATCAACAGGGGAGTGAGTTTGTTTAAGGTTTTAAAATATTTATAAGAAGGTTATCTTATGAGAGATGTTGAAAATATCCTGTGAAACGCTATCTTGTTTTGCTTTGTGAGCTTTGAGTATTTTGTAACCTCCAACTGTTACAAGTAGTATTATGAGGACACCCAGTTGAGCGCACAAAAGGCTAAATTATGGAAAATTGTTGTAAACAGTCTCAGTTAAAAAGTATATACTTATAACCCCCATCTAGTTTTATGAAGCAGCGTTTAACAGACTGGGTTGTACAACTGGATGTTTTAAGAAGCCAATGTTATTTGATTTGAGAGAACTGGTTGTTTTGTTTTTAATTGGTAGCAGGTCTTTAATGGTGTGTGGAAGTTTAATAAACAAGTGGAGGCTAAGCGTAATGAAACTATCCATTTCTCTGTGTCCCAAAATCTCCACTGGGAGATAAACACCATTAACTTTTGATCGCTTTTCAGTGTTAATATTAGTAGAAGAACTGTAATTTGAAATGTGTTTAGCTCCTTGTGTTATATGGCTGAACGTTGGTCCCTTCTGAGGTTTTTTTTTCCCGGGCAGTCTTTAAACATCTAGGTATTTATCAGCAAGCCAACTTGACTTATCACAGCCAACCCATTGTCTCCATTGAGAAGAAATCGGCAGTGTCCCGCAATCACGCCACAATTCTAAAATCAATTCTGTTTAGCACAGGCATCCGAAGTTTAGCAAACCTGATTTTATTCTTTCCAGAAGCCAAACAGTAAATTACACGCATTCTACTACTGCATCATATAATGTGTGCTAATCACATCTTTCTAGATAGATGTAACATGCAGTACATACTGAAGTGCAGAAGACCTACAGGTGGGCCATTGGTTTTTCTTTAATGCTGATGCTATTTTACAGGAAATACAACAGCACATTTTTACCATTGGATCACTAGGTAACAACCGTAGAAAATATAACAAGATTATACTCTTGCTTCTGCACAGCTCCGATACAGAATACTTTCTCCATCACACAGACCTTATAACAAAGGTATTACAAGGCATTGGAGTGACCAGTATTGTAAATGTCCTCTGCAACAAGAGAGCTAGCAGTGGGAACAGCAGATAGAAGCAGCAGTTATTTAATTACTTTTCAATTTCATACCGCAAAGGATCCTCCAGAAATCTCATCTCCTCGAAAACAACACCAGCACATACCAGTTGCAATATAATTAACATCCAATTAACACAGATTAAATGACAACTGAAAACCCTATAGATGGCTCTTTAACGATATGAAAAAGGGGGATTATATACTAGTACTAAAACCGACTTTATATAGCACCTTGCCTGAAGGACAAACCACTAAGCCAGTGGTTCTCAATCCTGGTCCTGGGGGACCACGGCACTGCTGTTTTTTGTTCCAACCAAGCACTCAATTACATAATTGAACCCTTAATTGAACTAATAATTTGAATAATCTGATCTTTTTAATTATTTTAAACACACAGAGATTTCAATTTAGGTATAAAATTGTATAAGGAACTTAAATTCTCCAATTTTATAAGCTACACTATTTAAAAAGTCAAATTAAGCTAATTATTAGTTCAGTTAAGGGTTCACTTAAGTAATTGAGAGCTTGGTTGGAACAAAAACCACCAGGGCCGTGGTCCCCCAGGACCAGGATTGAGAACCACTGCACTAAGCCACACTGCTGTTGCTTTTTTGTGATTTGCTTTTAAGTTTGCAAATCCGTCGCTGAGTGTCCAGAAGAATTCCTGGAATGAAATGACTAGAAAGATTATTAAGAATGGGGTATTTCTTCTTTTTATCTCTCATCCATGCATTGAGTGGAGCACACCGTGCCAACCTGCTGTAGAGTTGCAACGCTGGGGACGGGATTACACTCCTGTGGGCTGTGTTATTGTGTTCTGGTGTATACCGGCATCTCTGTATCACAGAGTCTGTGTGTTCTCACTCACTGCTTCCGAAGTCACAAAGGAGAGCACTTTGCTACACAGTGATTTCCCGATAAGCGTGCTGCGAGGAAGCACAAGAGAGTCCCAGAGCACAGATTGAACTGGGCCTAAGAGACAGGGATGCTAATGTGCTTGAAGCCGGTAGAAGAAAACTGAGGGAGGCTGGCTTGTTTAGATGTTTAGATCTGTTGATATAAAGGATTGGTTTATATTTTCTTTCTTCGTTTGCCGGTGGGAACTGTGTGGGAGCTGAGGATCCTAACCAAAAATGACACTTTTCATGATAAATGATATAGAACACGTGCTCCATTCAGCCCTGGAGGATCAGAGATTCCACATGTACCACTCCAGGGAAGCAGCAACAAAAAGTTCCAATTATGTAGCCGTTTAACCCATCTATCTGCCGAGACGAGAGCAGCAATGCTCAACTGCGGAGCGACGCAGCTCAGGGACAGCAGAACTGGAGTAGGGCAATTACCTCACGGTTTAGTATGGGATCCGGGGAGGGAAGTTGAAAGCCAGCTGAAGTGTTAACGCTTCATTTTAGGAGCCACACTCTGCCCCTGCAAATCTAGCAATTACATCTATAATCAGTAAACCAGGTCACTGATGAATAATTACTATGTAAATATTCTTTAAACACAGTTTTCATTATTTAATTCCGTTAATTTTGTACTTGAATTTTAATCACAAACACTAAACACAGCTGGTTGCAGGCTTGATAATGCTAATTTACTTGAAAGGTATAGGCTCCACTCAGAGATATATTAATTACTGCAGAGGCCTGGCTGTAGTAGAAATGTATGATTCTGGCTCGAGGGGTAAAGTGTGGTTCAATACAGATTTTGTGTGGGACTGTACAAGTGTCCACCAGATCATGCAAAGATTAAACACGTATCCTTCCTACCCCCCGACCCCCGACTCCAAACAGCAACTTAATCATGGCATTTGAAAACCATGGTTCTTATCTTATTTCAGCTAGCCCACAGCTCTCTTTGTTCTCTAACTGAACCCAGTTCAGTAAATCTGACCAGAAGCAGGAGAATCTCAACAGTGCAGCTGTGAAGCAAATTGAAGTATCATAATCTAGTGACCTGACCAGCGCTGGAGCAAGGGGGTTCAAGTTAGGACACACACACACACATACAAACAAACAAACAAACAAAACGTGCATCAGCCTTCATATAACCACTGTCCTGTCTGGGGATCTTTAGTTCTGCATGGCTGCAGTGGTTTCAAGAGAGAAACGCAGTGCATTTTAACTGGATTGCCAGTGGGACACGCGGATACATGGCGCTACAGACAAGCGCTGTGGACACGATTTTTTGGAGATGTTGATGGGAAGTATGTATGGTTTAAATATGTCAAACAAACCATAAGCTAAAAGTAAATACCTCCAGGAGCAAAGATGGAATAAAGTCTTATTATATGTGATATGGCTGGAAACAGCACTGCACTTCATGTGATTAAAGTTTAGAATAAGGCTTTCCAAAGAATCCATATGGAATTCACATGAATTGAGTCTATGTCAAGAAAGCAGAGTGCTGTTTTCTAACAGCCCGTTCACTATTGTGACCATGAATAGCTGATTAGTCACAGCCGTTATGAGAAATATATACTACGTTTATCTTGCCACCACTTATTTTAAAGTGTTACCAGTATTCATTCAGTTTCAGGTTCATAATAATAATCTTTCTTTTTCTTCCCCCCCTCCCCCCCCCCCCCCCCCCCCCCAAGCAGACAGACGATGTGGCGCAGACAGAGGGCTCACAGCAGCTACAGTCCACAGACCCTTTAGAGAAGCAGCAACCCAAACGGTTACATGTCTCCAACATCCCCTTCCGCTTCAGAGACCCCGACTTACGGCAAATGTTTGGGGTGGGTTTTCAGTCATTTCCTTTAATAGTTGCAAACCCCTGTTGAACTTTATCAGGATGGTGGGTGCCTTACCTTTGTCAGAATTGTACTGTAGCATATGGACTGGTTGATTCAGTAAACTATGTTATTAGGAGAACCACATTGTAGACTTGAAATGTTCCAAGTAATTGCTTGGAACATTTCTGCATCTTGAGATGACGTTGACGGGTTGTTACCATATGGTAATAATATAGCTTCAATGAAAAATAATTGTTTATTTATTTATTTATTTATTTAGCCTGCCAAATATTTCTCTTTACAAGAATGGTTTGGCCAATATAGTACAGCAGAAAATAATACAAAATGTTATAACATTAGTAGTAGTAATATTGAATGTAATAATGAGCATTTTTTTGTAAAAACAAATCAATACCACAAACCCTTTGTTCTTCCCAAATCCAAAGATACCTTCTCTGTTTTCTTTTTCTTTATTTTCCAAAGCCTTGATGTCTTGAGCGCTACAAGGTCCCACTGGCAGAACAATCTAATGAATTGTGCTTTTCACAGCAATTAAAAGAAAGTTTCTCCTAATTAGGTGTTTTTGTGATGACGGGCTTGGGGAGAACTCCCTTTGGAAGCCAGTAAGGTGGCTGGAATTCTATTTCTTCAGGTCTCTGGGGATTCATTAAATTTCCAAGTGCCACATAGTAATTAGCCACCAAGTCAGGGAAATCTCTGATAAAAAAAGAACTGTTTAGGACAGGGAAAAGTAGATAGATGGTTAGTGCACCATAGCAATCTGTGCATACCTTATGTTAGGGAACTTTTTACAGGGGAATTGGCTTTGATGTATAATGCATGCATGTATGCATTTATTTATGTATGCATGCATGCATGTATGTATGTGTGTATGTGTGTGTGTGTGTGTGTATGTGTGTGTGTTTGCATTATGCATTACTTCTGTGCATGTGTTCCTAACAAGTTGTGTTTGTGTGTGTATATGTTTGTGAGCATGGTTAGCACAAAGTTACTCTGCAGTCAAACATGAACTAGCAATACTAGCTGACTGAGACTTGCAACATTTCTATCAAATATTGCAGATAAAATGTAATTTGAACCTTATCTTCAAAAGAAAAGAAAACAGTTTGTGTTTTTGTTTTCAAACCCCATATAAACAACTCTGATTATTGATTTAGAAATGAAGTTATTTCTGAAACTTTGCACTGCAGTAAATAAATCTACCCCGTTTATGTCCTTGAAAATGCTTTGAATGTGAGATTGTATGGCAGAGCTAACTCTTTGTGTCAAAAATTCCACCAATCCTCTGTTTTCTTACAATGACTCTGGATTGAATCATTTTGTGCTGTTAGCTCTATGTAGCTGTAATTACTGGTAATGTGCCACTGGCTCAATGCACCATCACAGCTCTGCATGAACAGAGGCACAAAGCAAACAAAAGTAATATCTGGACGTGGTGGCCCTCAATCGTGCATTGAGACACCGTCATGAAGCAATTCATTGCCCACCCTGCTGAAAGTGAATTACTCCTTTATGGGAATTTCTCCTGCTGTTTCTTTTATTCTTAAAAACAAAATTATCATATATTCACTCCAGAAAAAAAGATATGCAACATTACATTTCTAACCTTTGTTTTATCATATCTGGTTATTTTAATGTACACAAATATTTAAAGACAATTGTCTACTGGCCATCATTATCTATATCTATCTATCTATCTATCTATCTATCTATATATATATATATATATATATATATATATATATATATATATATATATATATATATATATATATACTGTATTAGTAATTGAATTGCCGCACTTCAAATATACATAAACCCTAGAACTCTCAAATAACATAAGCCATTTAAAAAGACAAAAAGGTGATGTTATTACAGGGATTGACTGTAAATCAAACCATAATTGTAGGTTAATTTCCACGGGATAGGGAAGCTACTTCAGTAATGTACAGTTGTATGCTAAGCCTATATTGTGTGTGTGTATGTGTTTGTGTGGTTGTGATGGGGACTGAGTGAGCCCCCAAAATCACAGCCATTTCAAATTAATCATGTGCATGAATTGCTGCCTGGCTGGTTCAGAGATGTATATTTCTAGTCAGTTCACAGGGAGTTGATGCCCCAAATGAATTGGCACACCCCACTTTTCCCTCCTGATATGGACTGAAAGGACAGAAGAAGTCTTTCCCTAACCTTAATAGTGCTTGAGCCGGGCAATCAATTCCATCGAGCGTTGTGCGCCTTGAAGGCCCATTTCTTTTCCTGTTGTGCTGAAATGAAGCCGACGCAGGCTGTTTGACAGAGTAATTCGTTTTAATGAAATAATACGGCCATCCTAGACAGCAATTAAAACCTGCTTTCATTCCAGTCATTAGAGGAACTTAAGGTTTGCTTTCATTCCACTGTTTTCTAATGATCTGAAGGCAAACCCGTTAAATTGAATACTTAAGCTCGTTAACCCCTTGAGACTGCCAGAGTCCCTTGGAAAAAAAAAACTGGGATTTGTATGGCTTCTGTTCCTTACATTTTATTTTTCCTTTTTCATTTTGTCAGTTTTCAATTTTATCAGGCCTGTTGAATGTCATAACCCTCCATAAAGACACAGTACCTACCTTTTGTTAGATGCTCTTGTAATTGCAGATGCTCCACTATAAAGTATATTTTCACTATTTAGGCGCAGTTAATTAAATGCTAATATATACACATGTAATAACTCTTTTATATGTAGTGCTTTTCAGCTTGTCTTGTGTTTTACCTGCATAATTTCATGGTTTGAGAGATAGGCAATAACACTAATCTAATATTTTGCAAAGTGCATATGTTAGGAAATGCTTGCAATATGACCACCAAAGAAATACATTTCAACAAAAAGATTGTAATCAAAGTCTTATGTTATAGTGAGGTACACTTCACTTGTTGCTGTGCCTAGTTTGCAAATGTCACATATTATGTCCTCATGTTCCTCACAGTCACAGTAAGACTTGAAATTCACCATGCCAGCATGCATCTACTGTATAGAAATATGATTTACAGTGAAAATGACAAACAGGGGCTGAAGAGGTTATACCTTGTCCTGGGGGGCATGCACTTTGTTACACTGCGGTGAGGTGATAGATATGAGTTTAACAGCTTGTAAATCTCCTGAGGAGCCCAGGTGTACAGCAATCATATAGAAAACAGGCTGTTCTATATAAGGTAGCATTATAAATCAGGCTTTAGAGTCTGTGACAAAGTACAAACTTTAATGCATTCTAATTATTTTCTTTATGTCTGTCTCTTTCTCTTTACAGCAATTTGGGAAAATTTTAGATGTTGAAATAATTTTTAATGAGCGGGGCTCCAAGGTAAGTGAGCTGGAACAACATCAGTTATCTTTGTCTGTTATTGAATGTGTTTTATTTCCTGAATAAGTTTTCTTTTGATTTGTTTCATAATTGCTCCTGCCCTGGGGGATTAGGCCTCTAGATACTTATAACACCCGCTCCATAGAGAAAACCCTTGTCTAACATTGACTCCTGTTCTAAATGTAGCAACTTGAGTCCTGGATACTTGCTATGGCATCAACCTGAACCTGCTCAACCAGTCATCCAGTAGACAGAAGATTAAGTACCGGAGAAACGGTTTTCTACATGAGAACAAGCTTTTATTGTTTGTGCCCAACAAGCCATTACCCATGATGCTCTTTCCGCACCTTGCCTACTTTATAATGAACCTAGCAGACCATTAATAAACTATTTTGTAAGAAGCTTTTGCAATTTGCATTCAATATGTTTGTCTCCTTTGAAAAATGGCGGCTCCCCTCTCCCATCGTGTGAGCTAATTATTTGTGCATGATAAAAAAGATAAAGAGGGCGAAAGCAGTAACACAAAATGTCAGAAGGATTAATTTTGCTCTCAATTCAGTTTTACGTTTATTTTTTATTCCCCTCAGCCACCCCCTTCCCGGCTTCAGTGTTATTTATGCTAGTCGAAAGGCTTGAGATCCTGCATATGAATACCGGATCACACAGCTCTGTACCTCTCACATGCATTATCTCTGAAACCAATTATCATCATATGCATGCACACTATATATAGACACTAAGACTGGGACTTATCATACATATGTGTATGCAAAGCATATCTAATGGCTTGTTGTGGGGTGTCAGGTTTACTCCACTAGTCCTCATAACTCACTGGTGACAATACTATGAAGTGAAATGAAATGGCCTTTCCTCATGAGCGGGAGTCACATTAAATAACCGCTATAGGATATAGTGTTTATAGCACATGCATGTGGCTGAATGTTCTTCTGGATACATTCTTTTGAAAATCCCTTTTAATTACAGCTGAACAAAGGCAGAGAGCATGTTTGTTTAGCTGACATATATTTAGGGCAATACATTTTCCTTTATTTAAAATTTTAAATGAAATAGCATGAACCGCTTTGTAAAACAAGGAAGATGTTTATTATGTAAGGTGATTTGTATAGCTGTTCCTTGAATTCCACATATAATGTTTAAAACTCTACTCCTTTACATTGTATTAGAAAGCTGCTGCTGCTGCTTTTGTCTCTCTTCTGATCTTGGATTTAACCTCTCGTTCTTCTCAGCAGCGTCATGTATTGCACAGTACTTTTCCTGGCTTTGGTGTGCTAGATCTGTTGCTTTACATTCTAGACTTATCTATGTTACTGACCATGTGCTTGTTCTTCCTCCTCTTCCTTCTCTCCTGCTCTCTCTTCCTCTTGCTCTGGCTCTCTGTGGCACACAGGGCTTCGGCTTTGTAACTTTCGAAACAAGTGTAGATGCAGACCATGCACGGGAGAAACTAAACGGTACAATCGTAGAGGGACGGAAAATAGAGGTGCCTTTCTTTTCCACTACTTTCTTGATCGTTGCAGCTGCTTGTCTTGTCTCTTTTTTCATCCTTTACCTCTTTTTTCAACTTTATTTTCTCCCTGATTTCCTCAGCTTTGTCAAATGAGTTTGAATGAGTGACGTCTCACTATTGTTTTTATTTTTGACCGTTCTCTATTAATATTACATTTAGGAATATACTCCATATAAAAAAGAACACCTGGGCAGAGATACACAAGTGTTTTTTTTTGTTTTGGATAAAAAAAAATGCAATATGGTGTACAGAAATCCTGGCATTTAAAAGGGCTATATTAATATATACAAAATAAATAAATAAAACATTTCATAATGTTAATTTGATCATTGGACCACAGGCTATGTTTTCTCATAATTTTGATTATTGTTATTTTTTTTTAATTCCTCACAACAGATCCTGTGTATAAAATACAAGAATGATTCATTTACAGGGTAATGACCATCAAGGGGTCACTGCAAATAAAACGTACAAGCAATATACAAGTGAGAATGAAACAATAACAGAGAAAACAAATCAATCTTAAAAATGATAAATGCATAGATAAAATCTTAACAACAGAGCAAGAAGCTACTGTATATCATACTTAGTTGGTTGACTGTGAAATATTCAGTTTGAGTGGATTATTATTGGGTCAGTATTTAATGCTCACAAGTGTCTGATTTTAAATTACACTGCAGTAGGAGTCCTTCCATAGTAAAGGACTAATATTTTTCAGTCATCTGTTTATCAGGTCTTGTTATACACTTTCATGTTAATGTCATAATGTCAAACAACATCAAAGCTGCTGATGTATGTTAATATACAGGAGAATTGTGTGTATAATTGTCTTTTTTGTTATACCACAGGTAAATAATGCAACAGCAAGAGTGATGACAAACAAAAAGGTGGCAAACCCCTACACAAATGGTAAGACATGTTTCAGCTGCAATAACACTTTTAATTACCCTTCTTTTTAATACACTTCACTGTCTGAAATCCCTCCTGCCAAGGAAGAAACATTTGACACACAGTGTAACCCTTCAAGTCCCTTTGTTCATTAAAGGATTTATAACCTAATCAAATTCCTTTAGTTGCATTGCCAACATTGTCACTGGTCCCCTAATCTGAATAATGCATCTAGTTTTTTTTTTATTACTTTATTTGGGTATATGCATATATTTGTTTAGTTTTATAAAATCTGGACTTACTTACCTGAATGGAAGTGATGCGATAGCAGGAAGAAGGAAGTGTAGACTTTCTTTTGCTACAGTGTGATACAGGGGCATCCCTTCATCATGCATAGTCTTTGCACTTCTCAAATCTTCCAATATCACTTAACCAGTACTTCCTTGTGCAGTCTGTGTATTAGTTTTAAACCTGTATATTTATATGTAATGATTCTGTAGCAATTGCCAGCGAGGATACAGATTTTGCTGAGGATTTCTCCAGGCTGCTCGGAGACAACAAGGAACATACATTCATGACGTTGCCCCATTCAAGTCAAGGTAATACCTTGGATCAGCACCTTTTCTGACTAAGGAAAAGTGAACATGCTGATGTTTATAATATAGACAGTAGAAATCTGTTCTGCCAATTGCTACAGAATTGTGACAAGCAAATGCAGCTTTATTTTAAAACTAAACTACAATGCACAAGCCACACAAATGTAGTGCATACTGATAAAACATGGGAGCTATCCTATTGTAGATTTATTTTTTACCTTGGGTAGCTGTATACAAAATATTCAGATGATTCTTTGCTATAACAAGGTTACAACTGTTCTTTAGGAGCCAGTACTGGGCGTTGTCCATGGTGCTGAATCATACAGCTACAGTATAGTAGATCCCATGGTGCTTATGTGGCAATGAGGTGCTGTACTGAACTGTGATTGGGCTCTATCTAATTTCAATCCAATGTTAAACAATCATGTTTATTATTATTATTATTATTATTATTATTATTATTATTATTATTATTATTATTATTATTACTGAATGTGGATCCCCTACTGAAATGGAGTAATTCCAATTTATTATATATTTTTTATATAGTATAATAAAATAGAATTATTTAGTATTTAAGAAAATATAACCTAATTTTGGCAAACAGCCATCCAAATTGCTGAACACAACAGGCAACCAGGTTGCAGAGATGGCTAGAAATGTAAAGCAGCGGGGGAGCAGTAACAGACTGAGCTAAGAAACACAAAAACGAATTAAAAGCATTTCTAAACAAATGAGTTTATCTGAGACTTCAAGGTTAAGAGTGATCCAATCAACATTTGTTCTTGGCTAATGCGTGTTACTTTGTGATACAAAGGTGAATTGTCTGCACAATGGTGGGGTGGAAGGGTAAGAGACTGCTGTCTCATGCTGAACGAGTTTCAGACTGGACAAGAGTAGGTTTTAAAAGTGTAGTTGTGTATATCGGGGACTAAATGGAAAAGCCACAACTCATTCTACACAAGGCCATCACAGGGGGCAGCTCTCAGAGTGATTTTCATTTACTGTGATCGGCGAGAAACGAAGCAGGGAATTAAAGTAGTGGACATGCTGCCTCCCTAACCCCCACCCAGAGAACCAGAGTTTAGCTCAGGAGACAATGGAGATTTACAAACCACATTCGTCACTGTCACACAACTAACTGGACACCAGTTACAGCAGCTTTCCTCTTTTTTTTGGTTTGTTTGTTCTCTTTTTTTGTTTTCTTTTTTCCCTTTAAAATAAAATAATCACTATATTTTATAGGAAAGCTACTGAATAGAATACAATGATTGAGATAACAGACTTGCTCCTCTGTCTCTCCTCTCCTGCAGGTTGGAAGTTGAACCCAGTGATGGGAGCTGTTTACGGCCCTGAGTTCTATGCAGGTAAAATGCTGTTGCCCACTTCAGAATTGTGCCTTTGGGTCAGATACAATTGGGGTCCTGAATAATTAGAAACTCCTGTAAAAAATTGCATACTGCAACAGTGTTGTGTCTGGAGGGCCCTTACTTGGGCTTCAGCTGCGCTTAGCTGTAAGACTACTAAGATACAGGTTTTTCTAAGCTTCTGGTGATGTTGAAACTTAACTTTTAGGAAAAAGGAGAACAAAATTAAATACATTTTGCAATAAACAAAAAACGGGTCCAATTTTTGAACTAGAATTAAATGAAATTAATAACAATAATAATGGGATACATGGTTATCAAAGGTTATCAACTCAGAACCCAGAAGTAGGTACAGATCAAGGGATCACTTTCTTGAACTAGGCCATTACCTTAATAAACTGTCATTAACCAGATTTTGTTTAGATAAATACATACATATAAATCAGAAATACTGCTATTACCTCACAGAATTTACCGGTACTAAAGAAAAGTAATACCGTGTGAAACCAGACAAAAAAATGTACCAAACAAAATCTGCGTCAATGTGTGTGGAAAGTAAGAACACATTTTAACACATCGCTCTCTTCACTGGACCAGCTGAGTTTTAGTTTAATATTCTCCACAGGTGTTTTTATTTTCACTTGCGATTTTATTACCATACCTTATACCAACCCCATGCATCTTAATGAGAGGGAAATGGTATTATTTCATTTGGAAGAAGTGCTGAGCACATCTCACCATTTTAACGGCTTTCCTTTTGCTCATTAGACTAAAATCTGTTCGTTCCGGGACAGCTTTACTGCAAGCCTCTAAATAACCGGCTGTGACAGAAATCAGTCATTTATCATTTTTATTTCTACCACCACCCCTCTCCCCACATATATACATGCACACCGACACACATTTTGCAACAGCGTCACATCAAATCACCTTAATGCAGTCCACCACTTCAGTTCCCTACTTTGCGAGCTGTGGGTATATGATTTATTGGGCACTAATCTTTCAAGTCATCTTAACACGCCGCTAAAGTTTGCCAAGCCTAAACGGCACCATATGTTTCTCAGTCCCCCAGAGAGAGCAAGCTACAAAGTATTAAACTATATATATATATATATATATATATATATATATATATATATATATATATATATAAAAAATACCAGCTTCCAGCCCCCCATTCCTCGGCAAGTTGTCGGTGGATTTATTCTGGAATAATTATGGCTAGATTTAATATACTTTGGGTAGGAATAAAATGGGATGTAAAGGCGATTAATCACTGTTTATCAGTCCTCGTTTCTGCGCGGGAGATCAGCGAAATTGGGCCCCATAAATCGTGTTGTGGTGACAGCACACTTCGTCTCCATTCATCCTGGTGCTACAGGTTTATTGTCCTCAAATCCCATTCAAGAGGATGACGGATGAGGCCCGGAGACTGCTTGCTTTTAACCTCTTCCAGGGAAGTCACAGTATCTGCCCTGAGTCCTAAACCAGGCAAGTGTTAGGAAGAGAGTTTAAGTCATTCCTTTCCCCCTGTTCAATGACAGAAGAACACAACCTGTGTTTGTGAAGCCACAAGAAGTTTTACTACTACTACAAATTCTTATGCTGAACTTTGATTTTGTAAGTTTAGGTGTTCTTGCGCTAAACCGCATCTTTATAATACACATTTTTATTCCAACCAGGTTATTCAAAGACTATAATATATAAGGGCAATTTAATTTAAGTTTTTTTTTCTCTACTACTTTTGTAACTTTACCAGTTTTGTTTTAATTTCATGAAAAAGGAAATGAAAAGTGTTGTGTTAACAAACAGTGCGAGTTTGTTTCACGCTACAAGTAAAGTACAATTGTAAATGTAATGTAGAATATTAGTGGCAGTGGTCTATAATGCACACAGAAAAGCACTGCAACCTGTTAGTGCCCCGGAACATTAACACAGTAACACTTGGCTGACCTGTTGGGGTGCTGGCACTCACTCGGGAGTTCAGATTGACACTGCTGTCCCTGTCAGACTGCGGTCTGAACCCTATCTAGACATTACAGCTCTGTGTGGCAGGAAATCTCCTAGTTTTGAATCAGGATGGGTTTCAAAGGTATGGCGTGTTACCTCCATCGAGGATACCCACAATCCTACACTATAAGAGTCAGGGTCCACTGTACTCATGAACTTATATTAATATCCACCTACTGTACCTGTTGTGTGAACAAACTCACTCTGGTCTTTATGTCATTGCTGCCCAGACAGTGTCATTAAAACCAATGTAATCCTATAGTAAATGAGACCTTACTACCTCATATACAGTACAAGAGCCTGTGTTTGGATTTAAGAGGGTAAAGCTTGTTAAGGAAGCACTAAAGCAAGACAGCCATGGAAATGGTGAACTCTAATTACCACCTTAATTCATGCAGATAGATCTTTTAATTGTTGGAGGATAAATTAAGGGGATAATTAAGCATCCTTCCCATGATTGGAGTCAGCTGTTTTTCAGCTGTCCCAATGCTCAGATTAACTGTTTATCTTTAAAATTCTATTACCATGATCTCGTCCAGATATTAAAAATAAAACAGCTTGAGGAGACAAATAGAATAATTGAGTGCTGCTAAAACCCCTTTTGAGTATACATAAGGTTCATGCTGCAGAAAGTTAAAATGCAGAAGAGTTTTTACTCTTTTGGGGGTAAACCTCTTGTGCCAAAAAATTCTCATAGAATTGACAGGCAACCTCATAGATTCCATGCCCAGCCACCTAAAGGTAGTCAAGAACAGGGCCAAGCTGATAATTCGGTATTGATTTTCTACACACGTAATGGCTACAGAAGCCATGATAAAAGTATGCTTTGAAACAGAGTTGTATAAAATTGTTTTGTCAGGCATCTGTATAAGCCCAGGTTGAATTTACTCACACTGTACATATAAATGCATTTTTTTCTTTTAATTAAAAGAGTAGAATGTTCAGACTGCATAATAATGTGACAGTGTATTTTATTTATTGGTTATTAGTGAAGTTCTTTACCTCATTAACCTATAATTCATTTCACGATTACTTGCACATATATCACAGACTATATAATACAAAAAAAAATAATCTATATTTCCAGTACAAATGAGATTGGAAGCTCTTCAGGGAAATAATTTCAATAGTCAAGAAAACATAAACAATAATACAGTCCAACACCTTTATAGCAGATGTAAAATAAGTAAGGTCTCCAAGCTCATAACAACAAGTCCAAACAGACAATAAGCTGTTATACCCCTAATTTGTGGTAAATGTCTCATGCAAATGGGTTCTATTATATTAATTCCCTGCCTACTGCTAATGGGCAGTAATCATAACAGGAAACCGCATTAACCTGACAGCATGTGAGATCTCTTCAATTCTCTCTATCTTCACTGAGGTTGACCAACAAGAAAGGAAGGTCAATGAGGTTTAGGTGTAGGAAATTAACAAAACTCTTTGGTTTCAGGCATCATTTCTCAGAACTGAAAGTATTCGAACATTAATTTAAATTAGGTTGCTGACACAGTAAATTTGATCAGCATTATAGGACTCAACCATCTGTCTTCAGGCTATGAAGCCATTCAGTCTGAGCTGCTGGTCCTGATTTAGTTTGTCTAATGGATAGCTGAAAAGTATTGAGCAAAGGGATGAAAGTTACGCTCACATTGCAAGCCATTCCAGGTTGTATTATGTGCTTTATTAGCCACAATGCACAGGTAAC
The DNA here is from genome assembly GCF_902713425.1 of Acipenser ruthenus. Taxonomy (NCBI): domain Eukaryota; kingdom Metazoa; phylum Chordata; class Actinopteri; order Acipenseriformes; family Acipenseridae; genus Acipenser; species Acipenser ruthenus. Next base: position 6,183,623 of record NC_081207.1, on the reverse strand, counting down.
AATCACAGGTGTGTCTTAAGCAACTCATCCCAAAAGTTATTTACACAGATGGAACTGGACAAAACATTTACTTGAGTTAATATTATTTTCAGAAAGATGCGGACCTGTATCAGTCTTAAAAAAAGTGTACAGTAGATACTCCCTTTATCTAACAGGGCTTTAGCATCTTGAAACTCCCTGTAACAATTGCTGCTGGTTTCAAGCGGCCCTGTGCAAGTCTCTTTTTTTGGTACAGAATAGCAACAGTACAGTACAGACTAACCTTCACAATAACTACTACTCCAGGGAAGAACACTTGCTGTGTGGTCTAACGCTGCATTTTAACTCTCTCCCCAGTAACTGGCTTCCCCTATCCAACCACAGGGGCGGCAGTGGCATATAGAGGAGCCCACTTAAGAGGCCGGGGGCGTGCAGTGTACAACACGTTCCGTGCCGCACCTCCCCCCCCGCCCATCCCCACCTATGGAGCGTGAGTATCTTCAGAACACAAGCTTTATTCACACACACTCTCCACGGACTTGAGCTACATGTATTGACAGTGGAGAATTAGCCCGGGAACTTTGCCAGTACAATGCATGTAAAAATTGTTTTCATGACCCTAGGTGCACTGAATGATTTTTAAAATAGTACTACATCAGTCAAGACCAAAATGTAAGTTATTTCATGTTAGAATTTTTTATTTTTATATTTTAATTCTGTAGCCCCATTTTCAGTGCAATACTGGAAGCATACTAACTGTCAAGACATACACCTTTTATGCTTCATCATAAAATAATAATTAAACTTATATATTGCGCCTCCAAGTGGCGCATCCGGTAAAGGCGCTCCACGTGGAGTGCAGGATGCGTCCTATAGCCTGGAGGTCGCCGGTTCGAGTCCAGGCTATTCCACTGCCGACCGTGGGCGGGAGCTCCCGTGGGGCGGCGCACAATTGACCGAGCGCCACCCGGTGGGGGAGGGCTTAGATCGGCCAGGGTGTCCTCGGCTCACACCGCACCAGTGACCCTTGTGGTCTGGCCGGGCACCTGCGGGCTTGCCTGTAAGCTACCCAGAGCTGCGTTGTCCTCTGATGCTGTAGCTCTGGGCTGGCTGTATGGCGGGCCTGCAGAGTGAAAAGAAGCTGACGGCACATGCTTCGGAGGACAGCGTGTGTTCGTCTTCGCCACTCCCAAGTCAGCGCAGGGGTGGTAGTGGTGGACTGAGCCTAAATACAATTGGGCATTTCAAATTGGGAAAAAAACAGGGTAAAAATTAATTGCCAAAATATATATATTTAAAAAAAAAACGTATATATTGCATTGCATTTCTGTTTCTTTCCATAGAGTTGTTTATCAAGACGGATTTTATGGTGCAGAAATCTATGTAAGTACAGAACTGCTTCCTTCTTCCCCCCCCCCCCCCCCATGTAAAAAAAAAATACATAAATGAAGTGATTGGGATAAATATTCATGCCGTCTTTTATGTTTCTTATTGGATTGCTGTGCTGAAGCGATATCATTGCCTGGCTCCTCTTGATGAGCTCAGAAAGGTCTTGAGCAGTGAGTGGTGCCAAGGAGACTTTGCTACGGCTTGCATCTTTGATGCTGACTGAGATAGCGGAGTCTGCAATTAAGCAGATTCTGCTGGCTGGCCAAATGTGGAACCAATGAATCTTTACAAAAACAGGATTTTGTTCCAATCAGGTTCTGGATATATGGCAGCCTATTTTTACAAAGGTTACTTGGAAGTGCCCCTTTGTTTTAATGCAATTCCTTCATCTCTGGTATTGCCAGATATTCTGTAAGTACCCTGCTTGCTTGTATAGTTTCTAGCGGTGCCCCACATGCTGTATTTTCTCAAGTTTGCGTTGAAATCCTCGGGCTGTTTTGTCATTTAAGTTTTCATTTTCCTGTGCGCCCGCCCTCAGGGAAGTACTGATTCTGTATACGAGTCAAGCCAAGATTTGTTATAATACCATACATGTCAATTATATATTAACAAAAATAAATGAACTGTTCCTGCATGCACCTGTGTTGTACCCAGACCTTAATCACGGTAAATGGTTACATTTAAAATGTGAGATATAAAAACAATTTAGTGTTGTGTGTAATGTCGTACCTCATTTCAAAACAAGGTTTTTGAATGAATACTGTATTGCCTTTAACTTACAGCACTTATCTCTGCAATGAACAATTAATATGTGGATATCATATCGCCAAACACCTAGAGGTGAAACCACAGCCCTGTCACTGGTGCACTAATCTCCTTGAAGACTGATGTCAATCTTCTCTTTTACCTATCAAGTTGTAAAACAATGGCTCTTGAGTCAAATCTAATAGTGGCAGCCTGCCAGGTGCCCCACATTCATTAAAAACTCGACACATTCATTAAAAACGTGTTAATCACAGCCGTGCCAGTGGGAACAGAAACTGGAGGCGTCATACCACCCCCTCCTCTCTCCCTTGACCAAACTAACACCCCCCACTACTAACCTTCGCTGGGAAAACCCTCTTTAACCATCCCAGACATAGAGGGGGAGGGTTCTGTAATATACAGTGCTCATCAAGAACACAGTGTTTGGCTTTAATTAAAAAGGAAAGACAAAATGTAAGAATCAGATGTGCTAATATACAGCATATGTACATTAGGGCTCACTCTTATGATTGGGCTCACAACCCCCGATTGGCACTCAACTGCCATATCTTTATAGAGTCTATTTTAAAAAGGGATATTGCAGTCTCTACACCTTCCAGCATACCATTACAATTTCAGTAACCCTAACCATTGTATGATTAGTGCGAAAAAATACAATATTCTCATCGCGTTTTTGCCTTTTATTGGTCGTATCAGAGATGTAATATTAGATTTTTTTTATGGGTGTTGTCTCAATGAGTTCACTCCTGGTAAAATAAATACTGTGCATAGGATTAAAAAACAATTTTGTATATGAAGTTAAAGGCAAACGTAAAGGTTTTATCATAAAAAATGACAAAAGAAAATAAATCAAAACCATCCATCAATCAGAATGCATTAAAGTTGCTGTTTTGTTTGCAGGGTGGGTACGCAGCTTATAGATATGCTCAGCCAGCCACCGCCGCGGCAGCAGCTGCCTACAGCGACAGGTAAGAGTCCTGCTCAGACAACTCAAGAGAGGCTCCTGCACTGGGGATAAACTGATCAAATCCAGTTCAATTACAGACTACTCTGAAAAATCTCAACTCTCGTCCCTACTCTATTACGATATATAGTATACTGATTCCATGTGTGAGCCAAGCCAAGATCTACGGTTACCGTCTGTAATTCTAGCATCTGTGAGCATGTGCTGGATTGTGTTTTGTAAACCAGGTGCAATGGAAACTATCCAGAAACCAACTAAATTCCTATTAGGCACCAACAAACCAGCGAGTTACTGGAAATCCTGGCAGAACGTGGCAACAAACAAGCTGTAGACCAAGGCTGTTGAGAGAAAATGGGAGAAACTTTATTCAGATTTGCACGTGGTATTTTTTGCTGCATCACTATTGCAGATCACAATCACCTGCTGAAATAATTCCGACACTTTGGATCACCGTCTAAACCTATAGTCCCTCTGTGTATATAAATCGGAAGACTTGGCAGTTTTGCTAATGCAAGCTTTGGCTTTTAGCCCATAGGGTTTGGGTTGTGTCGTTTGGCGCGCAATCAGTGATTTATCTGAAACTTCTAGAGCTCTGTCAGGCTGGATCACGGCAGCTTGGGATCTAATCTCGAAGAGATTGAGCATGTCAGCTCTGATAACGTACGCCATGCCTCGAAGCCTGAAGATCCAGATAATGTGAGATTTATCAGAACTCACGGCAGCTCAAATTATGAGCAACGGATATCCGTGCACACAAAATTGGATAGCAGCATTATTCTTAGAGTTATTTTATTCTTGCATTTTCTTTTTCTTTTCCTCCCGTACTGTTTTAAAGTAATTGTATTTTTTTATTTGGAATAATAGTGTATTTTCTTGCCTATGGATTTGCAAAGCCACTTGCCATTAAACTGACTCTGAGCTGTGCTTTTTTTAATTCCAAGAGTTTTTCCAGCAGAAATATCTTACACAATTTACAGAGACCGGAACACACGATCCTCTGGGTTCTGCATATGAAAACATGCATTTTAAAACAGTGGAATTTTTTTAATTTGATTTTATTGAATGTGTGTTTTAATTTTGGACAAGATACAAGGATTTTTTTTTTTTTTTTATGAAAACTGAAATGCAACTAGAGTTTGTTCTTTTTAGCAGAATAGAATAAAGATGCCTTCTGTATTCAGACACATTATTAAAATGGTAATCACTTGCACCCTTTGCTATGAAGTAACTCAAATGTTTACTGCACACCAATGAAATTAGGGGGGTGGTGCCTCAGCACACTCTTGCCAATATAATAACTACGAGAACAAGAAAAAGTAACTTGATTTTCAAATTTAATGGCACAGGACTGGCCACTTTAATGTTTTAATCCAAGACGACAAAACAAAATTCAATCTGATATTATTTTACTGTATAATAAAGACGTTTGGGTCCAAAATCTCTTCTTTTTTTACATTTCTCTTCCCCTTGTTCATTTTCTGCCCTTAGTCCTTGGCTGCGAGAACCTTATCTGCTCCCTACAGACCCTCATTTGCAAGCCTGAGTTTGAAAATAAATAAATAAATAATACAAATCTTGTCCCGACTTAGAGGGAAATTGGAAGGATTAGTTCCAAACCACCAACAATGAAAAGATTCAGTAGTAGTTGTCACATTGCAGCAACAGTAAACAACAAATGTGCAGGCATAAACTGGTGAGAGGACCACACACATACACAAACACAAAGACTCACACACACTTTCAAAGCCAGTGAAATGCTGGCCAAGTTGAATTAGATTTTCTGCTTACATACTATACCGTGGGTGTGTTTACCATACATATTTGTTCCCCTTGAGAAGAAATACTGAAATTCTCTTTAAAAAAAAAAGGATAATAAAATTATAGTTTTCATTCACCAGACGTCACTAGCTAGGCACAAATACAATTAGAATTAAAGGTAGGCAAGTTAGCCGTGTTCAGTTTATCATCACATGTAATGTGTACTTTTTATATTTGAATTTTCAGATAAAAGTAATCCAGACTGCATAATTTGTTTTTTCTTCTTTTATTGATTATTTTGCTGGAACTGTAATGTGCATGCCAAGTTAAAATGCCATTACAATAAACTGTGACTACTACAAGTGGCACTGTGTGCTATACAAATATCCCATTAAAACTGAATGAAGGGGAATACATGGTAATATTACAAGTTGCTCTTACTACTATCCCATCTCTTTCCCTGAGAACATGTTGAAACCAAGAATCCTCTTTTAATTTCAGTTATGGCAGAGTCTATGCAACAGCCGACCCCTATCATCACACAATTGGACCAGCTGCCGCATACAGTGTTGGAACTTTGGTAAGTTAATACATTTAAAAACAAACAGCTACTACGTTTAAAAAAAAAAAAAAAAAAACTGTAAAGCGGAGACAATATCAGTGTGTTAACAAGTTTTTAGTTTTGTTTTTTTTATTTCGATAACATGATATTTTTAATACTGGATTTATATAACATTTAAAAATGTGTGCGATTTATTTAGTGAATGCAACATCCCAGTACGTGAAGCTTTTTGCTGAAGATCTGCTTATTAATAAAATGCTCTTCAAAAAATATATGCAATATTTTAGGGGGCAAATATATTAGGGCGCCTCTGTTGTAGTAACCTAGTAAAATAATTGGTCCTTTAAATAAGCATTTTGAAAGTGTATGGCATTTCAGTAAATAGTGTAATGACATTCACTTTACAATAAGTAGACGTTGTTTGTATAAGGTTTGAAATTAGGCTGTTTTGCACATATGTGAACTCTACTATGAACTAATTTTTTCATTAGAATTCAATAGGAAAGTGTACCAACTGAATACAACCTGTTTGACTGGCAGTATTTTCAGGTAGTGCTTGAGCCATTGTTAGGGTTGCCCACTGTAGTAAATGTTGGCCACTAAAACAAGGTAAATGACAAGGTGTTTTTTGACAAGGTGTTTGTTTTTTGATAAATGTTTTTTTGTTTGTTTGTTTTGTTTTTTTACACCAGTGAAAATACAGGATTGCAGTTAAACTGTTAATGTTAGTTTTTAGCTAGCTTGTGCAGCTAACATCAAAGATGAAAAAAAAATGCAAAATTTGAAAAAAAAAAAAAAGCATGTGAATTTCTTTAAGATTAATGACCATCACGCGAGTGCAGCGGTGTGCCGTGGGAGATTAAAGAGAGAGGGAAAAAAAAAAGATTCCATCGCACCCCACCTCCCCTACCCAGGACAAGCGCTCTCCTTTAGACAAACGATTTGAATTTGCCGAGCCAACATTCGTGTGATTTCTTTTTTTTTTTTTTTTTTAAATCCCCGGTGCAGCTGCTAGCTAAAAGCTTTCATTAAGACAATTTTCTTTCCTCTTCATTTACTTAATTAAAACTGTGGCCTCTGTTGCTAAAGTTTTGATTATTATTTTTTTTTAATTGTCTTCCCTTTCTTCTGCTGCAGTTTCCCCAACCCCAAACAAAAGGCAAGGTTTCTTCTGCACCTCTAAAAAGATCAAGTTTTCCCCCTGGGTTGCATGGGATAATGAGGAGGCTGAATTGGTAGTGAATACGTGATGCTAGTACAGTATGTACTACTGTGCAACACCATTATAGATGTTAGGAAAGTACACTTGAAAAAGAGGACTGATTTCATTTTAATTCTTTAATTCTTCATATTTAATTAATAGTTCCTTAAGAAAATGTAATTTTTTTTTTAATTAAAAAAAAAAGTTAAATAATGAGTTCCTTAGAGGTTGCAAAAAAATCTTTTTGCAGTTTTGAACGCACTGAAATTGTAAATGTTTGCTACTGTTATACAATTTTTGCTGAACCAAAAGTTCTCCCTTCTCCATAAATTGAGGAGAATATAGCCTTTGAAGATTTCTCGTTAGCCATGGAGGCGATGCTTTTAAAAAAAAGCACCATATAGATTTGTTTCTATACTGGTTTACCAAAGCACAGCAAGAAATGAAAGCTGTCTTTTCTGCATCGCAGGATGAGACACTTCTGTTTGATTCAGAAATTTTAGAATAAGCAACTCCGAACCATTGCGTAGATGCTGTTTTAGGTGTCTTTAGATTACTCCGCATCAGACTATTGTATTTCTTTTAATATGATATTTATAAAGTAAACTTTTAAAATAATGGCCGTAATTCATGCAACTTCTAATAAGGTATCAAGGAAATAAAATACAAATAATAATAAAAAATACATAATGGATTCCAATGGAATGCATATATTTTAAGACATGTTTTAGTGCTTTGTCAGTTTCACTACCAAGTCCCCACTCAGACCTCTAATGGAAACCTACAAAATGTTGCTCAGTTTAATGAACAGTTTGATTAGGTGTGTAGTGCCAGGGAGACATAGGAAGGAAATACCAAGGGGTATCAGGAATGTGGTGCATTATTGCTGGCTTATACACCCACTATCCTGGGTGCCCTGTTTCTCAACAAATGGCACTGTTCTGGCACAGTTACCCACACCCCTACCCCCCACACACTCATTTGCCAGCTCTGCCTGGTATAAGGATGCAAACTGAAAAGGGAAGACAATTTAAAAAATAAAAAAAGAGCGACAAACAATTTTTCTTCTCAATACTGATTGGGTTTTTTTTCATCTTTGATGTTGCAGGCTAGCCTATACAGAGGAGGGTACAACCGCTTCACCCCGTACTAGAGAGAGAAACAAACCCACCTGAACGGTTTAAAAACAAACTAAACAAACAAAACAAAAACAACGTGGAAAACTAAAACACTTCCGGGTCACAACCCCGACCCCTCAAGCTATTTCAATATCACTGTATTATTATTATTATTATTATTATTATTATTATTATTATTATTATTATTTTTATTATCTCTAACTGTGTTGAATTCTTTTTGTTTCTTGACATATTCTATGTTTGTTCACATCTTACTGTGTGACTGACCCAGCACTTCAATGCAGGGAGGGGGAGGAGAGTTGATGCAGAACCTGGAAACTCTGAAATGGGCTCGCTCAGAAAGATGTATGGGTAGACTGGAGTCAGTTCCTATTGAAGGATGCAAAATGGTGCAAAAGCCGTATGCATTATGTATTTAACAGGTCAAGTGATTATGAATATCATTCGTAGGAACTTGTGCGACAGTGTAAAACAATGTGGAATAAGGCAACACCAAGCGGGGAAAAACAGGTCTAGGTGTGACAAACTTTTCAGGGGGAACTGTTAATGATATTGATAGTGGAGACGGAATGGTTTAGGTTCAGATCAGTCTTTATTAAAGCAAGTCCACGGATAAATACAAGGCCTTGATTACCTGTTGTGATAAAGGAGCTCTGGACACTACCAGATCTGTGTTATTAAATTACCATTTCAGCAACAAGGTGTGTCACCGATGCGATTTGTAAATATTACTGCCGTGATATGTAAAGCAGTAGGAAAAAAGGGACTCTGCTCTAGATCCTTCATGACACCGTGGGGTGTTGGGGGGGGGGGGGGGGCAGTACAAAATGTCATCTTTCTGAGCCTGTTCACTACAGAGTCCATTACTTCATTCAGACCATGTTATATACAGTGTGTGTGTGTGCGTGTGTGTGTGTACTGATGTATATGAATAAACAAATATAGCAAGCTGTAGTGCTGGTGTTATAGTAACAAAGTACAGTAGTTAGAAAAGAGACATCGATACACAGGATAAGAGGTATTCTATTACCACAGCTGGTTATGCAGGATTTGTGTTTTATTCACTGGTTATTATCTCTACCACAAACCAAATACAGTAGCTATATTTTTATTGATTATGTGCAGCAACATAAAGAGCAGCTATCTTAGGGTATGATTTGCCTTTCCTCTATTTGAAGAGAAGTGTCGAGAGGGGAGAAAAATCCATCTGTACTTACTACCAGCTAAAAAGTCAATTGATTTGGGCTACTAGTCTGCCAACATGAAGCACGGACTATAGTTAATTTGGGAAAAGCCAATTTCAAATATACGTGGGATCCAAATAAATGTAATCCAATTCTCAAGCATTTTAATGGGATAACTCCATTCTACTTTTTTATATACAAAAGAAAAGGAGTCGGTATACTTTGTAATACTCAGATGGTAGATTTCCTCTCCACAATGTATGGGAGTTGGGTCCCATGTGGGTTCATTAGATCAAATACTAGACTTCCCTCCACACAAGTAATGAAAACCACAATGCTGCGCGTTTAGCAAATACACCTAATACTTGTGGGTGGAAAGAGTCCTAGGTAATCAGTTAGACATGGCTGTCTGATGTTAAAAACATTGCTCTTTAGAGAGAGGGTGAAGTAAAAGAAAGTGAGGTGCATAAGCGAGAAGAGGCTGATCATCTTCCCTTTGAATGTAAGCAAGCTAGTCACAAACGCTTACGAGACAGCCCATTCCAAATGAATTGCAACAGGGAGTAAAAAAAGAGCTCTGTAGGAAACTAATCCAAGGCAATATACTTTAGATTAAAGATAACGCTGGAGAGTCGATAACCACTGATCTCATTTGGAGATACACTAGACTAACCCCATATAGTGTAGCCTTTCACCATAGTTGTTATTCCAGACATAACATTTTCCCCCGGCTACTCAAACGAGAGTTCAAGAATCTGGATGCATGTATCTGCTGCACGGTTTATCCCAAGAGTTATTTATGTTCTGTTTTAAAAGATTTATTATTTCGCTACTAATACAAAGATTAATGGTTTAACCTTTTTATATCCTGGTGCTATCCTTATCTGGTCAATCAGAAAAAATGCAGTGATAAAAATGAACTTATGCAGTACTTATTTCTGGTGCAAGGCAAAAGTTGAATATAAATAGGGCTTCCGATTTTCAGTTTTAACCGATTAAAAACCGATAAAACACCCCCGATACAAAAAAAAAGGAAATCGGTTATATCCAATAAACACCGGAAAAACACTGGAAATGGTTACTCAATTCGCATTGACTTGAACCCTTTTCCCATGAAAAAAATTAAATAAAAATTACCTGCTAAAAAAACTGTGCAGTACAGTTGGGCAATGTCCCTCCTAACTGATTTGTATCTTGCATTGATTCATTCTGAATACTTAAACCCACCCCAACTACTGAGTCACAGCAAATTGCTACATTTCTTTTTTTTTTTCTAATAATTTAGTCGTTGCCAATTAGTTTTTATTATTTTTTCCCCAATTTGAAATGCCGAATTATTTTTTAGGCTCAGCTCACCGCTACCACCCCTGCGCTGACTCGGGAGGGGTGAAGATGAACACACGCTGTCCTCCAAAGCGTGTGCCGTCAGCCGCCCGCTTCTTTACACCCTGCGAACTCACCGTGCAGCCGCCTCAGAGCTACAGCGTCGGAGGACAACGCAGCTCTGGGCAGCTTACAGGCAAGCCCGCAGGCGCCTGGCCAGACTACAGGGGTTGCTACTGCGCGGTGAGCCGAGGACACCCTGGCCGACCTAACCCTCCCTCCCCCCGGGCAACGCTCGGCCAATTGAGCGCCGCCCCCTGGGAGCTCCCGTCCACGGTCGGCTGTGGAATAGTCTGGACTCGAACCGGCGACGTCCAGGCTATAGAGCGCATCCTGCACTCTAGAGAGTGCTTTTACTGGATGCGCCACTCGGAAATTGCTACATTTCTATTGGAGGATTGTACACACTTGCAAGATTTAAAACAAGATGTTCTTGCTCATGAGATTTAAAGCTATATTCCAGTTCAATAGGGAGTATTTACACGCTCGTGGAATTTAAAACAGAATTTCAAATTGTGGGGAAATGTAAAAAAATGCCTAAACACACAAACCCCCCAGAAGAATATGCCTGTGATCATAAGGATTTCATTGAGGAAGACAGCAAAGGAAATAAGGTACAATTGAAAAAGTGTGCAAGTACTGTCGAGTTACTGTACATACTGTAGCAGAAAAAAATGAAAGTAACACAGTATATAAAAAGTGAAAGCCCCGAAAGAAACGATTTACATATAACTCAAAAATAGCTACAAATAAGCACCGAATTAATAAAAACCGAAAAACAGAAGCCCTAAATATAAATAATGAAAGAAGTTTATGCTACTCGGGATGTAACTCGCCAAAAAGATATTCTTTCAATAATAAACTTTTTTTTTTAATACCCCATGAAGGTGTTTAATAAAACATTGAAGCATTGTTTTTTCAAGTAAATTAAGATAATTATTATTATTATTTTCTTTGGTGAGTTGCAGCCTCACTGTGGTGGTAACCTCTTTATATAACACAATAAATTATTTTAACAGAAAGGATATTGGCAAAAATGTCCTCATATCACAAAGGTTGAAGATTTCTCACTGAAACATTGTCCTTTCTTTCTAGCAGTTCTGTATTATATGTCCATGTATTTCCAAGACATAGAAATATTGCCAAAGTAGAACATAATGCATGGTAAAAATGGAGAAGGTTTCATTTTGAGGATAAATTGATGAATTAAAACCAGTACTCACATGGTAATGGAATACTTCTCTCTTAACTAAAGAGCTAACATTATTGAGGGGTAAATACATTTTCAAGTGTTTTAAGAATTGTGTTATCATTTTCAAGTTATTTATATTATTTATAAAACAAGCAAAAATAGCAAAACATCAGTACTTGGGTATTATAGTATTCAGTATTTAAAAACATAGTGTGTATTAGTATATAAAACTTGTTCTGGTATTATCATTAGATTTAAAGAAAATTAGAAAAATGTCTTAGACAATAACATGTTCTTCCTTTTATATACTTCCAATATTGCAGAGTTACACAGGGCGTTTTTTATATAACTAGGAAAAAGGCTTTAAGCAACACTATGTATAGCTTTTTTTGAAGAAGGGAGATAGCGAATGTCTTTCTAGATGTTTCTGATGAAATCATTCTGTGAAGTGTGTGTTGTTGAGGTACATATTATTGTGTGTATACATTATTATTCTATGTATACATTATTATGCTAAGTATACACTGTGTGACAATAACTAACAGGGAAAAAGGCTGCTCATTAGAATTAAAAGAGGTTTTATCATTCTTGATGTACACAATTGTAAATGGCTTTTCTATTTAGTTAAAAAAAAAACTTGGCTAAGACCACTACAAAGTGAAATAGTTTATTAATTTAAAAATACATAAAGGTTTTTTTATCTATCGATTTCCTGGCTTAGGGTAACATTGAAATACTATTACTACTTCTACTACGACTAATAATAATAATAATAATAATAATAATAATAATAATAATAATAATAATAATAATAATAATAGAGCATGATTATATTTTTTTCAGTCCCTTATCATTGAGTGAAGACATTGAGAAAGTTTTCTCATCAAAACATTCGTCATTGAATTTAAGAAGCATAGAAGCACCTATTTAGTTGTAGTACAAGCAACACACATTTGTCATAGCCGTCATAGTACCCATCTAATGAACACCTATTCTGAAACTTGATCCACAGTGGTTTGAAAATGTCATTTGAAGTTATTTATTCTTTAACTGAATTGGACTAGCTACGCAGACCTTTTCAGTGCAATAAAACCTTTGTATTCATCCCTTACAATACTAATAATAAAAAAAGCCACAGTATTTGACACAGTAGCTTAGCATTGTACCCATTCATACTTCATTACTACAATGCTGCAGTACTTTCTTTTATTTTTTATTACACCCTGACAAGGAAAACATTTGTTTTTGGAATAACCTTTGGAGAGGAAACAAGGAAAGTTCAAGTAACTAAATGAATTGTGAAGCTTTCCAATTGATTTGATTAATCCCCCCCCCCCCCCCCAGAAATACAATTTTTTACAAATTAGTATTTTTGGGTTTTGTTGAAGAGGACCAAAATCTGGTGTTGCAAAAAGAGGGGAAAAAAGGTGTTTACAGGAACATTTCTGTACACTGTTATAGCTGTAGCTCAGAATTTAGGATTTGGGTGTTGGAAGGTAAGCTTTCTGTGAGCCAAATCAAATCCTGCAAGTGCTCATTGGTACTAAATGGCCCCTTGTGGAGAGAGAACAATGATCCCCAAGCGATGAAGGGATACGATTTTCCAAGTATAATGTAAACTCCATTGAGGATTTTTATTTTAGAAAAAGCCATTTATAATTGTGATTCTTCAAACCCCCTTTTAAATTCACTCAAATATTCAGTTTTTATTCTGCCAATATATTTGTAAAGAAAAAAAAATCTTTGCCAGGCCCTTGCCATGTCTATTTCTTTTATATCTATTGCTTCTTTGTTCTGTGGTCTAAATGTGTATTTGCTATACTGTGTACATGTTGCTGAACATATTCCATGTAATGTATGTATGTATTTTCAGTTTTATGAATTTGCTCATTGCACAAAGGGCATTTGGTACCCATTCATAATGAAGAGGGGAAAAAAAGTGTATTTATTGTTCTTTTTAAATTGCAGGATACATGAAACTTATTGTTAAAATATATACCCTATCTAACTGAAATAACAACTTGGTGTTTACAACTGTGTCATTCTGTCAAGGGACATGCCTTAAAAAGTAAAGGGTAGCGCTTCATTTTAAGTATCATTAATTCAAACATAATTGCATACAGTATGTTAATGCATATAACATGCATTTCAAATATAACTGGTGACAAAGGTGTCGTGGAGACACATGTATGGAGAGTATTTAAAAACATGGTCTGGGATGCATGTTTCTCAGACCAAAAGCTGGGACAATGTATGATACATTAATATTATACAAATAAGTATGGAATGTACCAAGAATTGAATATCTTATAGTTCATATGCAACTGGGCTTGCATAACTGGCACTAAAGAATAGCTGCAGAACTTGTTGTTCATAACGCACGTCTATACAACACAAAACACAAAAGAGAGAGGTGAAATTATAAGAAACTAAGTCAAGCAGACTACTGTTTAATTGTAAATAATTGCAAAATGAAAGCAGCAATAGGCAGACGATCTATGCTACTGTCAGATGTCTTTCAACGTATTCCCACAGCAAAGGTATTAACCAGGATTGATGACTTTTCTAGCCCCTTCTATTCCTCTGAACTTTCCTGTCCAAGTTCATTTCCTGAACACAGTATGTGAACTACTAATATCTGAAGCGTAGAAAGTAAACTAGAGGCTTTTCAAAGGCTCGGATGATAAACCTATTTGGGGAGTTAATTCAGGCATACAGCATGTGCACTACATTAAAAAAGCATTGGGTTACCAAATGGTACGGAAGGGAACTTGATTGATTAAAAGATCAGACACTGCAGCTACAGAAGAATATTAGCATAGGTCAGCACTGTACACATGTTCTCCAAGCCATCTGCACAATCTTCTGAACTCCCCATGACATGAAATAAAAACCAACCGTCAGATACAGAAGTTAATAACCTCAACTGAACGCATGAAGTGTTTGCAAAGCTAGATCAATAACTGTGATACTGTAAGAAAATTAATGCATAGTTTTAATCTAAAATAAAAAGGTGTCATTTGGAGAAAGGGTATGATAAATAACATTTAACTGTTTTTACAGGCCTTTAATAAATTTGAATTGTAGCACCATTACAGCCATGTTATTATCTACAGAGGCTGATCAATCTACAGCATTCGCTTTGTTGTAATATTTGTACACAAGTTTACTGCTGTACCATTTAAATAACAAGTGTACTAAAGCTGAAGAAGACATGCTATTAAAACAGCACTACTGGCAGAGAAATAGTGTTATAGGCTCCTTATACTACACATTAAATCTATATCCATACTATTATATGAAAGAACAACTGATAGGTTTAGGTTAGAGTGTTGGTTTCAAAGCTAGGAAGACAGTTAAGAGGATTTTACTTAGGCAAGATAGTGAACTTCAAGACCAGACAAAATTGACATGGAATTATTTCAGTTTAACTATTCTTCACTTCAGCGCACATCTGTGAGAATAAGTACTGCAGCTTTAGAGAAATTGATATTGAACTCACTCACTCATCTGACACTGTGTTCAGTCTGCTTGTCCCTTGAAAGAATCTGAATTTGTAACAAAAAAGTATTGAATTTAAAACTACCTTCTATCTTTATTTTATTTATTTTTTTCATCATTTTCTGATTCCAGTAAAAAAAACAAAAATAAAAATATGGAGAAGTGGACATCGCCCAAAAGGTCTCTAAAAGAACATAAACAAGAAAGTACAAGAAAAATCCTTCTACCAAGGTTGAAAGACGGACGGAGCAAAGAGTATGCAAGTACTGTGATAAAAAAAATATCATCTAAACATGTTTAAAAGGTGTGGTGCAGGTTTACTTTCATGTGGGACAGCCTTGCTAGGAGGAGAAAGAAAGCACTGGGTCCTAACCCTAAAGTCATATAACTTTTTATTTTTATAAAATAAACTTTTTTAAGTTTTAAAAGACTGGAGGAGGATCCCTTGATCTACAGACAAGCAGAAACTAGACTGTATATTTCAAAAGGTAATCCTTACAGACCTTTTATAGTTAGGGTGTACAGAGAAAGAAAAAAGGTATAGATAAAGACAGTCCTTACATTCATTCATTCATTCATTCATTCATTCATTCATTCATTCATTCATGTGATGCCAATGTCCTCTTTGTGTATATAAATAATAACCTGGGCCTTTGACTAGTCTGCACCTGTTTATGGTGGATAAGAAGGAAAGCTGAGTGTTCTGAAGAGTATTTGTGACCTTATTCCTTCAAGGAGTTGAAGGTTTTTTTTTTTTAGCTGTATTGTATGTATTAGTCTACAGGGCTACAAGTGTTTTAACATGTTTGCCATACAGCATATAATATATATACCACTAAGGGGCTAATTCAACTTCAACCCTGGAGAAACAGTATTTTTTATAATTTGAAATTATATTTAAAAATATAATTTCATGCAATAAGCAGTGCAAATATGATTTTTTTTTTTAATCAGATAACACATCATCAGTGATGAATCAAACAAAAAGAAAAAGATCCACAAACTTCCTATACTCCTGTTTGTAATAAACACTGATCTCAGAACCGGCAGCTTTAGGAACAGCAGTCTAGCCCTCTTTAACTACAGAGCTACCCACACTTCTTTAAAACACTTGCAAACTTGTCTTGGTGGTCCTTCCTATACAGAGCAATTATGTAGACACCTCAAGCCTTTTGAAACCCAGCACAAGACAGTCAGACACAACATAGGAACTAACAAACCTGGGAAAATAATACCCATTTGGGGTAAATTCCTTATTCCCTTGTGCAACCCCCAGCAATTCTACATTTGCTGAGCAATTTTGAGCTCCCATTACTGTATCCTCCTCTCTCTCGTACCAGCCACCTGTAGTCCGCCGGCAACAGTGATTGCAGTACCTGCTGGGAAATAATTACCTGCTAATAATATTTCTCCTCTCAGAGGACTCGACCTGTGGCATCAGTGAAGTCAGGCTGCGAGTTGAAAGACTGCATACTGCCCCGGGATTGAGAATGAAGGCCTCACATCGGCTTTGATATTGAAACCCAGATTTGGTGTCTCTGAGAGACAGCTTTAACTTTAAATACCGTTGGCCCTTAGCAAAAACTCTTTTGATGAGAAGGAAAAAAGCAAGTATGTTGCCAAGTTATATTTAAAATATGCATATCCTTTTTAAAGATACATAAGTGGCTAATAGATTGTGATACTGCTGCCTCTGCTATAGTCCTCAAAGGAACAGATTTTACAAGCACTTACACCAAGTGGCGTCCGGGTTTTTTTTCTTTTTTTTCTTTTCTAAATACAGGTGTTGGTATGACTGGCCTCAGATTTAAATAAACAAAACAGAGCAGTGTGTCTGATGTATTCCAAGAGATTAATGAGGTTTTAATAATGTAATACTCCAAAGGAGATTTTTATGAAACAGGAACAAGGCTGGGAAAGAAAAGCGTAATGTTGGAAAGGAGATTTAATGTTCAACGATCAAATTACACCCAATAAAACCCAGTTTTCCTTTGTTACACCTCCGCCGGGTATAAAATGAAAAGCCAATGTTAGTTTTAAAACAATAAAGAACATAAGAAGCTCCACATGCATCCCAGTAATGTTACAGTACAAGCACTGATGTGCTTAGAGAATAGGATCTAGTTTTTTGGCAAAGGTTAATTTTTGCTTTAGGCCATCATTATTAGAAAAGGAAGCAGTGATGCTGGATGATGAAACAAGGGAAAGCCTTGAGTTTCAAAAGAAGTTTTGATTTTCAGTCCTGAATAATAGGTTTTAGAAACTTGTTTACAGACATTACATTTCTTTTGCTGTGGAATGCAATTAAAACACTAACACTTTATGTAAATTGTATTTTTAATGATTTAAAAAAAAAAAAAACAGGAAACTATAAAGACTATACATGGTACATTTTAATACAGTATACTGTGACCCATTCAGTAAAAGATAGGAATGTGTGAGCCAGTTTCTCTTGTTCTATTCTTCATGAGACATTATTTATTAATATTTGTGTATTCTGAAAATTATTATTATTCATTTATTTAGCAGACGCCTTTATCCAAGGCGACTTACAGAGACTAGGGTGTGTGAACTACGCATCAGCTGCAGAGTCACTTACAATTACGTCTCACCCGAAAGACGCAGCACAAGAAGGTTAAGTGACTTGCTCAGAGTCAGACAATGAGTCAGTGGCTGAGGTGGGATTTGAACCGGGGACCTTTTGGTTACAAGCCCTTTTCTTTAACCACTGGACCACACAGCCTCATAAATACTGTGGTTTGAGCTTGCAACATGACGTTCTTGAAGAACACACGACCTTAGCCCACTGCGCCGTTGTTTTTTATTATTATTATTTATTTATTAGCAGACGCCCTTATCCAGGGCGACTTACAATTGTTACATGATATTGCATTATTTTTACATACAATCCAGGTACAGCAGCAGTGTCCCCCACCTGGGATTGAACCCACGACCCTCCAGTCCAGAGCCCTAACCACTACTCCACACTGCTTTACTGATGGCATTTTATTGTGTTTACTTCTTTTTTACCCATGCCATTACTTTTTGTAGTATGTTCTTGAAATCATCGTGTTTCTCCACATTGTCATTGTCTCCCTGTATTGCAGCTGGCTTTCAGCTATAGTCACAGAGCCCTATGGAATGCTAGCTGTCTGTGTGTTGTGTTTGATTCCTTCATTCCAGTCATGTGAGACTGTGATCTGTGCCTCTGCGGACTCCACCTGCTCTTATGTATACAATTGCAAACATCATAAAAAGAGGAAGGAGAAAGTTGTAGAAATACAGGGAAACAATGACAAAGGAATTAAAAGATTTAACAAATGTTTTTACCTTTGCACATTCTTATCTTTTAGTGAACGTGGCCCTTTATCCACACGAAGTTCTGTTTGGAAGGTATTTAAAATGGAGGCTGTCCCACCTTTACTTTTACTGCCCTCCCCCTCCTGTGGTTTGACTAACAGGCTGTCCTCCCAGAAAGGAGCCCCTCCCATACTGTCTGTGTGCTTACTGATAAAGACTCCTTTTTGTATTCCCACTGTACATAATCCCTCCCTCTGTATCCCTTTCCTTAAACCTGTATTATAGAACATTTCCATGTGCTTTACTGTCCCTGCGCAAAAAAAATGTTTATAATTCTCTCATTTTTGCAATTGTTCTAATTAAAAAAAAAATATAATAATAATAAAAAGTCATTTTAAAAATAACTATTCCTCCTCTTCCAGAACTGTATTGTAAAAATCTACCTTTCTTTCTCATTCTGTATGCTTCTAATGTGCTTCAGAAGAACATTACTATTTATTATAAAGTTATTATTACTGATTATTAATAAACATTTCTTTCTTCAACAAGAATAACTGTTGTCTTTCTTCAACAAGAATATCTGTTATGCTAGTGAAAGGCATGATATACTGAAGTATATTATTATAAAACACTCAATGGAGCTAAATTAAGACATGCTGAAAAGAAAACAAAAATAAATTCAGTGACAAAGTTTCCACAAGAAGCCTTTTTCAAATCTTCAATTTCAAGTCAAAGTTTGTCATTGAATGATGGCGTTTCTTTTAGTATTTCTTAATGTATCTGCATAGCAGGAGAAGCATAAACACCTGCAAAGTGACCGGCTGAACCTGGCTCTGGAGGCCTATTTATTATTCATTGATTTATTTTCCAAACAGAAAAAGGATAATCAAGTTACAAAGTATAACATCATAAAAGGATAAATATGTAGCATACATGAAATCTGGTATTTTCCCCATCTATTGAAGGCTATATATTATTATTATTTATTTCTTAGCAGACACCCTCATCCAGGGCGACTTACAATTGTTACAAGATATCACATTATTTTTACATACAATTACCCATTTATACAGTTGGGTTTTTACTGGCGCAATCTACCTTGCTCAAAAGTACAGCAGCAGTGTCTCCCACCTGGGATTATACCCACGATCCTCTGGTCAAGAGTCCAAAGCCCTAACCACTATTCCACACTGCTGTCCTGCCTGGTGTTTACCTGGTTTCCTTTAAAATCATATTCCTAAAATAACGTATTCCAAAAGAACAAAGAGCATCGGCAGCTGTACACTAGGGTATTATTCACCCTTCTTCTTTCAAGAGTGACTTTGAACAACAAGACACTTCTTCAAGTCTTTGTTTTATGTTTACACTTATTTATTTAACCCTTTCATGGATGGCGACCTCATATGAGAACAGATTAAAAAAAAAGTGTCTTTGTATGGGGACATATGGAAGACCCAATGCATGATGACCTCATATGAGGATGCCATTTTTCCCCCCGTACAAAGCAATGGAATTATGTGTCCATGATAAGTATTACCACTCCTATCATTTACCCTGGTATTTACCTCATAGTTTGATAATCCCTCTATGCTTCAGTGGCATGAAACTGCAATTGTGCAATAAGATCCACGATTCTCAAGTCCTGGTGCAATCTCTGAAAAGATAAATACTATACAAAGTTAGACTGCTAGCTTGATTCCTTACTTTATTATTTTAAAAATGTGTTACTTAACCTTATAGTCAGCGTGAACCAACACTTTCCTGTGGGAGGTAGTGGTGCAGTGGACTAATCCCATGGCCGCCTCTCCCTGAAGGCAGTGGATCCAATTCAGATCCTGGAGGTGAGTTCCTGAGGTAGGTAATGGTGTTGGTTGTAAGTAATGATGTTGGTTGTGTGTCCACAGATGGAGGAGGAGAGGACCTGCCCTGCCAGGGAGGAGAGTGGAAGGTGGGTGTGTTGCTACCTGAGAGAAGAGGAAGGAGGCAAACAGTACTTCTCTTTTTTAAAATAGAATGAAAAATGTATTGAATTTGTATATAATAAGAATCTTTAAAAGAGACTTGTGGAGAAAAGTACTGTTTGCCTCTTCTCTCAGGTAGCAACACACCTACCTTCCACTCTTCTCCCTGGTGGGGGGGGGCCAGAACCCCCCCCTTTCTATCCTCTCCTACCTCCTACCTCCACAGGGCAGGTCCTTTCCTCCTCCATTTGTGGACACACAACCAACATCATTACTTACCTCACTAACTAAATAAAGCAAGGAATCAGCTGGATTTTAACTCAGTCCCCCAAGAAAGACCAGTATAGTATGCTGGTGAATTAGACCACTGTGCCATTTCACTTGCATAGAGGACCTTGCTTTTTCATTGCCTTTAAGGTCAATTAACCAAGTCTTTGAAAATAAAGGAAAGAATCATCTGGATTTGAACCCAGTACCACAAGGAAGATCAGTACAACATGCTGGTGAATTAGACCACTGTGCCATTTCACTTCCATGGAAAACCTTGCTTTTTCATTGTCTATATATGAAATTATCAAATTCTTTGAAAATAAAGAAAGGAATCAGCTGGACTTGAACCCAGTACCCCAAGGAGAAACAGCACAGCAATTAGACCACTGTGCCATCTCACTTCCATAAAAGAGCTTGCTTTTTCATTGACTATAAGGTAAAATAAAACAAGTTTTTGAAAATACAGGTAGGAATAAGTTGGATTTGAATTCAGTCCCCCAAGGCGAAACAGCACAGCATGCTAGTGAATTAGACCACTGTGCCATCTCACATTTGTGAAAAGCCTCCTTTATCATTGTCCACAGCACAACATTTCACTGAATTATCAATTAAAGCTGGCTCACCTGCTGGTTCCCTGAAAGAGAAGACGACTAACAACTACTACTTTTGGGACAGCCTGCCAAAGGTCAGGTATTTACTGAGCATTTTATGTCAGAGCTGCCGATAGGCCCCTTCGGGGAGTGACGTCCTCGGTCCCGTCTAACAAGGGAATAAGTAGTCACCCCGCAGAGATCACATTCTCTTTTGCATCGAACCCGCAAATGCGAGTGATGCGACCTCGCAAGGTTTGTTGGTCGTCTTCTCTTTCAGGGAACTGAAAGAGAAGACGACCAACAACCAATACTTTTGGGAAAGTAAGTCAAAGCCGTCGCGAGGGAGCGTGAACGGACAGCAGATGAGGGACGTCTCGCTACCACCAAACTAATCTTTGTGGTGTGAGCGTGCAACTTCAATGATTATTGTGCCTAATGAAGGCATGGAGGGATCTACCACATTGAGTCGGTAGAACCTGGTGAATGTATACGGAGTAGCCCAGCTAGCCGCAGTACAGATATCAGTCAATGAGGCACCTCTAAAGAGGGCCCATGACATAGCCACTCCTCTGGTAGAGTGGGCGTCCACAGTCCAGTGGGACAGTCGCTGCTTCGAGAGGGCTTGACCCAGGGTCCTTTCACCATGATAGACGATGAGCTGATCAGACTGATGCAGCACTTTCATCCTATCCACATAACATCTCAATGCCCGAACCGGGCAGAGGAAATTCAATCTCCGATCGAGCTCCGAAGAAAAAGGAGGGGTATGGAAAGCCTCTAGTTCCACTGATTGATTCAAGTGGAAAGCCGAAACCACCTTAGGGAGGTAAGCGGGGTTCGTGCATAACGACATCCTGTTTCCATCATCCCAAACACGCATACAGGAGCTGTGCACTGACAGAGCCTGTAGCTCACTAACCCATTTAGCAGAGGTGATGGCTAACAAAAAGGCTGTCTACATAGAGAGATATTTCAACTCTATGGAATGTATAGGCTCAAACAGGGCTTTAGTGAGAGCCTCCAATACCACATCTAGACTCCACTCTGGGAGGACGTCCTTCTTAGGAGGACATAACTGCCAAGCACCCTTTAGAAAACTGGTCACCAGAATACGAGCACCTGAGTCAATGGGGACATGGCATGCAGATATAACCGGAGGGATAGCAAGTGCCTCTTTGCCCAGGTCAGTAGTCAAAAAGCTATGCAGTGCAACCCGGGGGACTGAAGTCCTCCGTGGCGGTTGACATATGCTACTACTGACATGTTGTCCATGCGGACAAGAACATGTCTCCTTTTGGAGCAGTGGGAGGACAAGTTGAAAAGCGAGGTGAACCGCTCACAGTTCCAGCGTGTTTATGTGCAGGGATGTTCAACAACCTGACCAGGGTCCAAGGACTTCTCTGCCTGCCCAGACTGCACGCCAACCCAAGTTGGATGTGTTTGTCGTCACCACCTGATGGCTGTGGATCACTCCCATCCTTACACCCTTGCGCAGGTAAGAAGTATGCTTCCACCAGTGTAGGGCTTCCCAGCATACGCGAGACACTGTCAGTCAACGGAGTCTGTTGCATTTGGGGTGTAGCCGTTAGACATTGAGCCACGCTTGGATCGGGCGCATGTGGAGTAACCCTAGTTGGATGACTGATGAAGCTGCAGCCATCAGACCCAATAGTTTCTGACACACCAATTGTCCTGTAGATCCCTGTTGAAACAGGACCAGACAGTTGTGAATGGTGGCCACTCTGTCGTCCGACAGGTAGGCTCGCATTGTAAGGGAATCCAGCCGGAGACCCATGTAAACCATACTTTGCACCAGTATTAATTGGTTTTTGGTCTCATTGAGGGTGAGACCCAGTCTCACCAGATGCTCTGTCACAATCGCCATGTGGGCCACTGCTTCTTCCTGCGACTGGGAGCAGTCATCTAGGTAGTTCAACACCGTGATCCCCTGCAGCCGCAAGGGAGCTAGGATGGCATCCACGCACTTTGAGAACGGACTGACTGGAGGATGTGGCGATGTGTGACCATCTGGAACCTCCTCTCCCTCAAAAACCTGTTGAAGTGTCTCAGGTCTAGGATGGGGCAAAGGTCCCCATCACTTTTTGGCACCAGAAAGTACCTTGAGTAGACCCCCTCTTCTTGAGAGGTGTGTTCTACGAAGCGAATGGCTTGTTCGAGAAGTGATGGTTTTACTTCTAGGCCTGAGGGCAAAGACCTGGAGAGGGTCGCTCACGGATGTAACCGTGATCCCTTGAAAGGGAGGAGGGCCCACGCAGAACAGCTGTGCGTAACCGGTGTGTACGGTGGTGAGCACCCAACAGTCTGAGGTGCAATTGCGCCAGTATTGCAGCTGGTGTTGTGAGAAGGGGTGGGTCTGAGGCCGCAAGCCTTCAGGGGCCCTGCTGGGGCTGCTGAGGCTAGGGTGGAGCCTGTCTTGGATGCTGTCTAGGGTGGTTCCGTAGGAACTGTCTCCCGGAACGTCCTTGCGGGCGGCCCCGGGCATTAGCTGCCACGGAAGCCTGTAGGCGGTGCTTCAGGTCGCCACGCATCAGGTCGCCACGGGATCGGAACCCGCCCGTAACCACAGTTACGGGCGGACGCCAGCGCTTCTCTCTAACCCATACCGGAGCGTTGCAGTATCTCCTCTACCACTGGCCCAAAGGTATGGCCAGGGGAGATAGGCGCATCAAATAGGGCAGCCTTGTCCACTTCCAGGACCCTGGCCTGTGGCTACCAGCTCAGGGAGAGGCGCCAATCGCAGGATGCCATCCAGGTAGCTGTTAAGAGACCTGCCGTGTTGGCCAGGCGTGTTACCTGTGCTTCGTTGTGTACGCTTTTTTGATGTGAGTCTCTGTGATCCTGCATTGGCTGTTAGGGCATACGGGGTCCTTGGATAAACCTCCTACCGGAGGGGCTATGGTGGAATCCACCGGCGGGAATTTTGCCAGTCCCAACGCTCCAGCACCTTCCAAGGAGGCCAGCAGGGCTGCATGGTTTGAGACGCTCGGCGCAGAAGCCGGTCGGTGCCAGGAAGATTGTACCTCCTCCAGAAAGTCTGGGAACACCGGAAAAGGAAACTGAAGGCTTGTTTCATGAGTGCTTGAACCGAGCTCGATGGAGGGGTAACACCAGACTCTAAGGCCACCTCAGAGCTGGGGCCCGTCTCCTGGGTCACTTCCTGGACCTCTGTCTCCTGTTGTTCCAAGGAGTCCCGGTCCCAGTAAACCGCGATCGAGAGCAGGTGGAAGAGCCTGCTGCCTGACCAAATACTCAAGGACCTGGGCCACCTGGCTCTTCAGGTCCAAGATATCCTTGGCCTGCCTACTGTGCCTTGCCCTCTTACTACTCCTCGAGGGAGACTGTGAGTGGCTGTAAGCTCGGTGGGCTGAAGCCTGTGCACAGGGTATACTCTGTGACGGGCTGAAAGGCAAGTGTAGGAGGGGGGCGGGCAAAGCTCCCAACGCTGCAGAGGGCTCAGCTGAGCTGGCTGAGAAAGCCGCTCCTGTGACCTCTGCAAGCCTCCGGCACAGGGTCCGAGGCTGGGACGCTGCGCAGATCGAACAGAACGTCACATCTTCTGCATCCCCAAGCATTTGACGCATAGGAGGTGTTTGTCTTGTGACCTGTGGCAGGCATAGCCCAAAAGTATTGGTTGTTGGTCATCTTCGAATTGAAAGGGAACATATTATTACATTTTGCGATAAGTTGTGATTCTCAACTTGGTTTCATTTGT
The DNA here is from genome assembly GCF_902713425.1 of Acipenser ruthenus. NCBI lineage: Eukaryota > Metazoa > Chordata > Actinopteri > Acipenseriformes > Acipenseridae > Acipenser > Acipenser ruthenus. The sequence goes on along the minus strand of NC_081207.1, from coordinate 6,158,749 downwards.
GACTTGAACTGGATTCAAGCCAAACCTCATAGGTCTGTAAGGTAAATTAAACAATAAAATGAGGGATTAGCACGTGCATCATGTGGGACTTGAACTGATTGCTCTACAGATTGAAACTGGATAATATTTTCAACACACAAGACAAGGCCTGAACCACAACAGATGGTTATCTGTTGGCAAAAAAATAAAAAATATAAAACAAATGAATAATGTCTTCAACACACACTTGGTTTATGCTGTGCTTCTGCTTACTGAGATAAGTATATGATCATACTAATACAGGAGGCAATGAATATGATTACTATTAGTTAAACTATCAAGGATCAATTGAAACACACCTTTATCTCAACCCACTAATATGGGCACCAGGACCCACATATGTCATCTGCACAGCCTAATAAATCTTCGATGAAGAGGAGTCAGAGAGAGTTGGGGAAACAAAAATTTAAGTCGAGGCAACCTACTAGAAAACAAAAACAAGGTTAAGAGAGAGAGAGCCCTAAATAATGACATTCCTACCAAATATTTCTAAACAGATCTGGAAAGAGCTTTGCATTCGTCACAATTAATAAATAATGATGTTCCCTAAAGCACTAATAGAAGTTTTACAAAAGAGAGGCTAATGTAGCAAATATTTTAGTTTTTAATAAACAAGGGGATAATAGTTCATTAAAAGGACAGAAATGCCAAAAATGTAATTAAATAAGACATGTGGGAGAGACCAGTACAACATTATATAAAAGAATACAAACTCACCTATTGAATATAAGAAACAAAATAAACACAAAAAAAAACATGTAACGTGAATTACTTAAGATTTGTAGATAACACAGAAAAAGAAATCAAACAAAAAGAGAAAGACATGCCATGAATGCTTTGTAAATTTAGAACAGATCAAATTAGAAAATATATAAATAAAGGAGAACAAATGGGTACACAGGACAAGAGGTGTGAGAAAAAGCACTGGCTGCTGCTTCTGCATTCCTAAGAATGGGTAACATTTCAGGATCCCACTGCACTTGTAAGATGGCTTAATTGTTAAAATCTTTTTACCAACATATTCAGTAAATAAGGGGGTTGGAAAAATTAGGCAATATATGTCCCATCACCAGTAATTCTGTACTGACACCATTATTGTAACCACCAGTGTGCGATATCTATAGCTATTAGAATACAAGGCATGAATAATAAGAATTTAAAAAACATGAATAACAAAAATAATGTTGTTTATGTGCAATGGCATTGATTGTTCGATTTTGTCATATATATATATATATATATATATATATATATATATATATATATATATATTGGCTTGAATTGGATATTGTTTTGAAAAAAACAACTAAAGGAGGTTAAAAAAACGACTTCCTCAAGCAGGAAGCTATTAAGATGCCACATGGGTCTCAGTGAAATGTAATGCTTGTGTTAATTACACATTGATATAACATGTTACAACAGAATTATAATTTAATCGCAGCTCAACATAAAAGAAAAATTGGCAGAGTATTTGTAATAATCAGTGGGGCGGTAAATTAATTTTGGATTGCTTTTCTGGGTTAGTACAAAACTGTTTTGTTGAGGTGAATTTTTTTTTTGTAATTATAATTGGCAATTCATGCCACAAAATAAATCCCTTTTTTGTAAAAAAAAAAAAAAAAAAAAAAAAAAAATTAAGTTTTAGTGAATAGCTTTCCAACTGCAGTCTCTCTCTAATGTTTTAATAAAAAAAAAAATAAGACCATGTTTTCAACTAGTGTTTATGCGTACCTCTCTTTTTCTCTATGGTATTAAAATAAATGACAACTTGTGCATGGAGAAAAGTGGCTGAAACAGAGCTGCAGACGCCTCCTACTGCCAAATAACGATAACAACAACCCTGAATATCAAATCAGTGAAAAGTAACCAGATGCTACATTACAAAGCAAAGGGAAAAACATAAGTGTTATACTCCTTTACTGGGTCATACCATGCAAAACAATAAAATAAAAAACAAAAATTAGCTCTAAACTTTCTCATAAACTATTAATGTAATCGATATTACGATTTCATTATGTGGAAGCTAAGCAATTGTAGTATGCACTGCATAACAGGGATGTAAGACTCCCATTGCGAAGCAGTCTGGATCATTACATGTTTTACTCTGAGCTTAATTAACTACACTCTTCCAACTACAAGAGTTCACAAAGTGGCTGCTTGTGCTGACAGTAAATATGGAACGCATTATAAATTGCTAGCATCCACATAATGAAGACAAAGGATCAATATGATAACGGATTTTTAAAAAAAAATGTAAACAATAGTGGTATTGGGAAGCAGTTGATACATTATCCAAAATACTATGGTGGTTTTCATAGTACTTGGTTGAGACCACCAAACTTATCACAATAGCACGAAACTAACAATTAAAAAAAAAAAAAAATACTAACCCAAAACTTTCTTGTAGCATAACTGAGACCTTAATTTTGAGTGCTTATAAAATTATGGATGAACTGCCCCATTATTGCCCATTACCAAGGGTATCCCCCCCTCCATACACAATACAATAATTAACATCACCGTGAAACTCATTCGAGGGAACCTTTCCACCCATGAGGACTGAATAAGGGGGAGGAATATAAAGGGAAAAATAATTAAGAGAGTAAAGGAAAGGGACTCTCAGTGATCCATGGGATTACTTACATAAACATTAGTAAATATTTGCAGGGAGCTCAAAAGGCTTTGCAAGTGCCTGAGTGCGCATTCCCCTGGTTCTGCCACTAATTAAATGCAGGTCACCAGGTAGCGCACAGGGGCTAAAAGATCTGTAATCCTCTCTGTGACTCAATTCTTCTCCAGATCAAGCACTTCGGGAGGGGGGGGGGGGGGGGGGGGGAGCAACGCAAACATGTGGGAGGCTTTCGGGATGTAACCAGAAGCTCCCCAAAGCTCAAGGCAAATAGCAGCATGTGAATTTTAGATGGGAACACTCGCCGGCTTTGAATTTACATGTTTTAAGTATTCATCAAGGCATCTTGGGCTCTTCTTGTCTTGGAGAACAGAAAGGTTCTTTGCTGTACGCCTCAGATTGTGCTCAGGGGAGATCATAGCAAGGTCGCGAAGTAACCCTGGTCAGACCACGAACATGATCGCCTGACAAACTTCAAGGATGCAGCAGATGATTGTAGCTCACCTTTTTGGAAACATACTACTAATGATCAGCGCTTATCCCCTATTTAGAACCCCCAAGTGGGAAAAAGGGTATTTTATTCGGATTGACTGAGGGCAGCGGTTACTGAACTGGTGCTATGGAGTTCTGGCAATACATTTCAGTTCTCTTATGTCTTTAACCTCCAGAGACCTGGGACTGGTGAACAAGTTTAATGAGTTTGATAGTTTCAATCAATTCCCCTTGGACATTAGTTCACATCACATAACCATTAGGTACTGTACAATCGACAGTCTGTGCCCAGGACTGCATGGTAGGGGGTATTCAAGCCATGGTTGAAGTGTGCTGACATGTGGTACCTTAGCTTAGAACAGCTTAGAATTAAGTAGGCCATTTCCATTCTCAGTTGTTACTTACTCATTTTATAACGTTGGTGCAACTGGTGCAAGTTGTCTTATTAATATTGTAAGTAAAAGCAAACTTTCCACTGGATTAAAAGTGTTGCAAAGCTGGCTTGTTGTTTCCAGTCCGTTTTAAGATATCCAAAACCCCAGCTACTTAATTTCCAAATTGATTGTTCTGTGTAACAGCGAGTGTCTCGAGGGAAATGCAGTCTCGATGAATGTGCAGCTTTAGTGCTTGTTGTCTCCCCCGCTCCTCCCTTCTCTCTCCACTCGGGACCCAGGCTTTGATCGCATGCATTTCAATCTGGAGTTAATAGCTGCCTTCGTCCTGAGAGAGAGACGCGCACCATCGGCATGTGTTTGACAAGAAATTAATGTGTAGTGATTCATTACGTGGCTCCAAAGAGAAAACACCTAGAGAATACCCCTTGATAAGGTTATATAGAGTATATTTTTAGTTATTTATTTCAGGACTTGGTTCAACCTTGGTGGCACCGTGACTACTCTTTGGTAGTCCTAGATCAATGCTAATCAGGGTGTGTGAAAACACGCATTATATATAAAATTCTTTATTTAGGGAGGCCATATGAGCTTCAGGTAGCTCGTTTTCAAAGGCATCCTAGTACAGCAGCAGGTTACAGATTTCCAAATAAAAATAAATAAAAACACATAATGACAAGACAATACACAAAGTACACATTAAATTTACACAGGACATACACAAGGTAAGTACTGGCACAACAGTCAATTATGAATAAGGTTCTCTATAGTTAATAATACCTTTAAATGTACAGCTTATAATACGTACAAAAATGTACAAACTATAGTAGCCAGTAACAAATAGACAGATAGTTAGATAGCTTGTACACATAAAGGTGCTATATTTAACATATGTTTAATTTAAATGTTTCCATACGGTTTCACGGCATCTGTGAGCTAATAAAAAAAAAAAAGAGAGAAGTTGACAAACACACCCTGGGGGTCTCTCTACAAATCACCTGGTTCAAAGAAAGGTGCCCCATCGCTTCAGTGGAGTCAGTAGCAGGAGAAACGTGGGAGCATTTTTCACAGGCATCAGGTAATTTATATCTGTGCGATTACAGCCCCTAAAGATGGAGAAGTTCAGCAGCAGGTATATTAATTTCCTCAAAATGAGCCTTTGTTGTTTGAAGGATTGAAGACAGTGCCGGTTGGAGGGGGGGGGGGGGGGGCATGGAGGCTGAGCATTGCTGAGCCTCTTAGGCTCCCTAAAAAACACTCACTGAACACACACACACTCACACTCTCACACACACACACGTACGTCGAATGCCAAGCCCTCCGCGTGACTGCCTGCTACAAGCATTAATAATTAGCTGGCTAATTCACCCCCTCCTGGAGGCCTGAAATTGGTGGGATCAACTTAAAATCACCATATAATTCAACACATTCGTCAGGCTCAGGACTGAATGCCAGGGGGTGCTCAAGGAAGGAATGAGATGTGCTTGCAGAGCTGTGAATGGAAGATCTTATGGCGCCTGTAGCACTGTCATTCACCTTTCATTAGCACATAATTGCAAGCTTCTGTAATAAGTTTTACATTTGCAGCAGCAGCAGATACCTCTACTGTCACCCCTCTCAATAAATTTACGGTATTAAATCCACAGGTTGTTGGGGCTAAACTAAATATACCGAGCACTATTATAACACTTTTTTTTTTTTAAGGTATATAAATGATGGACATTGATGAAATGTTTTTGGTTTCTTTTTAATCACTTGATCATTCACCCTTGACCATGACACGCTTGAGTGACTATGACTGAAGCATATGCACTTAATCACCTAATTAGTGAGACAGTTGATTGGACACTGGATATGGAGTGATTTCAGCTGTTGAATTGCAAGCTTGAATAAAAGCAAGGAAGAAAATCACAGAAATAAAAACAATATGCCACGTCTGTCAAGAGAGCAGCGCCAGGCTGGACTAGGGCAGAGTACTGTGGCTCGCCGTCTTGGGTGCTCACAGCCAGCAATTTCAAACCTTGCGAGATGGTATAACCATACACACACTGTCAATGACAGGCCACGAACTGGGAGACCAAGAGTCACAACACCTGCCCAAGATTGACAGATCATTGTGCAGCATCTTCGTGATGTCAATTGTTAATCAACACAATAAAAAAAGTCACTGCACCTGCTGTAAAACAGAGTTTGTCATTTTTCGACCACATCTAGTAAATTTTATCCAAATATAAAAGTTTCTTTTGATGCTCAGATGTAAGTGATACGTTTCTTTTGATGCTCAGTATACTTCTTTATTAAACTTTTTACCATTATCCTGTGAGGACATCAATGTCCTCATAATGAATGTCAGACTCATACACAAGCACAAACAAATCACTCATCTTTCCCTAATTACCTTTCTCCCTCTGAGTGAATGATATTTCTGCCATCAATGTTCTCTACTTGCTGTGTGTAATATGTTCCTTGTCTACATTTCCCTATTGGTAGGTGAACAGGGGGAGAAGTGGAACTTTATGCAAATACTGAAGTAGGAAACATCATTAATGCTGCGGACAAAGCTGTCTGTGGTTTGACGTGGGTCTCTGCCTCAGTTATGAAGACAGCTAATGACTCCTGAAAGTTTTTGCTGACCAGGGATCTTGACACTACACAAGGCTAATAAATCATTTGACCATTTGGAGCTGCTGCTGCTGCTGTGGAAATTGCTGCTAATGAAAGCTGGAAGGAGGAGGCACGTGATAACAAACAACAAGACTTTATTTTTATAGTTATTTAGTTACACACTCATCACAGAATGATGACTTGAAGCTTTGTTTCTACAGTAGCTATCAGCATGAATTCCATTATAATTGCATGGGATTATAGGACAAGACAGATCAACTGGGTTTGGTTGTCTTTGCTGGTTAAATAATTCTTCTCACATACTGTGCCTGCCTTCTTTACTTAAACTATGGGTGCAAGTAAAGTGAGATCCAATATTTCCTCAGAAAGGGACACTTTCAGCATTGCGGAACTGGTGTTCAAACAACATGTTAGAGTAGTAAAGAGAAGCATGTAAACCCATCAAAAGTAGCCCTTTACTGCAGTGGTAGTGGTCTGAATCATTCCTGATTGTAACACCAAGTGCCACACCATCTAACGTGAAACGACTTATTACAGAGAAATACTGCAGAAAAGGATAAATAACACTAATGACACCACTTTGTAGGTACATTGCGTTCTGTATCGTCCCAGAGGTGATATTCAGAGTTGATCACCTACTGTAAGATGACTAATTCCATTTTAAATATTAAAGCGAAAGTCCCTTAATAATACAATACTGCTTATTCTTGCTGAACTTTGGGAAAGGTGTTGTGTAAATGTGCTGACAGAAATCACTGACGTTGATCTTTTCATTGTTCCTCAGTCTGGGATGCTGGTCCCTGTGGTTCCTTAGTAAACCTTTGATGGACAGCAAAACAAGCCTGTCACCCTGCAATGGCTCCTGTGCCCGGGGAACCCTGGCTTTGTCACAGTAATGATTAAAGGAAGTCATATCCAAATGCACAGTATTGCCACACACAGCTCCCACCACCTCAACCCCCCACCACCTTTCCATAAAATAATAAGTGCCCCAATTAATGAAGCTATAATAAAACTCCAGAGCTCCAGTAATGATAAACCCTAGAGGCAAAAAGACTATAGTTATATAGGAATGAGGCAGCTGGAGCTTACAAACATTAAAAGCCAATTTTGTTGGTTAACAGCCATAAAATCTGCATTTAAAAATTAAACAGTATACACAGATCCAGCTTTGTGTACCCCAGTTGCCTACTTACAGCACCTTGCTACAAGTATGACAAATACAAATGTCCTCAGCGTAACAGGTAATTACCATTTTTACGATATTTTATCCATCAGTATGACATCCCCCAAACTCCGAGACCAAGCACTGTTATATTGTACAATAAAAACAGACTCTTTGTAAAGTGCTCCTAACAGACCAACCAAAGCAATAAAAATAAATAAATAAAATATAATGTAAACATTTTTTATATCAAATAGTACTTTAGAGCCAAATAAACCTTCGGATTATTAAGGATGTTAATGAAGGGGAATTTTTTTTTTTCTCTTTTCACATGCACATATTTTTTTATGTAATTCTTCTGTGTATTAAAAAAAAAAATTATCTTTTAAGGGCTTTAAAAGATAATCCCCCCAGGTGCTTAGTTTATTTATTAATCTTGAATACTTCCAAGATGAAAACTGATTATTGTTTCATGGTAACACTAGCTGGAAAGTAAGTGCAAATGTTACCATTATCTTGGCTGATGCAAACTGTGAAAGCGAGTGTAAGGCTTGGGGGAAATATTTGTAAGTTTACAGTGTCGCAGGTCAAGTCCTAGGAGTATTTGCTTATCACCAATGCAGGAACAAATTATTCAGAAAATGCTTCACAGCTGCTTTTTACACGTGGCTACGGTTAGACAGAAAAAAAATCGACCTTGTTTTATTTTCTTATATTAAGAAAAACACCATAAAATCCTTCATTGACATTACATACTGCTGCATAATTAAAGGCGAGGCTCCAGCAACAATTTGCAGCACATGGGAAAAGACTGCACACTGAACTCTGAAATGCTTAGTCCATGGCTTACATAATGACTATAAAGGGACACCCCACCCCACTGGTGCCCACCAGCGACAAACCAAATTAAAACAATCTTATTATTTTAAAGCACACAAAAGACTTCCTGATTCAACTAAAGGCCAGCAAAGAAATCAAGTTCGCAATCCAATCTACTGTCGTCGTCCCCCCATCCCCCACTTTAATTTTTACAATACAACAGTAGTTTTGTGCATTTTTTTTCAGGGTGGATATGTGTCTCGATGACTCCCGCCACATGGAGATTTCCCCTAATGCTTCAAGTGTTATTTTAAATTCAATCTGGTCTCGTAAACCTACAATGATGCCTTTAGCTTTGGACATTGCACTGCTGACATGGTCATTATCTAGCAGTAAGAACTAATCCTTTCTAGAATGAATATAGTCTCCGTACATCTTAAATTGGTTACCTTAAAAGCCCATGTTGGAAATGTAATCTCTTTTTGTTTTGCTTCCTGCGGCTACAGCAGAACTTGGGGCAGCAAGCAATAAGGTTCTTCAGTTTTACATATAATAGTACAGGGTGTTTTATTAACAACGCACCACAGGAAATAAGAATACACTGTCCCAGGCAGGCTGGTGGATAGAACACAGAGGCCCTGCTCGCCTGACTTCACACCCTTAGTCATTGTGGAGCCACCTGAAGTCGTGGACACTGAAAAACCAAGCAACATTGACGAATTACTGTCCACGTTATTTTTTATGTGGTGCATTGGTTATGAATCACCCTGTATTGCAGAATACATGACAGATTTCTTTTGCAAAGCAATCAGTCATGTGAAGAACAGCTCATTTGCGCAAGAGTGTGCTGCATATTGCGTACAGTAATTCAGCCCTGTAATACTTAAATAGACTGTGCTCCTGAGCATTGGATCTATCAACACTACATCTTGGTATGAATTGGCACCCTACACCCTACACATCAGGGTCCTTGTAGTATACTGTGTTCAGTCTTTCATGTCTTATAACCCATAATTAAAATGAAATATTTTGGAATGTGCTTGTAGATGCTGCGATATATTTAAAGTAAGTTTCAGATTAAAAATTAATATTGCTAGCAGGTTTTAGAAACAGATAATTTATTATATATTGGCATATGCTAATATATATGCTGCAATATATTCAAAGTACATTTCAGATTAAAAATTGATATTGCTAGTAGCCTTCATTTATAGAATATGTATCATATACCTTGATAGCTGTACTTTACAGTCTCTGTTACCGCAGGGATCAAACCAGTAAGGATAGGAAAGGTGATTTTGATATAAAACTGCTGAGAGCAGTCATTTGGCTCTCGTTGCAATTTGCATTGTAATTCTCTATGCATTTTATAATTCCGTGCGCAACTGTGGTTGTACAGAGTTGTAAAAGTGCTCCATAATATATGTAACCTGAATAAAGTGTCTTACGGGTTATGTTCGCTGGTTATGTATGATCTGTGTGATGCTCTCATTATATTTAATAGTGGTTTTGTAATATTGTAGCTGCTCTAAAGAATAGTATTTTTCATTGCTGCGTTTATAAGAAACTGTAACTGATGTCTCCACCAGCAGAATAATGTGAATGGGACCACGGCTAATAAAGCCTTTTTGTAAAAGATTCAAATACAGTTGCTTTTTTAAGAAATATTATGCAATATGCACTGAAAACCATGAGAATATAGAGAATACAAATCCAAGACAAAGTCAAGCGACTTAACTTGCTGTGTCCCCTCCAGTTACAGCTATTTGTGATCCTGGATTTCAATAAAAAGAAAATCACTCACTTACTGCTTCCCCTGACTTCAGTTGAATCAGCCATTTAGCAGGCTTTCACTTCGATTGGGATAATAGGAAACAGTACAGTTTGGAATGCCAGTGAAAATGAATGGAAGAGACAGCATCCAGTACCAGAAACCGTCAAACTCTGATGCCATTTCACTGCGGTATACCATTGTAAAACATGGGGTAGTAAATCACAGAGCAATGAACTACGACACACCATAGTATATTTCGTAATACTGTAGTATGCACCATGGTAAACTCCAGCATTACCATGCAAATGTCCCATATGGTAAACTCCTTATATGGTTAATATTTTCAAAATTGAATATAATACAGTATTCTACTTCAAAGTGATGAGAATAATGCACCTTATTGCTCTGACTCACTATCAGTTTCCCCACAAGTGCTGCTGAATATCAACCACCACCATAGTGTATCTGTATTTTCATATCAGTGCTGTGCTTTTTAATCACATTCTTATGTATTAATTCTCCTCTGTTACAAAAGGATTTCAAAAGGTAGAAACAGAAACAGCAGACAAGCCTTCCCCTCTGTGGGCAACACATGGAACTCCAGGATAATGTACCAGAAGGATTTTTTTTTGTTTTGTTTTCACCAAACATAAAGATGCAAGTTCTTACATAACTAATATATAATAAAAAAAAATTAAAAAAAATTCAGGTCATTGAATGCAGTTGTACCAAAACTAATTTGAAATCTACTTAAGCTCAATAATGTGTGCGTGCTGTGTTGAATTTGAATAATTAGTTCAGGGAGAGAGGGTGTACCAGCCAATTTCGGATACAATTTGGTGATAAAAATATGTGTATGTTATATTAAACACATTTACTGAGTTTGGCAACAGTGAACATGCAATCTTGCTACCTTTTAAACCAAATAACAGAATCCTTCTCTGACAGTCTGGGTGTGGCTAGACTTGATCCAATCATTTCACCTCAATATTACAAGCCACCTGCTATTGTGTAGAAGGACTGTTCTGGCGGTTTGAGGAAAAAATAGGCACAGAAACAAGAAATACAGAAAAAAGGCACAGCTTCAGGAAGTGTGTTTATTAAAAATCTGGATTAAAAGAAAAGTGAATTACATACTTCACTTCAACTGAAAAGACAATCAAGTCTCACAGAAACAATGAATATATTCATGCCCTTATTTTTTCCTAAATTTAAGTCTCTTGTTTAATATTCTGTCATGTGTGTTCTGTATAATTTTCTGTTGTTGTTTCTGCTTAAGAATGTTTTTTTTCCCATTCCAGACATTTCCCTTGGTCACTGACCATCCAGCAACAATTTCTTCTGAAAAGACTCCTCAAGATTGATTCTGAAGTTTATATTAGCGTTGTGCTTGGCAGAGAAGCCCACAGGTGAAGCACTGTGCGCTGAAGCCTGTGCAACGTGGATATGCTTCCAACTCCTTACTTCAGAAAAGTCCAGATAGAAACAGTCCATAAGCATGGTAAATGATAATACAAGCATAAACAACCATAGAAGATTAGAAAGAAAACAACACATTAAACAGATGAGAATAAAACAAATATAAAAGTCCAGTGCATTATTACACAGACTTGTCTGCCTCTGACAGGATGGGTTCAGCGTACCTCAGGGTTAATCTCCCCCACTCTGACTCAGGCACAGCGAACCCCTCTTTAGTGACCGGCTGCACTAGAAACTCCAGCCAGCAGGGGTCCCCGTCGACAGCGTCAGGCACAGCAAGGTCCACTACTCTGTAGATTGAAGCGTATGCCCTGCCAATGAGGACAACCCGCTCCTTCTCAGGGCACCTCAGCTTGCGCCAGTGCACCCGGAAGTGGCTGGCATGGTGGGCAGGGTAGGACCAGTGCAGGGTGGCATTGAGGTACAGCTGCAGGGTGTTTCTGTCTGCGACCCCCATCCCTCTCCTCCACACCACATCACTCATGCTGGGGTTCTGTACCTGCGGCTGGGCAGTGAAGAGGCTCTCGGCATCGAGCACCTACACAATAAGAAGCAACAGCACACTTTGTGTGGTTCTCAATGAATGGCAATGCCCCTCAAATCCTCTCAACTACCATCCCCCTTTTGTTATTCAGCCCAAGGACTCTAGAGCAGAGATCAACGATTGTGCCAAACGTGTGATGTTTTAACAAGGACAATGGACTACTGAGGACTACACTGCAACACTTAACTCTTTCAAGTCGGATTCGAACCCAGGCTGCGAATGCAAAAGCAGTTAATGACTACAGATTCTACAAATGACGAGGTGAAGATTACAGCAGATGACTGTGCCCTATTTTAAAAGGTGCAGTCCCCAAGATTTTAAATTCCAATTTTCTACCCTTCACTACCTTCTATACCATTTCCACTGCTGCTCTTATCACTGTGCATCCCACCTATCCTGCTTTACTGAAGCTACAGGGCAGGTGAATGACTGCGGGATAAGACAGGTGAAAAAACAAGTCCCCTGAGTGGAAATACCCATGAAGCCAGGGCAGGGGCAGCTCTATAGTGATGTAGTGATGCAATAGTGAAACTAACTAGGATCTGGGCTCTAAAATTGATTTTAAAAGAAAGGAATAAAAAAAAGGGATAATTGGGGAAAACCTCAGAAAATGCCGCTTCATTACACAAATGCATTTTGATGCTTTTTTATGTGGTGGAATAGGGTTTTCTTTGAAAAGTGGGGCCTTTAACTTGTGAGCCATTGGTGAATAAAATACAGTTTCATATTCACATAACTATTCTGTTGAGGGCCTGCAAGTTGTGTTTAAGTCATCACAGCAGTCTTTAAATAACTCACGAGCGAATGCATTGTGATTTATGCTCCCCCTGGTCTCCTGCTCTGCTTGTTTAGGGCAGCATTCAGAACAAGCTTCCTTCTCTCTAACAGTGAAAGAGTCGCTGTACCTTCACCTCCCCGATCCTGAGGCGGAAATGACCTTCCTGCTCATCTGGCCGCACCTGGGAGATGTTTACGAAGATATCCTCCAGCAGGCAGCCTTCCAGCTCCAGCAGGAAACACCTGAAAACACACACGCGCACGCACACGCACACACACACGCACACGCACACCGATTAAACACAACACAAATAATGGAGCTCTTGATATTTCTTTAGGGAGTGGATCCCAGCTATGAGAAAAGCCAAGGGGGTTGTGAAATTATAACCATCTGCTGTAACATCCTAATACAAGTTTATATATGGCATCTATCCTGGCTAATTCTGCCTTTGTTTTACAATTGCTTTAAAAGCCAAACAAAAATGGGGGGTTCCTAATGTAGGACAAGCAGCACAGTTCGCATGTCTTCCCCAATCAGAAGTATGACACTCACCGGGATTGCCAGCCCTCCAGGGTCCAAGTTCCACAGCGCTGGGTGAACTGCTGCATCATACTGTCCTGCTCCGACAAGGGCTCAGGCCGCAGACTGGAGGCTGGGAATAAACACACAACACAGAACAGAATTCATTACAAAAATACTATTAAACATGTTTTTCTTCTTTTCCTGCACATGCCTAACTGTGCTTTATGTTGGACTTTATTGTACATGCTCCACCTACTAGAACACAAGGGAGCAACTTGGTATGGTTTTGACCGATTACAGTTATCTTAAATATTGCATTCATCTTCTTTTTCAGATTCACCTTGGATTGTGTTTTCTGCTTTAGTCATCTGGTAACTTTATAAATCCCAGAAGTTTAAAACACACCTATTGCCCCCAATACATCACAGACTGTAACCGTTATCCTGCCCCCTGCAGACACAAAAAATGGTAAGGCAAATGCATTAGTTAATATAGAGCTTATACACCAAATTGTTCTGTAATGCCAGTTTGTTTGTGTTTTTTTTTTTTACTGATTTAACCCTTTGCAGTCCATTTATTAAATGCGCGTCAGGCACGCCAGGTCTAATGTATTTTCACATGCGCAGTTAATTTTAGACGCGCTGTTTAAAAGTATTTTTTTTCACAGTCAAACGGGTTTAAATGGCCCTGCATATCAACAAAGCACTCACTAGGCATCTCCAGCCCCGCCCCAACCTTTCGTTCGCTATAGCTTTCACCTATGTAAGAAATAAATAATAATAATAAGAAGAAGAAGAATAGTCGTACATACCGATCAATCATCTCCTGATCACTCGTTTTATCACCAAACTCCTCAATAATGCGATCCAAGTCATTATTTTATTACTATAACATCTCAAAAAAGCTCTGCAAATGTCAGTGTTTTCTGTGCGCTGATTCACAGGCAGCCAGCTTGTTTATTTACGACCGCCCCATTATCTGATACCAGGGCCATGTATGACTAATCATGAGATACATCTCAGCTTGTCTCGGCTCCTGTCGTTCCCACTCGGCCATTGAATGGTTTTCTCGACTTTTTCCGGAGAAAAAACGACTAAAACCCATTTTTTGCGTTTCTCTAATGATGTCCGACAGGGTCCAACATTGGACCTGACAGGAATAATTGCAATGTCGGACCAGGTCCGACAATGGACCGCAAAGGGTTAAAAAAAAAAAACCTGAAGGTCCCTGTGGTGGGGTACACCCCGCCCCTGTGCGGATTTTGTTTATTTTTTGTTGTGTGTTATTATTTAAAATGTATGTATTTGTGCACTGTTGTTTTAGGTCGGCAGGGATATTACATTCCCTGCCAAATCACTTCACGTGCAGAATGTGCCTGGGCTCAACTGAATTATTAACAAGCAAATCGAGCTTCGGCAGAGGTGGAACGAGAGAGCGAGACAGTAATAAATGAAAATATAATACTAGAAACAATTGCTACCAGTGCTGGTTTTACACCAGCACACTACTTGTTTAAATTATAAATAACTGTCTGTTTTGGCCACAGTTTTTGTTTTTGTGAAAGTCTTGTTTTGTTTAAACCTTTTATTTATAATTAATCTGTGCATTACCGCTTCACTCTCAGTATTATCGTCTGTCTCTTTCTGGTCTGACATCACCACAAGCCATCCTTACCACAGTCCCCAATGATGAATAACACTGTGCCCACCTGGTATTGCTGTAATGTCCGCAAACGAACAGAAGGGGGCGTGATGGGTCTTAAATTCCAGGGCTACTTTCACATCAGACACTCCTTCCAATTTATAAATAAAGGAGATGAAGATTTTGGGAGGTGCTGGAACACGAACAGAAAACAGCCTGTTTGGGAATAAAATATTAATAAATAAATAAATAAAACATGTATTCATTTCTTACAACTTAATTCTGAAGCTCTCTCTCTTGTGGATTTATTTCCACATAGAGACGAACAGTAAAACTACACAGTGTATTGTACAATTTAGCAGTTCCTTAGTAATTAAATACACACAGCAAAAATAGATAAACGACACACACCATCATCAAGGCAGTAAATTGCAGTGAGATCAAGGCTGAGATCAGTCTCACCTCACAGAAACATTGGAACGGGAGGCAGGGATCACCCCTTCCACCAATAAGGAGCTGCCTCCATTCCAGGCATCCTCCGGGCACCCTCGGGTCCACACCCAGCCGTTCTCCACAGCCTCTGACCTCATGTCTACAAAAAGAGGTTGGAGTTCCTGCGCACTCAGATTGAACCAGTTCTTCACTTCCTCTACCTACAGGAAACAGTGGCAGTTAGCCCAAAGAAGAGTCTTTTATTAAATAGTGTTGTTTCTTGACATTTGTGTCCATAACCAATGATTCCATTGCAAGGTAATGTAACAGCTTTACATGTATACAATAGGAATCCTCTAATATCCCCTTAAGTCACGATTTTATTACATTTTTAGAAATTTGAAAACAGTTTGTGTGAACTCTATAGAGTTTAAGAAGCTGCACTGCCAAAACTCTGAAAAGACATTATGCATTATAACACAGATAGGAAACGTAACATGGTACACTTATACACACAGTGATTGTGAGTGTTTCTGGTCCTTATTACTACATAAGGAAACCAGTATTTTAGTTGCTTAAAAATGACCTGTTGTGGCTCAACACAAATGTGTATCTTTAAAAAAGTAAGACTAAAGAATGGCACAAAGCCAGACAGCTACACAGAGAGGCAATCCTCATTACCTTTCCCTTGGAGTACATGTGCTTTCCAAAGCCCTGGCAGAAGGAAGTGACGAAGGGAAGCACGCACACACTGTGAGTCGGCAGGTATTCAAACAGCAGGCTCCAGAATCTGAAAATAATCACACTTCTCATTACTTGAATTGGGAGCTTTCTAACTTTTACAGAAAAGTGAAATGCAGTATATTATGTAATGTTCTTATCAAACTGATGTTTTTATTTTCATATGAAGCAGTATTACTTATTCAATATAATAACTTACTGGCAGTTGCCCAGGGATCTCTCTGTTAATGAGACTTTGTTGGCTCAGTGTTTTTTTTTATAATGTTTAAAATGTACAATAAAAATCTAAGTACACAATAAAGAAAAATGCAAACTACAAGGTTTTGTTTGTTATTGACTTCACGCAGCAATCTCGCTTAATACAAACTAATGCTCTCACATCCCATGCCCTTGAAAACTCCGCAGCACGTTTTGCTTACATCTGCTTTATACTGTAAAAACTTTACAAATCCAAGGCTGCAGTGTCACCCTTTTAAAAAACAATGCCTAACTTGTATTAACTGCATCATGATATATCGCCGGTTATAGTAGCTGCAACAATATATATATATATATATATTTTTTTTTTTTTATCATTTTTCCTTTTGCAATTTACTATGATTGCATTACAATGTAATGCCGTTGGGGCTGTTAATTACATTCTTTTGAGGGCCACCAACAAAAAAATGATATGAATAATAAAATGATGACCCACTAAAAAGCTTAAAAAGTCACATTTTGAACACGATTTTTAAGACACACATTCAAGCTGTTTTTTTACTCGTTTTCTACATGGATTTTTTTTTTTCTGCTTTCCAAAAATAGGAGTAAATTGCAGTAAACGTTTTAATATATGAGCCTAGCTCCAGGGATCAACCAAACTGTGTAACCAAAGAGGCCTCAGCATGGCAACCATCTGGAATAGGCAGAGGGGAACTTCGCAGGGGTCATCAGGTGACTCCTGTCACAATAAATGAAGAACGCAGTTCTGAGTTCTGCAGCTGTCCCTTACTTGCCCTGGTGTTGCCGGAAGTCCTTCTTCTCGTTACACTCATAGACCCAGCCTGGGGCAAAGATGGCAGCTGAGAAACTGTGCTTGCGGATGAGCTGCAGAGCCTAGAGGGGGAGAGGAAGAACAGGACTTAGGAATATTAAGGTATATTAACATCTTTTTGTGAGGTTTGCAATGATCCATTTTTGAATTGCATGCTTTTTTTCTTTTTTGGCAATTGTCAGGTCTTCTGAGAAAACTTCAGGGACAGACATGCCTTTCTCTTTTAATTCCTTGTCCCCAATATAAAGTCACCACAAGCACATAACAGGTGTGCCACATAGCACACAGTTACTTTGAATCAAGTTTCCTTTTCGAACATTTTGTTAAATCGCTGGCAACACACAATTGCACTAATGTAGCATTTGAACCCATTTAAAAGTGTATTGCAATATTCCATTCTTTAATTCCAAAGTATAATAAAGCACAGTAAAAGTAATCTAGTCTGATATAGTCTGGTATAGAAACCTTATGGTTTGCGGATGCGGGTTTTATCTTCACATTTCTACCTTGAAAGATTGAATTACCTGTAGCATCTGGGTTCAGTACAAACCTTGTTGGTGTCAAACTTCCCTCCAATGACGTCCCCTCGTGCAAACACGTCAACACCCACATAGACATCGGCCAGCCGCTTGGGAGCCTGGGATACCATTCGCTCAAGATGATCCTCCATCCAGTTGTAGTTAGTGAAGATTCCGTCGCAGGAGTCAAAAAACACACTGGAAGGAAAAATATTCAGCCTTTAGCATGTAAATGCACCTGAAGAACCAAAGCAGGCTGACATTGAAGGAACTGTGAGAGGTGTTTGCTTATGAACATCATTGGGCTTGTACTATATGTCTACCCGAGTGCTGTAGTGTTTTGCTGCAATTGCCTGCCTCTACGTTCGATTCCAGAAAGCTACGTAACTCTGACAGTGTGTCACTGAATGTCTCCAAGCTTGCATAGAGGCACTTGATACCTAGGATATGTGAAAGGTTAACATAAGGTTATGCAACAGTCAAAAAAACGTATGGTGATGCCACACTTCTCTCCGTTCTTACCTGTTCTTTTCGTTCAGTTCGTTCTGCCACTTGAGCTCGCCGGTTTCCAGCACACTGTCGTACCAGATGATCAGGCTCTCTGGGACACCTCGGTGCATCCGATAGGTCAGGTAGCGCAAGAAAGAGGGCGTGTTCTTCACAGCACTCTCCTGCAGACACAATGACAGGCACCCAGTACAGTTTATTCCATCTTTCTTATAATAATAATAATAATCAATCAGGCTAAAGGGGTTTCTGATTGGGGATGGGATGTGGACAGACAAGAAGACGATGACATTTCATATTGTTGTCTAACTTACGCTTAGCATGTTCTCAATGTTTATAAGCCACCCATCAAAGCCGTAATACTGGGCAATCTGAACCAGTTTATCTGCTACGGCGCGGAACGATGAGTCTCCTGCCAAGAACGACTCACAGATCTTAGCTCCATCCGTCCACTCTGTGATGAAAGTGCCTGATAGCGAGACAAAGATGAAGGTTCAACTGGATAAACCAATGAGACAAATAAATCATGATATTATATAGGGGCTGACATACCACGACCTGCATTCACAGCATGTTGAATAACTTCTTGTATCAAATGCCCATGTAAAGTTTCATAAAATTCAGGGCGACTGGTTTTGAACTCAACCACAGGCCAGAACTCTATCCTTGGCAAAATGTCATAATGGTTGAATGGCTGATTATCAAAAGGAAATGTTACCAAGCCATGTTTATTTGTATCTCTTTCAAATCAGATCAGTTTCACTTGTCAGTTAGTCTCATACCAGGTGGTTTTATTTCTCACCGAGGACAGAGACGCCGTGCCTGTGCGCTGCGTTGGTCCAGCAGACTGGAGGGACAGTCACCAAGTTGTGGCTGAAGTAAGTGAAGATGTCGATGTACTGCCAGTGATAAAAAGAAAAGGCAGTCTCAGCCTCTGCACCCTGGATAAACCTGACCAAACACAACACCGTCAAACACTGGACTTAAAAAAAAAAGAAGGCAGACAAAAGCTAATAAACACAAACCTGCCTGCATTAAAAAAATTGCAAATCTGCATTATTGCAGACCTCCTTCCACTGTTTTTTTTTTGTTTGTTTGTTTGTTTTTTACAGTACTTAGTGATTTTAATAAAGAGGTCAATAAAATAACCATGGAGACCAGCAGGATTAATACAGTGTTGCTTTCAGGTCGGGATATCAAGATCTGCCACTGTCTAAATGATTCAGAAAGGCCCCCAATTAGTTTAAACATGCTTTGGGCACACACTCAGTTCAACAATGCAATGATGAATGTTGAGTCTTTCACTTCACCTGTCCTCCTGATAGCCGCCCATCATGTCGTGGCAGACTAACGTCTTCGGCCGGCTGCTCTGCAGAGGAGGCTGCCGACCGGCTAGTGGAGTTGTGGCAATGTTAAAAGCATCTGCATCGCTGGGTTTCCATGACAACAGCTCTTCCAGAGACTTCAGGCTGAAGCTGATAGGCTCTGTGGTGTCTAAGTCATAATGTCTACCTGGAACCAAGAACCAGGTTGTAAACCTGCAGGTGAACTACTAAACAAACGTTTGTGAATGAAATTAAAACAGATCGCATTCCTCAATATGCTTTCAAACAGTGCCACCTATTGACTGAAATGTATAATGCCACTCTATATTGATAGATCACTAAAACCTCCATCCATAGGGAGAAGGCAAATACATTCTATCAACTTTTAAGAGTTATTGCATAAAAAGAGTTACAATTAGATGAAAAAGAAATACAAACACACACTGCCTCCCTTTTAAAAGTGTATGCTAAATATAGTACAGTACATGGATGCAAATCCCATTCATAGTACTGGGTGTAAGATGAAAATGTTTCTAAACTGCCTAAGGTCCTTAAAAATTGAATTTTTTAAATGATGGGTCTTTCAAAGGGTGTTTTTATCTACACAAAATAAGAAATTAAATAGTAAGCAATCCTCAGGGTTCCTTTATTACAGATACAATTGTGCTGGGAATGTCCCCAGTGTACTGTGATTTGCATCTATAGTGGTTTTAGGAGGTTTTTATTGCTGTTGTCGATGTTCTTTCACAGACATAATTACAGCTTGTTTTATTTGTTATAATGATCTCAGCACTCACCCTGCAATGGAAACGGCTTAAACTGAACCAGCTGAGAAACAACCTGCCGGTCTACGGGGAGATCCATGAAGGGAGTTATACTGGAGCAAAAAAAAAATGGTATATTAACTACATCCAATACTCTTGGTCTTTAA
Organism: Acipenser ruthenus; assembly: GCF_902713425.1. Lineage (NCBI taxonomy): Eukaryota > Metazoa > Chordata > Actinopteri > Acipenseriformes > Acipenseridae > Acipenser > Acipenser ruthenus. The sequence continues at coordinate 6,138,363 of NC_081207.1, read as the reverse complement.
AAAAATAAAAAATAATATGCAAATACGTACACTGGACTAAAGAAATTAACTGCAAATACCACGACCTTACATAAGATGGCACCAAAGCTCCATTGCACCGAGCCAGACAGTTACGTACTTGAAGATGATTGACTCTCACTGAAGGATTTCAGGCAGTGTCAGTCTTTAATAAAAGGGCATCCCATTCTGCTAATGGATTTTGCTAATCAGGGATGTTTGCAAATAGACTGCAGCATGCCAGTGTAAACTGTACCTCTCTAGCATTATGAGGTCAGCAGGAGTAAGCTGTTGCTCACCACAGCTATCTCTACTTTCCTATTATTAAAGGAACTTGTCACAATAGTTAATTTGTACTTCAGTGCCCACAGACCTGGGGTGTGACTGCAAGCTAGTGGTTGTAATGTTATTTCCCTATTATTACTGCAAAATATTTCAATTCCTAAAATTATAACTTTTATCAATACTTTTTCTTTCATCGGTAGCGTGAAAACAAAACCATAACCTTGGCGGTTCGTTTAATTTCAGATGGTTTGCATATTGAACACATTTGATTTCGTTAATTCACGATACCTGGTGTAGCATGTGTTTTTCAAGGTAGTGCCTGCCTCAACCACCTGTCAAGTCCTAACTTACCTGCTTTTTTCAGTTCGTGGTAACTTCGCCAGCTCTCTCAGTTTCGCCTTGTCCTCATTATCTCCTCTCTCTCTTTTCCCCCCTGTCTCTCTTCCACCAGCCTCCCTGGTGTCAAGTTCCCTTTCCCTGCCTCCTTCCATTTTAAATGTCAGCCTGTTTATGTTACTGTAACATTAAGCGGAAACACCACAATCTCAATACACTGTACTTACTTCCTAGTTAGCGCTGAGTGGTTCATTTTGTGTCACGTTGGGTGGGTGTTTTCAAAGCAAAGTCGTGTCTTCTTTTTTGGTCACGTGAAAGAGGTCTTGGAGAAGATTGAACTGCAAGCGGAGTCTTACTAAACTGAGTGGTGCGCTGACCATCAAAAAGAAATACGTTAGTCCAATATTATCGTACTCTATATTGGGATCTTATCTGCTCAGTGCAGTTTTGCAGGGGCGACTAATTATTATTATTATTATTATTATTATTATTATTATTATTATTATTATTATTATTCACTCAGTTCTGTGAGTAACCTTACGTTTATTTAGTGTCGGTTGTAATGATAGGCAATCATTTACGATATGTCGCCTATCATTACATCGGTGTAGTGCCTAAAAAACTAACGCTAAGGAAGCAGTGAAGCGCCCATTCAAATGTGGTACGTTGTGCTGTTTTTTGTCTTTTACATCTTTTTTTAATTGAATTAATTGAAAATAGTATGCAAATATTTATTATATGCAACACATTGAGTCTTGTACATTTTCTTTACTTATGCAACTTCGTGGTGGACTTCTCATTTTGTCTTGTTCGTCATGAATAGTTTTTCTTTTTTTCTTTTTAGCGAAATTGATTGTCTGTTTCCAGTTTAAGTTTGCAAAAAAAAAATATGTATAATTAATGGTAAATGGTAAGCATTACACGGGTCAAGTTTTGGTACGCGTACCACATTGTGACAATGTACCACTTTCTAACACTACACCAGGTCGAGTTAAATCTTTGAACGCAAAGTGTTTCAGCAAGTCTGTCTATTTACACGTTTTCCCCCTTTTTCAGCAAATGTTGATGTTTGCAGTTGCTCCAAATAGTTCAAGACACGGCTGGTTTTCCAGTTTGTTTTTATCTTCTTAATATTTTTGCAGGCATATAAACTTCCTCCCCTCTTGAAGCCTTCCTTCTCAGTTACTATAAACTGCTACTTTATTGACATGTCTGTACTACTTGCAGCAGCAGGAGGTTATGATAGTGATATGCAAGCTCTGTTTCAATCTGGGAAGCACAAACCATGCAAGCCAACAGTAATATTATCGAAAAAAAATACAAACAAAATACATCCACACAAAAACATTTGCTTTAATGACAACTGGATTGAGGGTGGAAATAGTTAGCAAATGTTACAATTTGTACTTTAAGATACATACCCTTTTATTCAAGTTGAAATCTTCCAGAAATATTGAAATGTGCTGTTACACAAATAAAATGCTGTAATGGATCACTGATGTTGTATAGTTTGGCTTTTCTTCACAGTCCTAAAGTGCCACCAGCTGCCTGGCTAATCAGTGACAGTCAGAAGAGAGGCACAAAGCAAAGATCATTTCACATATAAAGAGTGTATATATACCATTGTACAAAGTGAGGAAACATCTGTAAATTCAAGAAGTCTGTCACAGTACAAACAATAAATCAAATCAAATCGAATTTATTTTGTATAGCGCCTTTCATGCCAAGGCATCCCAAAGCGCTTCACTTCACATTACAAATAAATATACTGTACAATAATATAATATCAAAAAACCTCCAAAAACAAATGGGAGGAAAAAAAAATAATATATATATATAGAGAGAGAGAGAGAGAGAGAGAGAGAGAGAGAGAGAGAGAGAGAGAGATAGAGATAGATAGATAGATATTAACACAATTCTAAAATAGGCCATCCCAATCTACAAAAAGGCCTCTGCATACTACATTTTCACACCAAATGCACCGCACAAAATCGTGATATATTTTAACAGCCAGTGTTAGATTGCTAATAGAAGCTCTCACAGAGAGTGCCTGTAATGGACGTTTTAGGAAGGTTGGATTTAACAGAAAAGCGTTTCTTATTGTTGGGTTTGAGAATGGCAGTGCTGACCAGGCAAGAAGTATGAGAGGTCTGAATGGCAGTGCTCAGGGTCTCCTTGCAAAGCACCACAGCAATACCAGCAATTAAAGCACTGCCATTGTGGTGCCACTGCATTGCATTTGAATGGCGTTTGGTAGGGGAAGGAAGATTGTAACACTTTAATTTCACAAGTGTTAAGACTCCTTGAGTTGTTGATATTATGATGATTACTCATTTTTATTATTATTACAATGGAGCTTTTAGTAAATTAAAATTCCATCCTGCTAAGTACTGTCTCTGGGCTTGCCAGTGAGGCTTTTCAATGTGAAGGAGATATATGACCTTGTTGATCTATCAGTACAGACTAGCCATGGAATGATCTGCTAACAAGTGCCTGCCCTGGTGAGTTTTTCCAGGCAGAGCTACAGTAGAACAGTGCATTCTTGGCTTGATCCAGGCACTATGAGCTCATTCCCAGTCCACTCCAGTGTCCTTCACATTAACGATTCCATGAAATAAACATGGCTGTCTCTCGCTCCAAAGCAAAACGCTTGCTTTCTCTTGGAAAATTGAGCTGAGGAAACTAGAAGCAGGAATGTGTATTGAAGTTGGACTGTCCCTAATTCAACACATGCTTTAAGATGGTGTGTCCTAAATAAAGCAATCCTGAAGTTCAACTTTCTATGCATTTTATCCACCTTGTTAACAGTCCGGTTGGTTTAAATTTCCCAAGGTAGATTCCTTCAGCTTTAAGATTATTCTGCAAAAACATGATTCTGTTACAACTTGCAACAGTAAGAGTTTATTAAACAGTTAAAATATGTATATTTTAAAATAGGTATAAGACCACTACATCTTTAATTCTTTGTGTTTGAATCTTTGAAAAACACAATCTGAGCCAATAATAAAAACCCATTTTAGAAAATGAAACACTTTATTATTGGTGATTACAATATAATGCTGCTATAGCATGACTGCAACATGACATGGAACAAGGAATCATTTTGAAAACTGACCAGCAGAAACAATATATACTATGTTAATATAAAAAGTAACATTTACAATGATTACAAATATATAAGAATATTTGAATGTACTATTTCATTTACTGTACTATTGTATACTGTGTGTGTATATATATATATATATATATATATATATATATATATGTACACACACACAGTATACAATACTGTCCTGCAGTGTTCTGATCAATATAGAACAGACATTTTTGGCTTATTGAGTCCAAGATAGTTGCTGAATAATCAGTTTGTGCCTACAAACATTGCCAGACATTGGCTTCAACAAGAAAAAAATAAATGCCAAGGAGACAACATATTTGCTCTTCATGTCCTGAAATCCATATCTTAAGCCCCAATGGAAACATGTTGAATGTTAGTTCACCATACAGAAATACTTTGAAACCAGTAGACTGAAAGACATATTGCTTTTAGCTACATTAGCACCATTACAGCATGATACACAACTCTTAACACCATTATTTATGGAGCCTTTTATCGCACACTTACAGCAATTTTGATCAGCTAGACATGTTTCACACCTAACCTTCCACACATAGCTTTGAGCCTTTTATTAATTGATTCCCTGAAACTCTGTCAAGGATTCCTTAAAATACTGTTCACTGCAGGTTGAGCACTGCTGTCTCTTCTGCTCCTTTTCCCTTTTCACAGTTTTATTTTTACAATATGAAACCCCACAGCACATCAAGAATTCCCCACTGTACTCATGTGTTATGGCTGAAAGTGCATCATTGTTCTCTGCAGTGCGTTGAATGAAATAAACCCTCTGCTGCAACAGGGTGTGATCCATTACGAAGATTTACTATGCAATTAGAAGACTCTGTCACAGAAGGAGCTTTTTTCTGCATCGCACAGCACCCTCATTGAGAGGAGCTTACCATGCATGCATAAGAAGTATTAGCAAGACGTGATTTAGTACTTCAGAATCTGATATGGGTAATTATTAGCAGAGGGCCAGGTACCATACAGTTCAATTACATTAGAAGATAATTACAATACTTAAAATGTTCCATTTAATTGAGCTTTGGGCTTTTCAAAAGGATCATGATCATTTACATCACCAAATAGATCCTGTCTAGGTTTCCAGCGAAGAATTATATGCACGTTCTGGTATATCTGTAAGAAAAAAGGAAAATGACTATAATACACGCATAGAGGCTTGTTAACTTTGTTTAACTTTTGTCCCCATTAGTGGGTTGTGTATAATGGCCATTCTACAGTAAAATACCAACAATCTCTGATTAATGATTAAAAGTAAACAATTATTATATATTATATTATTATCAAGTTTGATTTGCTATTAGCATACTGCGCAGAATGAGACAGTACAACAGGCACACTTTATTTATCTATCGGGCACTAGGCATGACAATTGCTATCTGCTGAAGACACATTGCAGATATTGGAGAGGCAAGTCTCAAGCCATGTTAAAATGACACTTTTAAAACCGCTGGTCCCGAGTTTGGTAACTGAGTAACTCACAAAAAATACCCAAATTGTTCATCCAGTTTAAAATGTATTTTTTATTAAATAAAAAAAAAAAAGCTGAAATACATCTGGATACATTAACAGACAGTTTATATGGGGAGGGTTTGGTAGTTACTGTCTGTCATCAGTGTTCTACATTGCCTCTCTGTCCTTTTCTGTGGGCAACTCTTTTGAATGCAATATTTCAAGACATTTCCCATCCTCAATCCGTATATTTACAGTACAACTCAACTGAGTGTTCAAGTTCCTTTACTGTGGCTGCGTGTGCTCTCTGGCTAAACAGTAGGTATTGAAATTGACATGGCAACTGTTTTTTAAAGGGTGTTATCACATAACATGTGTTGATTCAGTTATGACATTTCTAAAATAAACTAAGTAAAAATGAGTACAACAGATTACCTTGTTTTTGTTTTTCCTTCCAAAACTGACCAACTAAACACTATCCGACAACTCGATGAAAAACAGCACACATGGTATAACAGGCACTGCCTTCCTCATCGGTCCTGCGTTCCTCGATTCTCGATTTTCTAAAAATAATTGTGAAAGCTTATAGTACAAAGCGAAAGTTGTTTAATATCATAACAGTGTTTACAAATACACCACACATCTGTTTTTACTAGGCTATAATATAAAGTATTCTTTATATTATTCTATTGCATACATTTGGTTGTGTTTTTTTTTTATTTGTGAACTGCTTTTTTAATAATAATAATAATAATAATAATAATAATAATAATAAAGCATTGAATTTATAAAGCGCCTTTCAAGAGATCTCAAGGCGCTGTACAACAGTAAAAACAAACCCAACAAAACAAAAATAAAATCAACACCATTACAATTTTAAAATTTGCCTGATTTTTTTTTTTTTTTCCTTTTTTTAATTGTATGCATGGTATTGCTTGTTTCTTATTTATGTGATCTGTGATATCTGTATGGTCTTTATATGTTTTATTGTAAAAGCGCTACTATATTATATGTAAAAATGGCAGAAGTGTTAATGTTGTCCGTTTTTTATGCTTTCGTTTTTATTTACGCCCTGCGGTTTCATGGTCTTTTTACTGCTTAGGATGCAGCAATATTTATTCGATTGTATGTATGCTATTAATGTGTAGTCTATATTGTGGCCATTTTGAGGACTTGTCTTATTTGAAAGAACTGAAAGAGTTCCTTTGCTATATTGTATTGTGACTGTTGTGTGAAAGGATAGTGTGTCATTTTGAGAGTCCTGCAGTGCTGGTACCAAGCTTGTGGACGGAATATCCTCCAGTTTTAAATAATCATTGTCTAGTAATCCTAAACATTTTTAAACATTATAGCAGACATTTAGTGTATTTAATTTTTTTTTAATGGTAAAGCATTTTTTTGGGACCAGTTAGGAGTGAATAGTTTCCAAATGGTTTCATGTGGGTACATCCGGCATTAACATTTTTCAAAATCCAGTATTGCACCGAATATAGCCTTGCAGACAAATAATATTTCTCAAGAACAGGCAAGGATAGCCGTCTTAGTTTAGAGAGTGAGTCTCATTTTCTTTATTCTGGGCTGGGAACCTTCCATAGAAAATCAACCCAACAGAGAGACTGGCAGCATTTTCCAGTTTAGCATATTCTACTATTAATTCTAATTATTATACCGATTATTGGTAACCTACAACTTAGTTCCAGTCTTCACATAATATAATGATTTACATGCAAATCAACATTTTCAAGCAGGTAGGTAATTTATTTGCAAGTTCCCTAACAATCCAACTTAGTTTCAGTAAGCTGAAATTGATAAAAAAAAAAATTATCTCCGAACCTCAATGAGCCAAGAATGCTTGTCCAATCTAGCCATTACAGCCAGTGAATTTGCATTGACCAGCTCTCTGAACTATGACCATGTCATCAATGACTTTGCATCACTGAAGGCAAGAAAAGTGCATTTGTAGGCTCTAGGTTTCATTTCTATTGATGCATTCCATTGGACTTCCATTGGACTGGCAGAAGGCACAGGTGTCGTTGTCCATCAAATCAACAGTACGAAGGTCACTCTTGAAATCAGGACTTAAAGGATGTGTTGCAGTAAGAATACCTCTGTTAAGACTAAAAGGCTAAAATATGTACAAGAACACAGAAATTGGACTATGGAACAATAGTCAAAGGTGCTTTGGACTGTTGATAAATGGACAACGACACCTGTGCCTTCTGCCAGTTCTGTTGTCATTTCAACGCTTGTCTTTTTTCTGTTCCTTAAGGATATTATCTTCAAGTATTGCTCATCCTTGTTAGACAGCTTTTTGGGTCTTCCAGTCCTGGGTTTGTCAATTACAGATGATGTTTCCCTGTACTTGTTGATTATGCTTCAGATACCACACCTTGAAAATCAAGTGATGCAAGCTATTTCATTCAATGTTTTTCCTTCTTATGCAAATCAAGGTTGTTATAATAGTAGAAAACACTGGTGGAGGCTTTGAGTAAATTGTTGATGCTCATAATGCATCAGAGTAGAAAAATGTAATACTGTAGATTTGTAATTTTTATATATTTATTATTAAGAATATATTCATTAAAACAGCGACTTTGTACTGTTTTTAAGGTGGTTTTGGTGCATTCCCCAAAATATAGCAAGCTTGGCTTGTTTATTGGGTAACACTTTATTTTAAAGTGTCTGTAACTACACTACAATTACACCGTAATAACATGTGTCACTACTTTGTAATTATATGTAACCACAAGGGTAAAAACAGTGTAATTACAAAAGATGCTAGCAATTGTCAACATTTACATTTTGTAATTGCCCATTTTGTAACTACACGCCAATATGTGTAGTAAATGTTAACATGTAGTTTAAAGCCTAGAGCAGGGGAAATTATATATATATATATATATATATATATATATATATATATATATATATATATATATATATATATATATGTCATTTACTGTTTTTGATCCCCAGAACTACATCCCTAAGAACGATGAACATAGTAAAAACTAGGGGAATAGTACCATAAACCTTGAGAAATAAATATTATATAATACTATGGGTTACGTGAAAATACAGGTTTGTTGTGAATGCTAGACATGACAAGACAATGACAATGACAATAAACCATCTATACAATAAACCATCTATTTCCTATTCAAATTGTTTTACTGTAGAATGACCCCTTTACACAGAAAAGCCAACCGAGACAGTCCTGCAGCCCCGGGCCTTGCTAGCCATCGCTCTTGGGTTTGATCAGGTAGCCATTGAAAGTGATGTAGGTGTCGAAGTCGTCGCTGAAGATGGCGTTCTCACGCTCGCCCTTGAAGAGACGCACCCAGACCTCGTCGTTCTGCTCCAGCTCCAGCATCAGGCTCTGGCTCTGCATGATGCTGCGGTCGCTGGGCTGGGCGTATAGGACCACCAGCTCCTGCTCGTTCTTCATCAGGTGCAGGTAGGTCTCCTTCTGATTCCAGGTGTGCACGTTTAGGCTGAAGTAGTAGACCCCTGGGATGTAGCAGTAGAACTTCCCGGAGAACATGTTGAAGTGCTTGTAGAGGTTGACAAACTCTGTGTCATAGATGAGCGTCTGGTAGTAGTCGTTGCTGTGCAGGGCCTTCTTTCTTCCCACTGAGAAGGCAGAGAAGTAGGTCTTGCAGGGTTCCCCCGGAGAGCCAGTAGCACCCTTGTGCCCTTTCATCCCTTCAGGGCCCCTGGGTCCAGAACTGCCGGATTTCCCTGATTTGCCGTGGGTGCCACGTTCTCCTCTGTGACCTTTCTCACCTGAAATAAACGTTTCAGGTAAGTGAAATTCATGCAGTAATGCCCAAAAGGATGGCAAAAAATGAGAGTGGACTGTGTATAAAAAAACTTACTGTATTAAAATAAAGTTTATGTCGTTAGATATTTTACAACAGCTTGTTAATTGTACACTTCTCTAGATTCTGGCATTTTAGGGGAAACCTCAACTGCGATAGTTTTCTGTGGTCATTTTCCTCAAATGCTATTCAATGTTCCAGATTTACCAGAGGAACATTTATAGAAGGAACATTGCTTCTTTAGCTTGCATTCCATATTCGCCACGCTCTTTTGAACTAAAGTCCAAGACAGTCTGATCCAGCCAGAACTACTTTAACATATACCCTCGCTCAACAGCAATATGTGTCTTCTAATGGCGTCCATCTTGTAATTAAGATAATTAACTTTCCCTTTAAAAAAGCTTGTTTGGAACCGCAGGGTAGATAATCCAATGAAAGTGTGGCACTGACGCTCTTCAAACTATGAGAACTATTCACAAGGCCCTGGTAATGTCAGGGTGTGGACTGAAACCACAGACCAGTACTGGTCTCCGGTTCCTTTTGTGTTAACCTCATACTGGCATACTATTTACTCGCTAGCATTTGGTTTGATTTCTTTTTTCACAACTTTAGTAAACATTATTTGGCCCTCCTTGGTTGAAACGCTTAATTTAGAAATCTGAGAAGCGCAGTATTTTGATGGCATTAAAAAAAAGAAAAAAAACATCGTTATCTGTTTGTCATTTTTCCGATTTAACTCATTACTGCGTGTGTTATGTTATCAAGATATTTTGTCTTGCCTTGCATAGGTGTCATAGAATTGAAGTTCTGCAGGTCAAAGTAACTTCAGAACATCACATATAGTCATTATGGTTATGGGAGGAATCTGTTCACTCCAAAAACAATAACAGCATTTCAGGAACTTCTTGCTTAGTGTTTGCCAGGCTGTGCTGGTCATACTTCCTACTAGCCTCACACTTCCTCTTTTTGAGGATTGATGTTTTTTCTTGCTACTGTGGAAGCTTCTTGCATAAGACAGAGAAAAGAGGATATGGATGCTTCTTCTCTCTTCAATGAGATAAACAATTATTATTATTATTATTATTATTATGAACAGACACATATAAAAAGTAATAAAGCCTACCACAGTGCAATGTGTCATAGGGTATGCCCAGGTACTGTTAAGAGGAATTTGAGAGTGCATTGTGTAAAAGAACCCAAACTTGACCCAATGCAAATTTTAAAACGCCCAGTTGAACCAGAATTGTCTGTTGGTTTTGTCTGTTACATTTCTGCTGCGGCCCTGGTTAAAATTCATTTTCTTATAGATTAAAAAAGAGCAAGAGTGGTCCTCTAGTGGCTCACCTGGTAAAAGCACAACTGCGGGTTTGCAAGGAAAGTCATGCAGTCAAGGGAGCACAGGTTCGCGTCCTGGCTGTGCAAAGTCACCGGTCTTCGCTGGGTATTCTAGAGGGATTGTTGCATTGGCTCTGGCGCTCCCACGGGTTATGGAGCAAAATCAGAAGGGATTGTTTCTCCTCATCACGCAACAGCTGACCCTACTGGCCAGCTCCGGCAGACATCTGCAGGGCTGGCCTTTTGCTTCCAGAGGCCGATAGCTCGCTGACATCCGCTCTCGAGTTCCTGGGTGTAGAAGAGGAAGCTGGCTCGGTCGTGGGAACGATGGACAGACACTAAACCTTAAGTTCTCCTAAGCTGTGTGGGGAATTGCTGCGGTTAGGGGAAAAAATTATTCGACATTCTAAATTGGGGAGAAAATCGGGGAGAAAATAATTTGGCACTCTAAATTTATAAAACAACATTTTTAAAAAGCAAGAAAACTTATAATACCAGGGAAAATGTTTGTGCTGGGTATTTTAAAGAACAGAGCAGGGTTTGATTGATGTGAAAAACTGTAAGGCTTGCAAGACCCCTGTGTGAAAGTTTAGCAGCCTACCTTTGAGGATGGTGATATTGATCTGAGGCACAAACTGGAACGCTGGGGTGGGGTACGGAGGAGGGGGCTCCTCACCCGGGTCACAGCAGCGCAAACACTGCGATCCCCTCTCTCCGTCCTGAGACCTGTCACACAAGTAATCAGGGACAAAACATTACATAACGGGCTCCCGAAACAAAGCATACCACAGCATGCATATGCAAGACAAAGGATTCTGCCATAACAGTGTCAGTAGGAGGAAATGAGTGAGTTATGGAGTGATAGTTATACTTCTAATTCCCTTAAATCTTTACTTATCTTTCAGCTCCCAATTCTGTATATCCATGATAGGATTCAGAACTATACAAAAGTTAGTGCAATTTCTGAAAGGGGAATAAATGATAATAAAGCTGAAGTTAGAAGAGAAAATAATTGTGACATTTCTTCAACAAGGATAACTCATTTGCACAAGTGTGTGCTCAGTCTAACCCCTGTACTACACGGACATTCCACATGAGATCTGCTGTGTGTCTGAGTCAGGCCTCACCTAGCTTTCTGGTTCTGTGTTCTGTAGTCAGACTCTGTGGGATCGCGGTGGGACCTGTAGTCCTCATTCTCAAGGTCCAGTTCGGAGCGAGTGATTCGGTATGGGTCAGTCACCATGCCGGTACAGGTGACCCACACGGCAGCGGGTAGAATCAGGACACAGAGGGAGAGAGCAAACCCTGCCATTGTGAACTACGAGGGAAAAAAGGGCTTTTATTAGATTATGTTTAAACCTTTATCGGAAGTACATTGCAATGGGCTGTTATAATTACACACGAGAATAAACAAAAAGGTTCAAACAAATACTCCCTTCATAATTACTGCATTTGAACTGGTTTTAAAATACAGCTATTCAGCTGAACATGTTTATTTTTTATGTGTCTTGTCCACAACAATGGACTGCTAGAATGTTTAATATCCCCTTCGCTCACTGCATATATAATTGGTACCTTGTTAAGGATTCCTATGTATGCCATACACCCTATTATTCATTTGTTTTGACACCCTACGTAAACAGTTTAAAAAAACTGAAAATGAAACACAGAAAGGGATATAAAAAAGTAAACTGGAATCAAACTCTTAAACTATTTCTAATAGTACAGAAGTGCACTGGCTTACTAGTACAGACAGTGTGGAATGACCCATGAAAAAAATAAAGCCTCTGTATACCTCCAGCTCATTTTTGTGGCTCAGATTAATTTTAGAGGCCTGTTTTTTTTTTGTTTGTTTTTTAAACTGTTAGCTCCTAACCTCTACAGCAGCACTGGGAGCTTTTGAACTACTCTTAGATCTGAGACTGGCTTCCAAACCCCAAACCACATGCCTTCCAAAAACAGATGTGCTTCAGTCTAGCAATGTAAAGTTCAATGCAAGCCATAAAGTCCAATGAAGGACGTTCTAGCTGGGATACCTCTTTATTATGCCTTTTAGAAATGTTAGTAATTATGTTATCAAGGTAAGGATAAGGATTGGCCAGGACAAAATAGAAATAGCTGGAAAATAATTAAGCTAAAAAGATAATTTGTGCATTATCTGTGATCTGAATAAACTCAAAAAGACACGAGGCATGTTCTTGCCTAGTGGATTACACTGCCAAGTTCCCTTTTTTATAAGATCACAAGAAGGACAAATCTGAAATGAAAACTGGCAGTTTGAAACGTGCAGTACTTGTCAGATTATTGTTCAGTTAGCTGGTCCTCTTCTGGTGCTGTTGAGAGCTTTACAACAGCTGCTTCTTTCTTTTCCTTCTACCTTCCATTAAACGAGAAGCTTCATAATACTGTATTTCTTTGTATATGGAAAACTAAACTCATTTTTGCATGCTGGTTCCTTACTGTGCAGTAACTGTTCTTGTCTTGATCGTCCTGTAACACTGGTGTGTGTAGTTGTGATGTCTTCTCGTATACTTGTAGTATTAAAATAATTACATTGATTAAAAACATTATGAAAATGAGCCTGCAATTGTCAGAGGTTTTAGTAGTAAACGTTTCTAAAGAGAAACAACTGAATCATATTGTTTTTGGTAAGGGTTAAATGCAGTGCCGAGTTTCTTCAGGAATGCACACAGAGCCATTTCAAGTGGGACTCAAGTACGTGGGAAGGGTGCGGTATAGAGGTTATGAGAAGAATGAATTCTGCCTTGGAATAGGCCAGATGTGAAGCGGAGAAATTCCCAAGAAACATATCGCAACCTTTACATATTTCTACATATAGAACCATCTGTTAGCCAAGGCGATCTGAATAATATCACTGAGTAAACCAGAAATCCAGAAATCACTGAAGGGCCTTTGTGACAAAGAAGTGAAGTAGGGGATTGAAATCTGGCCCAGGGTGGACTGACCTGTTGTAGTTTTGTGCCTGACATTGCGTATCTTGCAATGGATTACTTACACAACTATAGTGTAAACAAGTAATCTTAAAGGTGTAGTGCCCCATACTGTTTTACCTACTACACCTTTATGTTCCTAAAGCTGAGATAACACAAAGCCACTTTGTGGCTTGGAACTAGGTTTCAGGCCACTACATGACACACTAGAGGGGACTTTGGGTTTGTACAGCAAAGTTGCCTCAAACTAGGTCTCCTGGAATCAGGTTTCAAGTCACTGTTCCTTAAAAAGCGGTTGATTATTATTATTATTATTATTATTTATTTCTTAGCAGACGCCCTTATCCAGGGCGACTTACAATTGTTACAAGATATCACATTATACATTATTTCACATTATACAGATATCACATTATTTTACATACAATTACCCATTTATACAGTTGGGTTTTTACTGGAGCAATCTAGGTAAAGTACCTCGCTCAAGGGTACAACAGCAGTGTCCCCCACTGGGGATTGAACCCACAACCCTCCGGTCAAGAGTCCAGAGCCCTAACCACTACTCCATACTGCTGCCCTTGATTCTTATATCAGTGATTCTTATAAACGGAGTGCACAATATTTGTATTATTATTATTTAGATTGTACTGTTTTGTGTATTTAAAACACGCTGTTTTATTGTTAGGATTATTTACAGCCTGGATTGGGTTAAAATGCCTCATCCAGATAAAATCGTAAGAATACGTGGTCAACAACTAGCTGTTGACCACACATATGAGAAACCCCGTGCCAAATGTGGTCAGGGGATAAACTAGGTAATTGATAGCCAGTTAATCCCTCGGCCACAATATAAAAACAAGCAGCTCTGGCTGAACGGGGTTGGGGTTCAGACTGGAGAGAGAAGGAGGTACAGAGAAAAACAAAACTAATAACAATTGCTACTCGTGCTGGAAGGCCGAGTACGCTACTTGCTGACTGTCAGTGTTTTGTGTTTGTGAGATATTTTTGTGCAAACCTTTATTTTGCTCAGTGATCTGTTTTGTGAAAGTGTTTTTTTTAAAACCTTTTATTTATAATAAGTGTGTGCAGCAGCAGCGCTTCACTCACCAAAGCTGTTGCCTGTCTATTTCCTGGCCTGACATCACCACACGAGCCATCCTGTTTACAAGCTCTAGTTTCACTGCAGTTACTTCCTCTAATGTATTGCACAGTGTGTCCCAATAACAGGGTGGCACTTCATTATTCTATTTTTATATTCACAACATATGATATGGTCCCAGTTACACAATGTTATTGTTTGAATGACTAATACATAGATGTTGTGTTATTAACACAGTATTATTCCGAAATGTTGATGATGAATTTTAGAAATATTACAGACTGTAACCTTATAAAAGTTCCCAATGGTACATTTGCACAGTAGTTTCCCATGCTTGTCCAATGCCTCTACTGTGTATTTATGATATGCTCATGTATTGTATGTCTCTGTGCTTTTACTAGGCTTTACTTTGTCATTACGGTGGTATGCTATTTATTTTAAAGCTTTCACAAGTATATAAACAGCCAAGTTTGTGTAAAGGAATCAGACAAATAATTATGTGATATCTATAATAAAATAGGACATTTTGGCTAATAAATGATCATTTTATTCTAACTTATTTGCACATTGTTAAGTTTTTAGTCTGATGTCACTTCTTTTAACCATTGTTTTGTTGCTTTAGACCGATGGGCCATACTGACTTCTCACATTTCTGTTTTGATTTATTCAAACTTGGTGGTTATTAAACATTCAATTAAAAACATGAACAATATTTGTAAAAAATCCATGTAAGTGCTCAGACAAATTGCATTCCTTAGTCCATCTCAATCTTGTCGAGTATGCATGAGTGTATCAGTTCCATAAAGATCTGGGTTGGCTGTGTTGTCTAATACAGGGACCGGTATTGGTACTGGCTGGGAGTTGAATCTGATTCTCTTCTTGTAACAGGCAGTCTGTGCACATTCCTAAGTGAGATTACAAGGAAGTAAAACACAGACCACCTGCAGGAACCTCTCCATACTGGCAGCTGAATAAACTTTGAGCAGCTGGGGACAAGCCAAGGATAGTATCGAGATCCTAGGCACTGCCAGCACAGAACAGCGCTTATGGAAACTAAACTACCCAATGGGTACACTACAGTAGATGCCAGTCAACCAAGGTTCATGATGTGTCTCGTTTCAGGGTAATATTTTGCAAAAGCGGGACTTACTTTTCTTGCATATTACATTTGGTCACCGAGTGTCACTGTGTGCTATGCAAAAATTCCACTTCCGCACAATGATTAGGCCTGCTTTTAAACATAAGCGCCCTGAACTTGGTTCAGTATCTTTTTGGACTGTAGTGTACCCTTTGGATAGTTATATTCATCTCCGCAACTTGGCTTTTTATACATTTCCGTAAGTGTGGCTTTAATACTTTTTATAAATAATAATATTATATAATTGCTTGTCTTATGAAATGTATCTAGATATTGGCCCCTGTGGCAAAGTGGTGAATACGTGCAGGTGAGTGCAGTGCAGAGCGGATTAATCACACAGACAATGTTGTACAGGTGCAAGGGTGTTTATTTAAATTATTAAATGTCCAGAGCCTTAAGGCGAAACCTGTAAACAATAGTGAAAGAAGTGGTACAGCGGCGTGTAACACTTCTGTTTATAATCCAGCGGGTTTGACCCGTAACCCAAAGTCCAGTTCTTTCACCAACACAAAACACATATACACAGACAGTGCGTGATTTCGTTAGTGGTGCAAAGACGGTTCCTGTAGTGGAAAAGGTGAGCAGTGATGTCCGGTTTTTACGCTGGCCTGCAGCTCGGAATCGTGTGGATTAGTATTCTTTGAATACAACAAACACAAGACAAACAGTGTTAAAACACAGACTCACAAATAACACTCACGGTACTCACTTAAACAGCGGGCTCCTTTTAGGTTATTCTAACCATTTACAAAGGAACAGATCACGTACGCTACCCCCCTATTTATATCCTCGCTCATGACCCCTAAGTTAACGAGCGCATCCGCTCCTCCAATCCTTGGATGCCACACCGTTTACCGTCGGGGTCATTGAGTTTGGATACAGTAGCTCTGTTCCTCTCCTAAATGACCGACTTCCACCTACCCTACGGAATAAATGGTCGTGCCATTTAATTAAGGGTACTCTGTTCCTCTTGCACCGCGCCCTCACAGGTCGAGAGGGAGATCTAACACCAAGAATCATTCGATCTCTGTCACAGCCCCAAAAGCACGCTTCCTGCATTCCGTTCTTATTAAGCTCACATGTACTCTATACTGTTTATCTTGGGCTGTCCACACATCTGAAATCTTTGAAAAACAAAGCGAGTGCTGGTGACCTGGCATCTAAATAACCTTTTGTTCTCTAGCTCTGATACGATCAAGCACTTGTGACAAGAAGAGTCACAAACACACACACACACACACACTCACGGCACATACTACTGTGTTCATTACATTAAACCATGAAACAAAACCTGATATGATTAAACCCTTCTTTGTTCCTGTCTCCAAAACAAGTCCCTAGCATTTTTCAGTAGGCAGTTTTATACTCAGCTGCAAAGAAAGAAAGCAGTTGTTTATTTGAGGTGCATTTTATGCCTGTCGTGGCTTCCGAGTCAAGTTAAGTAAATTAATATTCAAAAACTTAAACAAGATTAGGAAGTGGAGTGTTACAGCATTTAAGTTAATAGCAGGCTGGAAAAACACAAACAATACAATTGGCCAAGCAGTGTAACGGACAGGTAGGAAGTCACTACCTCAATCTGATCCCTAGAGGGAGCACTATCCACACTATCTCAGCAGAAAAGCTTTGTGTGTGTTTTCAGTGCTGAACACTGTTCAAAAACAACAAAATCGCTGCAAAGCTTTACACAATGCGGTGCTGTAGACAGTGGCTGAAAATTGGCGTCCAGACTGCGAAGCACTTGACAGTTTTATAGCAGAGAGGAGTTGCTTGTTCTGGCTAGGTTTGCTATTGGGCTAATAGGGTTGCAACAAGGAATTCAATGCACTGATTTAAAAAACATTCCCAGATTGTTACAGCAAATCTGCCATGCCAAGAAAACCAACCATTTTTTAAAAGAAAAACACATTCACTGCTTAACATTCCGTAGAGGCGACTATTAAGTTAAAAACATGTCCCTGGTAATACAAAGCTTCTCACAGAGCCAGCCCTGCAGAGGTAAAGCCTCAGGTATTCAAACCTGTGCTAATGCAAACAAGGGAACAATTAACAGGCTAGAAACCGAAAAGTGAAGTGTTGACAGACCGACATGATCACTGATTTTTGCATGTGGTGTACAAGCCTGCAGAAATCCCTGTCAGAAGTGCCACCAATATTCGCTGCTGAGTTTAAGCTAGTTAGTGTGGGTATGTGCAGATTGCAATTATGGTTCCCAGCCAACCAAGTGAAATTGCTGTTTATTAGCAAATAGCTTGAAATGCCATTTAAATGGTGGTTCTGAGTGCAAGTGGCAGATCATTAGAAGGTGCTGGCTCTTACTTCTATAAAGTCACTTCAGCTGATCTAGACCTTAACACACACAGTATATGAGCTTTGCAAAACAACTCAGAACAATTGCAAACATCCTAAAAAGGAACAGGGAAAGTATATAAAAAACAAAAGCATGAATATGATACTTGAAGCTTTTTAATACAGCATATGGAACTAAAGCTTTAAAATAATCTGTCATTTAAAAAATATATATATATAAATATAAATCCATATTTCCACATACTGTATATTACTGTCACTGGATAAATTAGTTGGCCATCTGGATTGCTCCATTCTAGAAGGAACCTTCTCGGATTATCAGCGTAAAGATCTAACATGTTGGCAAGCAATTTAATATGCACTACCACTACACAGTACATCTGCTTCGTTCTGTTCACGTTAATTATGTCTGCAGGGAAAATCTTTGTAAGCTAGTGGGATATTGCCAAGAAATAGCAGAGGGAAGAGTCTGCAGAAATCAGTGCTGTTTTAAATGCTGTGTTTAAACTATGAAGAAGATAAATGGTGGGTACATCCGACTGGTTCCTAGTTCAAACAAGCTGTCTTGCCGAGGTACAGCCAAGGACAGCAGATGGAGAGCAGGCGCCAGGAGGGTGCTAAACAAACTGCCAGCTCACTCCCTTTCTGTTAGCACAATGTCTATTGTCTGCCCATGGCACCTTCACTTCTGAGAGGATCTGTGCAGCAATAATGACATGGGGCTCCATAGAAGTGGTCTTTATCCAGGTGATTATTTACTATGGGCAATGTACAGGGTTGGCATAAAGGTATTGGCAGTGTACTAGCTGACGTGGGATATTGCACAAGCCAGTGTGGAACACAATTAAGAAAACGCATAGCTTTATAGCTGCTCACAGTAATCCCTGTCATATGCACTTACAGACTTCAACAGCGCCCCTTATGGGCAACTGTTTTATTGCATTTAGTGTTCCCTATACTTGTGACTGAATGCCCTGTACATTCACACAGATTCATCTCAATAGAGTTGTCCCGATAGACAGACGGTCCATTATTACAGGAGGTCTTTGATGCAGGTTTGATTTGAATTAATACAGCAAGGGCTGAAGAGGATATGAATCCTGGATTCGTGGGTATTTTCTTTCATTTCCAGTTCTCTGCCCGTTCAGTTTGCCAGGGGTTTCCGCTACTCATTGTGCCAGTAGCCTGCAGGTAACCAGACTGCAGGAATCTGTATGCCAGGCTGGCAGCACACTCACACTATGGAGATGAAAGGGTGGTTTGTAGGGCAGGCCAAGGGATCGCTAGTTCATATCGTGCTCAAAGGCAAACCAGGGCATGAGTTATCCTTTCAGAACCTCAATACTGATAAGGACTAGAATGCATGTTTAAACTAGACTTATGCATGTTTAGTTGTGAAGATTATGAATGAAATCCTACCTTATCCTTGTATCAACTTTTGCATTTCTTGCATTTCTTTCTATGTGCATCAGTCTTCAGATGGGTGATAAAACTGAGCGGATTTATGATATGCTGGTGCGCGGTGAGCCGAGAACACCCTGACCGACCTAACCCTCCCTCCCCCCGGGCGACGCTCGGCCAATTGTGCGCCGCCCCTTGGAAGCTCCCGTCCTCGATCGGCAAAGGAATAGCCTGGATTTGAACTCGCGACTTGCAGGCTATAGAGCGCATCCTGCACTCACGTGGAGCGCCTTTACAGGATGCGCCACTCGGGAGCCCCGCTAATTACCTCTTTTAAGTTTGCTTTGAAGTTTTTGGATGAGTTATCATAAGGACACTAAGTGCTGCATGTACCATTCATGGATTTTTACTTCATATTATTTCATATATATTAAAGAATATATTATTTGTTAGTTTATATATGTAATTATCTATTTATTAGTAGTAAATGCAGCACTGTCCCTTGTATTCAAGTTTTGCTACCTAATAAAACACCAATGCTTTTAAAATCCCTGAAATGAACCGTATGAGTTCCAACATCAGCAGGATCTATTTGTCCCATAATGAAATTGTTTCGCTGTAACGCACACCTCAGCCCCACGCTTGTATAAACACAATTATTTAAGGTTATATCTGCACCATTATCATGTTGCTACTCTTTTGTTGCTCAAATGAATTCATTTCTAAGGCTTCCTATTCCAGCTGCCTGGGCCCAGATCCAACATTTTGTCTTGTTTTTTTTTTTTGTTTTTTTTGGGTTACATTGTTGACACTAGTTCAAACAAGGAGTCAGATGAAAAGTTGAATGTTTGTGTTGACCTGCAAGTCAGTTGAGTTACATAACTTTGGTCTTTTCTTACAGAGCTCAGCATGCCTCTAGAAGAGGCCCAGTAACTGGGAATTATAACAAAACGAATTGTTAAGATCCAAAGACTCTCGCATATAACTGAATCAAAACACTGATTCTGTTTTTTATATCTCTAACGCGTGGAGAGTAGTTTGCTACAGCAGATAACACATTCTGCAACTCCAAATTCCACCTCCTATGTCTCCAGGCCCTTGTGGTCCTTTATAAAAAATAAAAAAAGCAAAAAAAAAGGTAACAGTAAAATGCTTTTCTCACACTATTGCATTGAAGTGGAGTGGGTGCTGAAAAATATAACGTTGCACGTCCCCATGTGTTGCTACAACTGTTTAAATAACGGACCTGTCATTTTTCTTTTTATTCTTAACATACTAAAAACTTTTTACACTTATAACTTTAACTTTAAAGTCTGTTTCAAAGATCTTTTCAATGGCTGCTCTAGTGCACCGATAGTGTAGGGATTATTGCTCACACTGTCAAACTGGTAACACAGCAATAACGATCCATGAACAGAACAGAAACAGAACAGAAAAGCTAAAGCACTTTTTTTCTTCCTGAAGTAATAGAGGACATTAGAGGACATTTCAAACCCCAGTGCACTAGAGCGGCCATTTTGAAAAGGTCTTTGAAACAGACTTTAAAGTTATAAGTGTAAAAAGTTGTTAGCATGTTAACAATGAAAAGAAAAATGGCAGGTACATTATTTAAACAGTTGTAGTAACACGTGGGGACATATAACACTATATTTTTCAGAATCCCCTACTTACTCTTAAAATGTCACAGTGGTTTTACCATGCTTTTCTGTCCATTACCATCTTGCCCATGTTTACTATTCTTGCTTGCTTTCCTATACTTGCTCTGCTTTGTACTGTATACTATAGGTCTCCACCACCAGCCTAGGCTTATATTTCCACTAATGATTGTGTATCCCTTTCAAAGTGTATACATCACTTGTCACAAGCAGTGGTATAGGATATTTTTCAGGTTTTAAAACAGAGAGCTTTTCTTTGTGTATACAAGTTGCACATACTGTATTCTGTTTGTCTACTGTTTGTCTTTGTTTTTTACCCCAAAAAATCTATTGAAATAACTGACCCTCAAAACTGCAGGTTTTTGGCATGCCATACAGTGTATTGTTTTTTGTCAATATTTTTCAACTCTAGGACTGTCAAAAATCCTACATTTAATGCTTTTCGTATTTGGAGACCTCAGCTTCGGAAAGTTTGAAGCAAACACCGTTAGCCGTCTCTGCACTATACAATTCTAATAGTCTTTGCTAAAGAGGCGCTCTCTGAATATACTGGACAATGAATTAGCCTTTCACCAGTGTGGAGGGTGGTCCATTCAGAGTGGGTTTGAGTCACACCAGTGGAGAGGGCAGACCCAGAAGCACTTGGTCTTGTTCTGCTTATCTGTCATTGTGCACAGACAATCAAACAGAAGCGAACGTCACAGTGTGGCTCGTATCCAAAACCCAATCCAAGCAGAAAAACCTTAACACGGGCAACAAGAAAAAAAGAAAAAAAAAACATACTGGTATGTGAACTCTAAGGACTAATCACGCTATTCCCTAAACAAGGGCTGCACCTGTCTCATTCACCTAACAGGGTGCAGGGCTCCACTATTCATGCTTGACAAAGAACATTAAACGTCAGTTTTAAAAGGGACCCTTTTGTGTGTGCAATAGCAAGCATGAATGTATGGTCACTGATAGAGTTACCGGCATCATCAAAGCTGATAGAAGAAATGCTGATTTTGGAACAACCCCCCATAAGCAGCTAACATTTTTTAGTGTGGTTTATCTAGTGTACTAGTTTATGAATAACATTAAATCCTACAATCTCAAACTACAGTAATGCACTAATGCTCACTTTGCTTATAAAAAATGTTAACTCCAGGGGGTAAAGGGTAATTTGAACTGCGTCCAACATCCCATAAACCACATAACATTGTTGTAAAACCCCCAGCAACATCTGAGCAGGTTTGGATTTGCCTGGGCAACAAGTGCCTCTCACAGTCTTCAGCAAGGAACAACAGCAAAGATATCTGTATGAAATCTGCTTCCTTTTGTGCATCGTAGTCTGTGTGTGTATTTACTGTATGTGCAGGACAAACGTTACTGTTACACATTGTGACAGTGAACTCCAATATATCTGTTAGTCATTCGGAAGGGAGTCTTACCCCCCATGTTTCACCTTTCTAGCGACACAATGGACGAGAGGAAGTTATTTTATGTTGGTATATGTTTTATGTTGCTCTTAATTGTACTGTAATTCTTAATATTTTGTATACAACTGTAAGTCGCCCTGGGTAAGGGTGTCTGCTAAGAAATAAATACTACTACTACTAATAATAATAATAATAATAATAATAATAATAATAATAATAATAATAATAATGTTATTGAGGCAACCTGCTTGTCAGTGGCATTAATAAACTAAATACGTTCTCTATATTTTCTAATTATTCTTCTAGACATTCACTGCAGTATCCCTCAGTAAAAATAAAATGCAAAGTTTAGTAAAGCATTGTATAAACATAGGCATGTATAGTACATACATCCCAGATAAATATGATGTATGTGTAATGCAATAATGGGATAAAAATCATTGTTAATTGCAAAATTACCGTGCACAATTACCAAGGTAAACAAATACAAGTATAAGAAATTGCAAGAATTCAGCTACGTATGACAAAAAAAAAGACCTGCAGTCCTGTTTTACCTACAACGTTTCATTGGCATATACCATTGATAATAACACAGTCTCGTTACCATTATCAAATAATAAACCAACATCTAATCTAATCTAATTCTAGCTTCACTCTGGACACCAGCAAATATAACAGAACTCTAACTCAAATCTAGATACTATGAGCACTTGACAGTATGTTTATAATCGTGCAAGCCTTAGAAATTAGAAGTGTTAAGTATTTCACTATGCTCTACTACACTTTTACAATGGTTTACCATGGTGAACTTGTTACAGTTTTCACAATTTTTTATGAAGTGAATAACTTTTATATTACAGAAAAACACTCACAAGAAATCTGGCTCTTTCTTAGGTAAGAGAGTGTTTTGATACATGGGAATAAATTCAAAACCATCATCAAAGGTCTTATGAACACCAAGTCTCATTTGATCAATCAAAAGAGAATTTAAATACACTAAATGAAAACAAATTGAGTGAAATGACTGTCAATAAACAACCCCCCCCCCCCCCCCCCCCAAAAAAAAAAAAGATATATACTGTACTGAGAATTTAAAAAGAAGCCTCTTTGCTTTACCTTTGTGTGAAGAGGTTATGTCAGCGATGCTGTAGGCTTTTCCTGTTGTGTGTGTCTTTTAGAGTCCCTCCAGCTGGATTCTGGAATCCCATGTGAGAGGTACAAGGCACAAATACAGAGTTAGAGAGAGAATGAGAGGGAGGGAGGGAGGGAGGGAGGGAGGGACGGAGGGACGGACAGAGAAAGAGAGAGAGAGAGAGAGAGGGAGGGAGGGAGCAAGAGAAAGGGAGAGAAAAAGGGAGGTTAAGGCTTATGTAACTCCCTCTTACTAAAACTTCACAACACTCTGCTATCCATTCAGCTTTGATGGTGAATACAAGAAAAGTGTGTACTACTTAAGACAGCAAGATGCTTAATATTTAAATCAAGTAGTATACATATTTGGACATTGAATTACAAAAAACAAAGCAAATACCAACACTGTAAAAGACACAGAGCTACAGATGCCATTGTACTTTACAAATAATAGTGCTTGTTATGATGTTTCCAGTCATTTAGAATGGTGCTTTCTTATCCGGCTCTTGAGAAATCATGTGATACTGTGGCCTTTCAGCTCTGTCGGATCCACTTGCTTTGTGGTATAGTACGGGAACCAAAGACACATGCCTGCAAGCAGGAATAAATTGAGCAGCAGAGAAAAAGGATAAAAATGTCATTAATGAAGAATCTGTTAAAAGTAATATATTACCCAGCATTCTGCCTGCCTCAGGGATTCCTGGTATTGTTGATACTCACATGTTATTGTTCTACAAGATTTCTCTTTGGAGTTTACCTAAAGAGTTATGCACGGTCTGTCTTGTATTTTAATGTGTAACCAATGGAATAATATGCTTCCAATACTATCATTTTAATAAATGAAAGAGATTAATAGGGCTCTTGCATGCGTTTTAAACCAGAATATCTCAACTAGGAACATATTCACCCATACCTTAAACATAAAACCTGAAAACTAAAGAAACTTTTCATGTCCATGAAAGGTGAGGGACTGATGCTCACTGTGAGGTATGAGTTCACCTCTCAGCTCTGGGAGCACATTTGTTCCTGGGCATCTATCCTGAATTGTGAAGAACTCTCAACATGTTGCAGTGCGCGTCTGTAACAAAAATCTCTCTCGACCAGTCTCAGTGTATAAAGAACATATATTACTTTCCTTTTTTTCTTTATTTTAATGTATCAAGATTTTAAACATCTGAAAAAATTTACAAAGTGGCCAAATGTTGCAAATTCAGCAAATATTTTCAAGGGAATGTCCAATGTTAAGCATCCCTAATGTATTATTGTACAGTTTAAAAGCTACATGGTCCAGGGGCTTCTACTGTGCTATACATGCACTGATGCACTAATTCTTGCTTTCTACATAACCGAGTTATTAACGTTTTGAAGTTTCTGTTCCCTCCTAACAGGTGAAACTGACTCAAAGAAACTGGCCAGAAGACTGAAAGCCAATCCTCGACTATGTCAACCCTGAAAAAAGAAAGAAGGACCAGGTGTCAAAAATGGAGATTAGATAAAGGGGCATTCAGAACAGAAAATAGGAGGCACTTTTTTACACAGAGAATTGTGAGGGTCTGGAACCAACTACCCAGTGATGTTGTTGAAGCTGACACCCTGGGATCCTTCAAGAAGCTGCTTGATGAGATTCTGGGATCAATAAGCTACTAACAACCAAACGAGCAAGATGGGCTGAATGGCCTCCTCTTGTTTGTAAACTTTTTTATGTTCTTATGTTCTTATGTCCTACCCATAGTTTAATTAAACCAAGGGCTACATAAAAAGCAATATAACATTCAACTGCAGCTGGTGAAAAAGGTCTGCATTGCAAAATGTATTTTAATTTAAACCAACTGTTCATAAAGTGCTTGGGCTGTGGTTTACGGAGGAAGAGTAAAAAAAAACTACCCAAACCAAGAGATAAACAGCAAAGTGCCACACATCCTGTCATTTCACTAATGTATTCCAGAAAAGATTTTTTAAAAAATGAAGATTTAGCTTTTTACAAATGAATCATAATTTAACATAATTATTACTGGTGCTACAGTCTTTCATAGAAATGTTGTTCAGAAGTTTTTTCAGATGAGTTTTGGATCTATTGCCCAGTTCGTGATCCCCCTACTTCTAACACTACGTCATATATAACACTCCACCAGCTGCCAGATATCACTGTTGATTTGGAACAAGGTCTAGTTCTTAAAGAACAAAAAGTACTACCAACACTTTTATTTTTGTTTATATAAGCACTGGAGCATCCCAATTTATCCACAGAGCAGGAGCAGCACAAGCAGTGCTGCTGCTAGTAAGCCTGAAGCCTGTCCTGGAAGGACTACCCTCTGACATGGTACAAATTAGTCTCCATGCCATTCAATACCTAACCTGCATTTTGTGATAAAGGTGCTCTGTGCCAGTTGTACTGTGTTGATTTGTATGATGCTGACTATTTACCAGGGTGGAAAGTGCAAAAACCTAACCTGGCCCTCCTAATAACAATATCAAAAAGGCAATGTAATATTGAATTTCTGTTTTGCTTCCTGGAAGTATTAGAAGGAGCTTACGTCACAGAGTGGCTAAAACTACAATGTGTTCTGTCAACAAGGTTTGGTGACGTAGACAGAAGGGGCTACATTATGGGGAACAGAGTAGTAAACAGACACCAAAGAATCATATTTTTATCAAGTTTTCAAGCTGCAGACCCACCCCTTCCATTCCTCAGTGTGTTTCAAAACTGTTTATATCATGGCTCCTATACAAAGTCTGCTGAAGTGGACACATCCTGTAATTTGTGGGATTGGGTTCTGGAATTGAAGCCTGGGGGCAGCCTTTGTGATGCAGGAGTACTCTTATCTATGAGGAAAAGGAAGGTATTGCAATGGATGATTCCATTGGGATTGCGGGGAAAGTTGCCAAACGGTGAGGTTGAGTTGTGGTTTATTAGATGAAGATCTGGATTTACTCCTTAGTTTAGCTAATTTCCCAGACATACACAAAATGGAAATAACTAAAAGACAAGTTATAGTAAAATCAGCTAACATTTACAATTTAATAATAATAAAAATGAATACAAACCTAATGAATTAATACCATAAATGGTAAGAAATAACACACATCATTTTTTTAAGTACAAATAAACATTTCTAGGGTAATTTTTACTCAGGTTGAGCCAGGATATTAAAAACTCTCTGTATGGAAAAGTGCATCTGTGACTGGATTGCCATCACATTATTAGATACAGTTTGTTAATCACCTGGAAAGGTGTACACAAAGCACAGGAAAAAATGATGTTAGAGGTTCCAGCTTTCTCTGAAAAACATTTTCCAAGTGAATTTGTGGAGTTTTTTTTTTCTTTTTCTGGTTAAGAATTTAAATAGAGCATGCAATCTGATAATTAAAGGGGAGGCTATTTTTTATTATTATTTCCTCTGCACTCTGTTGAGCCAACACGCAAAGATATATTTTAAAAACAGGACCTCTCTGGACTCCAGATGTTGGTGGCAGCTGCCAGAATTATAGTAGAACTGCAGACACGGTAAAAATGAATATGCCACTGTGGTAAAGTAGGGGGAGGCTCTGCACATGGTTGCACGTTTGTGGTTGTCTGGTGATTGAAATTGTGTTTAATTGTTTAATTGAGTGATTGAGGTATGGTTGGAAAAGTGTGGCCATTTGGAAATGTAATGATTAATTGTCAACCTACCCCTGGCCACACCCTATAAAAGGAACAAAGGAATGAATGTTTGGGGGTTGTGAAGGCGAGTGCTTGGAGCAGAGAAAACAGAGTGGAACAGAGTAAGGTACCGTGATAGCTAGGCGTGGGTACTGGTTTGTTTATTTTGAAGAGTTCAGTGTGTAGGGTTTTTGTTCAAATTGTTATTTTGTTCCTGTGTTTGTTTTGTGTTTATTAAAAGTGCGCAGAAAGCGCTGAACTACAAGTCCTGTGTTTGTGCTACTTTCCTCCATTGTCTGCCTTGGCTGCAAGCCACTACTACCTCATAAAGCTGAAATTATGTGTCACACACACAGAGTTAAATTTGTATTCTGAATATGATGTTTCTAAGATCTCAGAATGAAAGCCAAGCTGGGTTTGGTTAGTACTTGGATGGGAGACCATAGACTACCAGATGCTGCATGAAAATGGACCAGAAGCGGGCACTTATATTTATCGAGTCAGAAATAAAGCAGTGTTACTGATTGGCCACTAGATGTCGCCTTACACTAAAATATAACGCATATAATACCATTTAAGAAAAATGCAATACAGTCAAGCCAGTATTAAAAACCCCATTTATAGAGGGAGTGCATATCTCTAGAAACTATTCAGATAAACCTCTGTGTGTACAGTACTGTATGTATGTGTTAAACCACAGCCTGTATTTTAAAGGAAATGGAAGGAACAGAACACTTGCACTGGTTGTTACCCATCAACAGAAAGAAATGAATCATCATACACATTTAAACATACAGGAGTAAAGTAAACAGCTGTCGGTAGTGCAAAGCCCACTCTGACCAAAGGAAGGCCATCCCAATTCAGTCCCTCTGGAATAGGGTTTTGATCTTGCAGAAGACCACTGCCTTGGTCTTTGATGTTGCTTATCCATTTCAGGAACAATTCTGCAAACTGAAAAGGAAACTGTTGACTCTTGAGACATATGGAATGGGTATATGAATATGAGACAGTATGATATTGATATGTGATTGCTTTGCTCATCATTGACAGTATAGCTATACTGAAATATGTTTCATATTAAATGACCTTTACACACAGAGGCATTTTTCATACAATGCAAAATATTACATGAATGCATTTTACGTATAAAATGCAACATACTGCACATAGAAAGGAATTAATCTCAATGTACAAGTTGGAACCTAACCTAATGTGAAATCATTCTACATTATATTATACTTTACTGTAGCCAACAGTTCTATCTCACCAGTTTTCATTCGAGAAACTCTGCGACACCCCAGAACTAGCACAGCAAAAGAGAGAACTTAGAAAAACAGAAAGCATCTGGCGAAAAAGTAAGAACTCAGAATTAAAGGATGCTTTAAAACCTCTGCAAAAGGCTGAAAGTAGAGCGACAGCAGAAGCAACATGTCAACACTTTTCTGGGAAGATTAAGAATGCTATAAATAAGGCATTATTTCAGATTGTCTCCAAATTAAGCACAATTGACAATGATCTTTATATCACTGAAGGTTCCCCAAATTTATGTAAATCTATACAAGATGTCTTTATTGAGAAGGTTATAAAGATCCGTGCCACTATACCAGCTGATACTTCTTGTCTTTTTATAGAAAAACCTAAATTTAAAGATGCCCTGTCAAATTGGTCATTGATGACAACTGCAACCTCGGAACCTTTTAAAAATGCATTGATTTCTCCTATTGTAAAAAAAAAAAGAAGGCCTTACAAATTAGAATTTTCCAACCTCCGCCCTAACTCTCATTTACCTTTTATGGCAAAAGTTCTTGAACGTGTGATTGGGTCCCAGCTTCAGGACTATTTATCTTCCTCTGCCCTTCTAGGTCCTTTTCAGTCTGGTTTTTGCCCCTTCCATGGTCCTGAGACAGCTCTGCTGTGTGTTGATGCTGGGGGTGCTGCAGTTCTCATCCTCCATGATCTCTCAGCGGCCTTCAACACCGTTGATCTTACTTGACCGCCTGGAAAAGCACTTTGGTATTACTGGTCCAGCTTTGTCTTT
The DNA here is from genome assembly GCF_902713425.1 of Acipenser ruthenus. NCBI lineage: Eukaryota > Metazoa > Chordata > Actinopteri > Acipenseriformes > Acipenseridae > Acipenser > Acipenser ruthenus. The sequence continues at coordinate 6,109,214 of NC_081207.1, read as the reverse complement.
ATTTAAATCTTTTCTTACCAACCGTACCAGCAGGCTGTCAGTAGGGATCGCCGTTGTTGGTCAAATATAGGGTCCCTCAAGCAGCCACTCTTTCTCCCATTTTATTCAATCTTCACATAGAGCCCTTGGGTGAGATCATTGAAGCATGTGGACTCCAGTACCACCAGTATGCTGATGACACACAGCTATATGTGCTTGTCTTGGGCACATATAGCTGTGCTTGTCTTGTTGAGGAGTTGAGGGCTGGTCTGGAGTGCTGCCTGTCAAAGGTGGATACCTGTCTTAATTTAAACTGGTTGAAACTAAACCCCCAAAACAGAGGTCCTATTATTGGGATTGACAATGACTCTCAAGAAGTTTGAGAATAGCTTTACCCCTCTGAACATTAATGGAACTACACCTATTGTAGTTACTAAAGCTAGGAACTTGGGAGTCACGTTTAGTTTTCCCCCCAAATTATTCAGGTGGTTAGTTCTACTTTTCTCTTACGTAATTTAAAAGTTATTACATTTTTGCCATGTTCCCTTTTTCGGAGAGTTGTGCAAACACTTTTAATCCCTAAGATGGACTACTGCAACTTCCTTAATTCAAGCCTTCCTGTGGTCCATCTTAATAGACTTCAGAGGATTCAAAACATGGCAGCTTGCCTTGTGTCTGGGACTCTGCTGTGCTCCCATATCACTCCGGTTCTGAGGGAGGTACATTGGCTCCCAGTCTGTGAGAAAATAGATTTTAAAATCCTTGGCACTGTTTATAAAGTGTTAAATGGAGTTGGACCAGCCTACCTTCAAGCTGTTCTTCATGTTAGGATCAATACCAGGAATGTACCTTCAAATGGTGCCCTCCATATTTCTCCTCCTCTGTATTTCCGGGTTAATTTTAGAAACCGCACCTTTCAGGTCAGAGCAGCTCATTTATGGAATTTGTTGCCAGTGGAAATTAGAACCTCTTCTAGCCTTCTTCAGTTTTGAAAGCTATTAAAAACTTTGCTTTATCAAAGAATATGTGGGTAACTTTATGGTTTTAATAATTTAATACATGACTTGAAAATGTACACTGTGCAATATATTTACATTGTCCTGTACTGTGTGTTTTTATATTATTTATGATGTACTATGATGTACTTTTTATATATGGTACTATATGTTAAATGTCTTTTGCCTTGTACAGTGCTCTGATGCCAATTGGCGAGTGGTGCTATATAAAAAATTAAAATAAATAAATAAATGCATGATAAAGAGAGCTGTTCTTTGGCTTTGTAGTCTTGTCATAATTATTTTGTCATATAGGAAAAACAACTGTGAAAATCTCTCAAATTTAAAACTCACAGGTCTGGATCGGTCAGACATAGATGGTGCATTAATACTTGGATGTGGGTGGAAAAAACATAATGCAAAACAAAATAAAAAATAGGAACATAGCACACCCTTACCGTATTAAACCATTAAAGCTGAAGTCAAGTACAGTATAGTAATATGAATGCGTTTACAAGCTATTGAGTTGTGAATAGGCTTTGTTGTTGTAATGTATTTATGGCTAAAGCATGTATTATCTCTCTACACGTTAAACGGTTTAAGTCCCTATAAAGTTATTGTTGTTTGATATTGTTTTCTTATCTGGAGTGTTTCTGATTTTTTTTTTATAACACCAAGTACAAAAATACAGCCAATTTATGTGCCTCAAACTTATAAAGCAGTCTGCAATCTTGCTGTTGCATAGGATTTACTGTACATACATAGTCACGGCTAAATAAAATAGCCTTTTACAGCATACACGGATGAAATGGGACTATTTAATTGTTATAACAATAGCAAAATAATAATAATAATAATGCGCGTTTAGGTATGCGTTACATTATACACCTGTGTTGGTTAATATGATCACTTAGTGCATCGTAGTTGACAGTCAAAGGTAATCGTAACGTTACAGTGCTGCGTACGGTATGGTTTTGAGGTGCACTGTACTGACAGTGCTTCAAATATGCTATAACTAAACAAATAGCCAGTTGCATTGTGTCAGAAACTGAGGAAGTTTTGAACGAATACCAACTTTTCAGTATGTTATATTACGCAAACTAACAAGGACATACACTTCCTCCTCAGCGCATTGCTCTACACATGAGGGCAGCATTAATCACACAAACAACACTAGTGCTGCCATGTGATCATAACCTGACGCACCGCAGCCAATTCCATATATGGGATGGATCAAGGCTACTAAGGTCTGATGAATGTTTTCTTGTTGCTAGGGGAGGTCCGATGTCGGGACTCGTGACATGCAAGGAGGTTGTTCTTGCACACTGTCTTTTGTGGCTGTAGAAAATGTCGATTTTGTAGCCCAGTTGGCTTATCAAGACGTTCTCATTTCTGCCGCAGGGCTTGTTTTGCGCTGAGCTAATCAATTAGCTAACTAAACCATCATGATAGGTAGCGCAATTACCCACTGATTAGATATTCAGTGAATAGCATTTTAAATACAGTACAAACTGTAGGCTACAATTATCTTGCTATAACTGCCCTTGTCCTACATCTGGCTAGGTTAAATAAGACCAGTCAGCTGTGTGTGGGTGTTATTGTGCTAATGTTATTAATATAAACAGGTTTTGTAAAATTAATTTTTCCATTATGAAATGAAAATCTTATTATTTGCAAAGTAGGGGTGTCTGCTTAAATCAATATGAAATTATTTTAAAAACGCTTGACATACTTGGATCACTTTACACAAGTCAATAGTCATGTAAACTATTATTTTTTTTCTGTTACACAAATAATAACACCTCTATTCCAAAGCTCTCTTGAAGTACTGGGAGGCACAAGTACAGAATTGGATGCCTCGTACAGTTGGTACATAATTCAAATTCGAAAAACAATGTTTTTGAGGAAGTATTGTATATAATTATGATTAACTCATCATTTTTATGTTCCTACCAATTTAAACCTAAAATGCAAACGAGACTTCATGCTGTAAATATTTCTATTCTCGTGTGTATGCAGTCAAAACGTGTTTGAATCCATTGTTTGTAAACATCGTTTTGTCTGTTTGCTTACAATAAGTTAGAGCTACAGGATACTACCAGCTCAAGTCAAATCAAATGATATTATAAGCTCATTGTAATTTGAAACACACATCAGAACAGGAGATTCAATAATTATTCCTTCTCTTCAGTCTTTTTCCTTAAGCATATTTTCTACATAGTTCATTGAGTTCAGATCAAGAAGATATTATAAAGGACAATGTTACTGAGAAAAAATAAATACATTTCCAGGTCATTGGAAGCATGGGAAAATTGTGGTAAATTGTGATATTACCATGCAAATAAGGATAAAATAAATTGAGAAAGAAAGAGATATCAGCAAGATAACTCAACATTTTAACAAGTTCAAACACGTTCCCTTGTGGAAGAAAATTGAATACTGGTCACTGACCAACCACACTTCCTGGTTTGGCAAGTTGAATTACTTTACACTATCAACAAACATTGCACAACTCAAACATAAAACCAAAAGGCACCCTTTATTATGGTGTTCCGTGCACTTCAGGGAGTGCTGAAAAGAAATGCATTGAAGTTAGACAAACATCTCAATGAGAATCTTTGTCTTATAAAGTTTATACAACACCAAACAGCATCTGAAAGAATGTTCTTCCTGGGTATGGGGTAAGCCATATCCTTCAAAACCAGGAAGTTGAGGGCTACAATATAATTGTATACTGAGCAACAAACAGTAAAACAATGACACACAGTACTGTACAGCAGTTACCAGACAACGTAGGCACACAAGAACATATAAGAGCATAACAAAAGTTTGGTTGTTACCTTGTTAGTACACCACTAGCCTAAGGAAAGTTTTTTTTTTTTTTTTTTTCGTTTAATGAGCCCAGTGTATTAGCTGTCTCTTGGTAAACTACTCCACATTGATTATCCTCTGTGTAAAATGTGTTTCCTCCTGTTCGTAAACTACCTTTAATTAACTTCCATTGGTGAAACCTGACTTGTCAAAAACAAAAACACAATATTTGACAAATTCTAACCAATCCAAATGATTGCTAGCACTATATAAGGTAAGAAGATAATACAAAATAACATGAACTAGAAAAATATTTTAAAAACTATAAAAAATAAATATTTGAAGCTATTTACTCTTTAAGTTATGTATCAGTCAAGATCCATATTATATTCTTTTAAATGATCTCTTTTTTTTGTAGTTGTTTCTGTGTGACTCAGTATCTCCTGATTTTTCAGCTCTGACATCACTTGCTCCATGTTGTGTTAATCTTCCAAAGCAGGTGTACTGTTGTTGCTGCCACAGACGAAATGTGACTATGGGTGTTGCAGCACACATTGCATTGCTATTAGAGAGGTGAGCGGATGCATGAGTCATCCCTTGATGAAAAGCCCTGTGGCATGGACCATACCTGCTCACACCAGGTTATAAGAACAGCAGTCTTGTGGAATAGCTGCTATCTCTTGAGTCAGCTTAACTTGACTCAAGTTCTTGTCCAAAGAGACCTTGTATGTGACAAATGAGCTTTCATCAGTGGTTTTATTTTTTCAGTTGTTTATGAATTTATAGTATATTTCAATACAAATTCTATAAATTGGAGAACCAGTTCATTCAGATTGCTTACATTTTTGTATTCAAACTGGGTTCCAAAATGAATGCCAGAAGAATTCTTTACAAATGCCAAATACATTCCAGGGCTGTTCTTTAGTGTTTAGTGTTGCAAGTGTATTAGAATCAAAACAATACACTGTGCAGTATATATTTTTATATATTTATATACAGCCATATGGAACCACCTACATGCTAACAGTTTTATATATTCACAAAGCAGTATCAATTAAAAGTAAAATCCTGTATCCTGTAGGAGTTGCACATAGTCTAATGGATACCACTGGTAATATCAGGGTTAGGCACATACACTTTGCCTGCCATATTGGTAGTCTGTTCTACAGTATATGTGATATGACACTAGGGAGAAATGTGCAGATCACTACAAAAATGTTAATATACAGCACAAGCCAGTCACTCATTGCTAGAGCATGGAAAGAAATTATAACCCACATCTACATGGTATCTCTAAAATACATTTGCAAACTATTTGGATATCCTTAGTTGCCTTGGGAAACAAGGAAGGAGACAACAGCTTAAACTCATACAGTGAATACAGATAGAGGTAAACTAAACTGAATCTTTGCTTGTGCTTGAGGCCAACCGTTTTCATCGCACTTAAAAGAGTTTTCAGTACAGTTGCTGTTCTAATTGAAAGCTACAACTGCATGTTTTTATTAAGAAAAAAATACTGCAGCAACAAAGATTGTTGGAACAGACAAAATCAAATTGCATGATTGATATGACTTTAACAAAAAAGTAACAAGAAAGAAATAATGCAGGAACACAAGAAAGAGGTTTCCAGACCACGTCATACGTGATAACATGGTGCCGTTAGTTACCACTGTGATGTCATAATCAACATTGTTTCTCATGTTTTGTAAAAATGAAACTGTGTTGCTGGTATGTGATAATCATTTTCATCACACCTTAGATAGCCTGTCATCACTTGTGGCTTAGAATGTTATTATTTCTTGGTCTTTCTGTATTTTAAATATATTAGATATGGCTTGGAATATATTATGTTTTCAATATATTTGAAATACAGCTACCAGTATTGGGCCCCTTGTAAATGTTTGCCACAGTAAAAGCATAGTAATGTGTAATAAAGCATAGTGAAGGCATGGTAAAATCTACGTAAGCATTGTAAATTTTAAAGAGATATGGTAAAGCATATTAATGGGCAAAACTGCAAAAATTACTGTGCAAAATTACCACTTGTATGATGCTCAAACTTCTGTAAATTAGGATATATACATCAACACAAAATGCTTTAGACTTCCCATAGTTTTAATACTGAGAAATGTTTTGATATATGACCTATTTATCTTTTTACTATGGTATCAGTCCAAAACATAACAATGAAAGACAATTGTGATAATATTGTATCCTGCTGGGAGCTAATTCTATAGCTTGTTAACCTTTCCTTTTTGCTAGCAAAGTGTCTGTAAAGTATGAGGCTGTGTTAGCCTAGCTTCAATGGAAGATATTCCAGTCATTTTTAAACAGCCCTAATATTCATAATCCAGGCTGTAGAACTGAGAACTTCATACAAGTGGAAAATAAAGGAATCTTCCCATGGGCTGAAATATGTTGTTACACTATGGAACCTTCAGCTACATTACAGAACCAGTTAAAGAAGTACTGGTGTACAGTTGTAAAGTCAACAACAAAGGTAACTAGAAGACTTGTATTTGTCTTCCATTAATATATATATATATATATATATATATATATATATATATATATATATATATATATATATATAATTACATGAAATGAAAAGTGTAGACTGTAGAGCATAGTTAAAACATGGTGAAGCATAGGTAAGCACTGTAAAGATTATCCTAATAATCCCACTGTAAGGAGTATCCTATTCACTGTGTGGGGGATGGGTTGTCCTTGTTCCTATCTGCTCAGCTGTAACTGCATTTGCAACACCCTTTACTTCAGGGCAAACCTGCAGTTTCAAGCAAGTCCCACCGGTAAGACAATGAAATTAAACAAGCTGCCTAGCTTTGAGCAAGCACAGCCACACCTTATTGTGAAGTCACCTCTGGAAAACTGAGGGTTTTACCGGATGAGCACAGCAGTGTGAAACCCAAATGAAATCCAGAGCTCTGTTAGATCCAGAACAAAGGTCAATAATACCAGCATACTAGTACTCAAAGATGAACAAAGGTCAAAGATCAAATCTATTACAACAATCATATACTTAGGCAATCCTACTAAATAACTGACTGCAATGGTTATTTTTTTTTATCAGAATATAGATTACTACTGTTTCAGTTGACTCTTCATGGAAATGTTTAAACCATCTGATCACATGTCTTATCAAAGCACTTTAAATTGTATTCATGATTGAATGGTGAATGCAGAACGGTCAGATTCCCCAACATGCAAACACTGTTCACAAACTTCTTGAATTGTGTCGATAATATCTCTGGGACTGCAGTGGGTCTGAGGCAGAATGTTGCAGGTGGAAGAAAAACAGAAAAAACATTTTGCTCAGAAAGCTGTAGCCGTATCCATGCTTGATAAAAAAGACTTGACCGCTGCAGTCTTTCACTTTAATGATGGACTAACATGCATTAATGGGGCCCCTTTCAAATTGAGTTCATAAAAGGCAAAATATGTGACATCTGAATTGAACACGTGTGATTTTCCACACTAGGGTAAAACCGACTCCACTAATGAAAAAAGCCATTTTATTTAGATAAGTATGCGACAACAACAATAAGTAATCTGGAATTAAGGATTTTGTGAACCAGATATGGGTGTTTGGCAATTTTTCAACTGACAGATGTCCAGGGTCAAAAGGATACATACATAGCACCATGTTTTTTAAGATATATTTTTGAAATTTCATTCACATATATTTATTGTGCCTCATTTCTAAATAATGTTTTTGTCCAATAGAAAATAGTAATTGTAGGAATTTTATATGAACGAAAATGCAGTAGTATTTACAATCAAATTCTACTGAATTGTATGTATTATTTATTATGGAATGCTCTACTCCAGTTTGGTTGGTTAACAGTTAAAAATATATATTTTTCTTCTTCTATTTTAAAGAAGACCATTGGTATCCAGTGTGAAATGGAAAAAGTGTAGGCCTGTACATACTTCACACTTGCATGTTCACATATGTGGCATGGATGTCTATTACTAAAATACTTTTTTTATTTAAGTTGCAACACTTTTGTATTGTAAACAGGAAGACTAGGGCCAAACTAGTTAGTCACTAAGGAAACAGGGTTTGCGACCAGTTGAAACAACACTTCTTGATAGCTGTGTAAATAACAAAGCCTGTCGTGACCCTGTCACAGTTACGGCTGATTTGCATGTAAAGAAGCAGCCATTCTTTTGTTCAAAGTTAGGAGACGTAGGGAGCTCTACAAATTATAAACACACCAGTGAGGCTTTCTGAACAGAAACACAAACTACAAAGTTCATACGATCCATCTTTAATGAATCTAATAAATAGACAGACATTATATGAAACACATGTTCCTAAAATAAAATCAGAGCAACTTTACCATAATTAATGCAACATTCATAATACAGTTTGCATTGCTTAACCTTGTATTTTAATCTGCTTTACCATTTGCCAATATTGTGAAACATACCAAACAACTTTCAATTACTTGTTTTAAGGTAAATAAATAAATAAATAAATAAATAACTCTTTCCATTTCTTACTTTTTACCTTATAGGTTTCAGAGCTTTCAATTATTGGATTATAAGCACAAAAAAAAAGTGGAATTCAGTGTAATTTCTATACCTGAATGAGGTTTGTCCACAACAAACTATTCACAGGAATTCAAAAGATCAGTGAACAGTAAAGAAGAGGTTTCCAAATATTTTAAACCTGCCAGCTTTTTCAATAGAAATACATATATATACATATATATATATAAACAAAACAAAACAATAAACGTATTGAAGCCTGTTACCAAAGTCGTTGTTATTGTTCCAGACCCTGCCCAATCCCCTCCACCCCCTTCACTGTGACCAGCTGTTGCTAAGGGAAGTGACGTCACAGGAGTATGGCAGAGAGGTTCAGATAGAAGGAAGAGGTAGGAAAGATATTCAGTGTTTAGCGTAGAGAAAAAGCTAGCTAAAAATCCGTCTCCATCCTTTCCCAAACGAAAGGGAATGCCACCCAAAAGGACGAGAACAGAATCTACACATTTTAGGCTTTCAGAAAAAACTCATATTGTGATGTTTTGAAAAACGGCGAGGTTGAAAAGGGATGGTGAAATTTGGATTGTGAACGAAAAAACAATAACATTAAATATAGGGAGACGGGGGGGAAAGCGGAGAGAGAGAGGAAATATTTTGAAATAATACGATTTCAATAGTTTAAAAGGTTGAATTAGAAAGTATTCTGGGATTTATTGTATTACTATTACTGATATTTTTTGAAAATATTAAATAAAAGCCATGGAATTGAGAGTTGGAAACAGATACAGACTGGGGAGGAAAATTGGAAGTGGTTCATTCGGAGATATTTATTTGGGTAAGTGAACTCAATTAAACCATGAAATTAAGATGTCATGATATATATATATATATATATATATATATATATATATATACTTCAAGTGTCAAATTCCAGAGAAGTAATTTTGCCTAGCCAACACGACTAGACGTACATGCAAAAATACGACAACAAAATATGTAGGTTAGTCGTTGTATTTCTTTTGTTGTTGTGTTTTGTGTTTATGCTAGAATAACCACTTTATTAGAATTACATTCTATACTAAACCGATCCAAGTATAATCTAATACCATTCAGATGAAACGGTGTGTAAATAATGAAAGCTCTTTGTGTCCGAAGTGTAGTTGATAGTGATGCAGTTGTTGTTAAATTGTTATTAAACATGTTCCTGGTTTTTCAATTGCATAAGAACTAAATATTATACTTGTTAAATAATTCTTCCCCACATAGAAACAGACCATGTTCGGTACACAACAATATCTTGTTTTGGGTCCTTGTTTTGGGACCTCCTTTGTTATGTTAAATAATAGGAATTGGCACTTCAAACGCGGTTATTTTTACCTTCAGTAGGTAATCACAGTAACAGCAATACAATATACAAGACTATCATCATAACCCGATTGTATTAATTATAGAATAAATGTAGTCTTTGTATTTGAATTTCATTAACTTCTTTGTGTTCTACTTAAAACTATGCCGCATTATAGTGAATATCACTCACTGTTTCAATATATTAATAATGTATACGGTATTATAATTGGGTTAGAAACCCAGTGGCATAATTTATTTTCTTAATTTGTAGTTGCATAATGTTTTGCAGTTATTTTATAAGAGGCAGTATGCACTGTTATTAAGAGTGATTGCAATTGGATATAATATTAAAAGTAGTTGAGACCTGTCCTGTGCTTGAGCATTTATTGACAGTAGTTGTCACAATCATCCCCTTTGGTTGATCTGTTAGTTTCAGGCTTTTCAGACTTGTTGTTTAAGGTCAGAATTTCCGGTGATCCCTGGTCAACCAGATTTTTTTCTGAGATGGTCTGAACAATGTCTCTACAGGGGGACACAAAGTTCCACTGCTAATAACTAGAGACCACAACTTGCAAAGTGTCTTGTAAGTGTTGTGGATGGAAAATAACAGATCTAATTATAGGTTAATCATTTCTTATTGGAGTGACCTGTTTGATTATAAATCAAGCTGTCATGCTTAAGTTCAAGACTGGGGTTCTCCAATCTACCAGGAAAGAGGCATACAATTATTCATATTTTGTGCAACAGGAGGCCCAGAAACAATTTTTACTACTGTCCCTAGGTACTACCTAATTTAGAATGATGAATGGTCATTATTATTATTTATAGTGTAGAGTAGTGGTTAGGGTTCTGGACTTTTGACCAGAGGGTCATGGGTTCAATCCCAGCTGTGGGACACTGCTGCTGTACCCTTGAGCAAGGTACTTTACCTAGATTGCTCCAGTAAAAACCCAACTGTGTAAATGGGTAATTGTGTGTGTAAAAAATAATTGAATTGTATGTAAAAATAATGTGATGTCTTGTAACAATTGTAAGTCGCCCTGGATAAGGGCGTCTGCTAAGAAATATATATTAATATAAAAGACCTGCAGCTTTGGCTGCAGAAAAAGTGTGTACACAGGCGGAACGAAATGCGAGTTGTGAAAACTATTACTACAGGATATAACAATCGCTGGTTTTGCAACCAGCATACTACTTGTTACTGTCTGTCTTCCATGTTTGTTTATTTTGGCACATGTGCTGTTTATTTTGTTTGTTTAAAAGCCTTTATTATTTTGTTAAATAAAAGCTGAGCGCCATTGCGTCTTTCACCTGCAGTTCCTTGTGTTGTGGTTTTGTTTCCTTATATTCAAATTGGAACACTTCCGACTATTTAAAAAAAATAAATAAATACAAACTGATTTTGGCTTGTTCAACACGAATGTAGAGACCTAAAGTTTGTATCCCAGCAACGCGTTAATCTACCGTACTAGCACTAAAAAAAACAGTCTGACACACTCAAGGTTTTAATGCAAACTGGCAACAGGAAACTTCAAACTGGGTTCCAATTTGATGCATTGATTCAGCAATATGTAATCAAAGCATGGGAAATTTAAGTACAGATGATCAATAATCAATGCATTGATTTAATTGTTGATTCCCTACTAATCATGGGAAAAGTAAGTCTTTGCAGTTCTCGCATTTGAATGTGAAATTTATATGGTCAAGTTTTGTGTGTGTGTGTGTGTGTGTGCAGTTGTGAATTCACTCGGTAAAATCACCACAATCAAATAAAGCTGTCTTATTGAAAGACACGTTTTGTCTGTGCAGGATTGGCCTTTTTAGGTCTGTTTTAATTTACAGTGTTCATAAGCCCTATTGGTCAATAAATGCAGCTGTTTTAGCTAACTACTAACAATAGGGCCTACTTTGGAGCAATTGTTCTAGAAGTCCTGGTTAAATATCCAGTAATTGAACAGTGCCAAATCAGAGTACTGGGTGGTGCAGTGTCTTCTGATAACGTCAGTCTGCTCTTCAGCTCTGGGATTTGATTTCTGAGCTTTGTTTTTATCGGCTAAGTGATTGGAGCTACATTTCCCAGTACTCTTGCCCAGAAATGAACATACTTTTTCCAAACCACCAACACTATAGCATTTGGCACCGTGGACCATTTTAGTTTGTTTGAGCCCAGGGGTGCTGAAATCGGGGTTGGTGTTTTTTGTTTGTTTGTTTCTTTTCTTTTTTTTGATTATGGAATTTTGTAGTACTGTAGTTGTAGCTCTACAGTACCCCCAAACTGTAAATTAAGGATGTTGGAAGTGGTGGTTTGTGAATAGTTACATACCAAACTAAATTACTCAATCTTAAATGAATACGTAAATAAAGCAAATTATTTATCATTGTGGCATCCTCAAAGTGAACTACAAGAATTTAGCAATGGAGTACGCCAGAGAAATACCCCTCACTCATCCCAGTCATTTTTTTCTTTTACTTTTTCTTTCTTTGATTTCCTCTGTCAGTCAAAACACATGCAGTTGTTACTTAGGACTGCTTTGCTTTTTTATAGTGTGTTCAATTTTTAAAGTTACTGATTGCACCACTAAATAAGCCTGGTTTTAGTGGGTCTTAACACAGTGCTCAATTGTTTATTTGGGACCCCATTGCGCTGTCATCAGAATCACTTCTGCGAATATTTTAATGATGGGGCAGGTGCTCTAACTGGGCAAGACATATCTTCAGAATATCATTTCCATGCAGTATTTTTTTGCTGCATTTGTGCGCCACAGATATATTTTAAATCAAGTGATTTAAATCAACTTGATTTAAGTCAGCCAACCCTGGCTGAAATTAGAATATTAAGCAGAGGCACCCCTTGTAGCTGGTGGGGTTGATGGAGCAACAGTAGGAGTCATTGTATTGGTTCCCTAGCATTGGCTTATCTCAATGAGTAAAATACCAGATCAGTAGAAATAACAGGGATCTCTTACTAAAAGAAGGCTTTGTTTGTCTAATTTGTAAAATTATGAATTTTATAAATAACTGAGTGTATATAAGTGATGGAGAGGATTTTTTATTGTTGTATAACTAGGGCTTCTAGTGTTATGTTTTTATTTTCCATCTCTCTCTTTCTCTCTCCCTTTTTAAACCTTAATCGTTGTTAAGCCTTAACTGAATACCAGATAGCTCTAGTAGTGCATTTGCTAACTTAAACACGCAGTGGAAATTAATAAGTTGAATTTGGTGATTGAGCCAGAATGAAATGCAGGTGCAAATAGAATCAGGTGAGATCAATGCGTGTCGTTTAACTCAATCAAGATATCAGGGTAAAAATAAACAACTTCCTTTGGTAATTAGTGTTTGATTAAAAAAGCAAATCGGCTCAATGTTTAACCCTTTGCAACCCTGTCCGACGACATCAAAAAGACGTACAACACAGGTCTCTAGTTGTTTTTTCTCCGGAAAAAGCCGAGAAAACCATTCAATGGCCGAGTGAGACCAAGAGAAGGCGGGGAAAGAAAAAAGGGGGTGGATCTGAGCAATACACATAGCCCCGGCACCACAGAGATAACACGGACATAAATAAACAAGATAGCTGCTTCTGCATCCAGCGCTCAATGAATAACACAGACATTTGCAAAGCTTTTTGAGATGTTATAGTAATAAAATGACTTGGATTGCATTATTGAGGAGTTTGGTGATAAAACGAGTGATCAAGAGATGATTTATCGGTATGTACTATTTAGAGTTATTTGAAAAATATAGCGAATGAGGGGTGGGGGTGGTGCTGGAGATGCAGAACTGAATATCCTGTTGATATGCAGTGCCTTTTAAACCTGTTTTACTGTGAAAAAAATACTTTTAAACAGCACGTCTTAAATAAACAGCGCGTTTGAAAATAAATTTGACCTGACGCGCCTGAGACGCTGAATAAATGTACCGCAAAGGGTTAAAGGGACATCACATGATCAAAAATAAAACCCGAAAACTAGAAGCCCTAAGTTGACTGGCCTAACAGTTGGAGCCCCATTTATTTTAATCCAAGCCGAGTTTGGGGATGTGGGAAAGCGCTTTACTTTGAGCCTCCCCTGCCCAGCTTCAGAGCAAGTCAGGGCTTCACTAAGAATAATGGGATACAAATTCTCAGTTCCTACGCTTTATCCCATCCGTCCCCTGATCTAACCGAAGAGGGTTTGAGAGGTGCATTGGATTTGACTGTCTTATGCAAATGCCTGGTCAGATACCGTGGTCTCCCTTCCCCTGACAAACGATGTCTCTGTGGGAACATTATCCAGCACACCCTTCCCCAGAGCTACTGTGAGGAGGTCAGTTTATTGAAGGAACTTTGGGCTAAACTTGTGCATGGGGAACTAATTGTGCCTCTAAATCCCTAAACACCGTTAGGATTGAGAAATTCAAATCTGCTGTGGGATGGGGAGAGACATTTTACTCCTGAACCCGAGGCTAAGATGAAAAATATAGATGTTTTTGGTTGTGGTGAATGGGCTATATTAATCACACTTGTATAATTTTATTAGGTTTTGCTGTTGTCAGTTCTGTCTGATCCCATGGTGGTTGCCTTTACTGTGTTTTACGAGTACAATGTCACGTAATAGGTTGATAGATATTCGAAGTCCCCGTATTTCTGACTGTTGCTATAATATACCACAATTCAGCTCTCAGACGAACTAGCTTTAGGTTCCGGATGTTTTCATCTTAAACCGTCCAGCCATGTCATGTTGCTTTGAAAAGTGGTTATAAATGTTCTTGCAGCACTTCTCAGACTTCCTGTTATGATAAAGTGAAATATAGTAGTCGTAGGACTAGAATTGCAGATTTAAACATTGCGTCTTCTATGCATCTTGTTTCTAGTCAAAGTGAGAATTAATTTACAAAGTGAATTGTGTTATATGGAGGCAACGGTGATCTAGTCAAATTTTTCCATCTGTAGGGTGTAGGACATTGCATGTCATTTGTACTGATTTCTTTTATTTTTGTAGTGCAGAGGATGTATGTTACTAAATTTATTAATGAGAGTTATTAGATGTTTTCCTGTGTGATATGCCACCTGTAATCCTGTAGTAGTAGCATAATAAAAATAATAAAATAACTAAATTCAAGAAAACTTGGACCCGACCACTGCATCATTGACCAAGCATTATTATTATTATTATTATTATTATTATTTATTTATTAGCAGACGCCCTTATCCAGGGCGACTTACAATTGTTACAAGATATCACATTATACATTATTTCACATTATACAGATAAGTCTGACAAGCATGCCCTCAGTCTGGGATCAAATGACTTGAACTTCCACCTTCTGTTATTTTGAAGTCAGTTTCTATAGTTTTATTTTAATGTAGGCAATAGTGTTTCTTGCTTGGCAGGATTGTATGTAGAATATTAAATACATATTAGATTGTATGTAGAATTTTTTTTTTTCCCTATCCAAACATGGGAATGGCTTCCCTTTCACCCGGTATTCTAAGTGGCTTCCACACCACCAGTATTTGACTTTTGTTAGGAAGAAAGACCTCTAAGTATGGAGCGTTGGAAATTTGTTTGAAATCTCCACCCTGAAACTAAACCAGGATCAAGGAAAATAGCTTGTTTAACAGGGGTGGGAGTGTTCAGTCTACAGACGATTTTCCGTCTTTTTGGGAACTGTGAAAAATGAGTGCGTGTTTTGAATGTGTACTGTAGCAATGGTGGGAGTTGGTGATCCGAGAGCTTTTATCAGAGCCGTGCATTTGGTTACTATGGCAATGGGGTCAAACAAATACCGACTTCATGGCTGGTGTTCCAGTTATACTAGTCGGTACATGGACCTAGCGAGTCAGTGGCATATATGATGTTAATTTACTAATAATTTGAAGGTATCTGTGGTTTTTAACTTTTAAAGGCAGCAAAATATGTTAATGGCACGTTCCTTTTCAATAGTGTGTCAATATAAAAGGTTTACAAAACTTGAAAATGACGCTGGCTGACTTTTGTCATAGCACAGATACTTCCAAGGTTAGCTCATAGATATTCTATTTAATAGAATAGAAATACATAGAATATCTTTGGTTAGCTGTACCTGAGAATGCAGTGAAAACGAACAGCCGTATTTAGCTGGAAACAAGGTATATTTCAGTACAGTAATAAGCTTTTAGTTTTGGTTTCAAGGCAGCAGGAGTATAGCCTGTGGGTTTTTTTTTGTATTTGCTTGACAGGCACCCTTATGCACAGTGACTTAGAGGTAACAAGTTATTACAATAAGCTAAGAAACAAGCAGTACAGCTTTTTTGTTTGTTTTTTTTGTAAAATGAAAGTTTTTGCAATTGTGCACAGTGTGTTTCTGTTGGTTGTATACGCATATTTGCTTTGTATTTGTATAAGCTGCGTGTGTTTGCTTTACTTCACTCGGCACCATAAATTCAGTCTTGGAGAAGTTTGCATTTACATATGCTCATTTTAGCCAGTTTTTTTTTTTTTTCACTACGCCTGCTGAATCACCAAGGTTGCGTAACAGTATTTAATCACTCTTGCAATCACAAGGAATTATGATATGGCCGTCAAAGTACTGTAGCTCTTTCGTAATTGGTGTGTGTATCTATCTAAAAAAAAAAAACGAATACAGGACAGCAATACATATCTAATATGCATATTAACAAGACCTCAGTTCCCACTTTTTGTCTTCCATCCGTTACCTTCATTGTTGTCGTTCCTGTACTCGTCCCTGCCCTCAAACAGAAGCAGCAACTCTGCATTGGTCGTGCCACGCTGCTGTGAGTATGTTGTACAGTCTGTATACAGGCTGCTGTGCTGTTGACAAACAGTTTTGTATTAATCATTATGGATAATCTTTGTAAGAACAAGGTTCTTTCCAATGTAAAATGAA
Organism: Acipenser ruthenus; assembly: GCF_902713425.1. Lineage (NCBI taxonomy): Eukaryota > Metazoa > Chordata > Actinopteri > Acipenseriformes > Acipenseridae > Acipenser > Acipenser ruthenus. The sequence continues at coordinate 6,092,706 of NC_081207.1, read as the reverse complement.
TGCTGTACTGTTAAAGTCCAAATCTCTAGTTAAATATGTGTGCATATATAAGGCACTTTTGAGGCAGCATTACATTTGTTTGGCATATGTGGCTTATGATGAAATGATGGTGACACCAATAGGAAATATGGCAGGTTAGCTTGTATGTACATTTGCCTAGATTAAGTGTGATTTAATTTAACCATGTTGTAGGTAGAAATGATTAACCCCTGCCCTGTTCCCTGAAATCTTTAATGTCTTGTCTATAAGGCCTCAAATCAGCAATGTAAAAAGCAGATCTACACTGGTGGTAGCTGGATTGTGACATGATGCCCTTTTTGGATTTGTATGTGAATAGTCTTGGGATAGTGTCTGCACTCTGTGCATACGCAAGCATGCTAATGTACTGTATGTAAGCATGCTAGTGTGCTGCTGCTGTTGGTGGATTGGGTCAAGGGATGCCTGCACAAGCTGTTTGGAAGCCCCTGCAGTTCAGTTGAGAGAGAGAAATAAACTCAATTATTCTCAATTGTCTGTTATTTAGGGTTGTTGCAATTAGCGATCTCTATGGAAGTAACTATTGAATTTCCTACAATACTAATTGTGTGTGCAATTAAATATTGCTTTCAAATATAATTCCAGTACTCTGGAAGTCCCTGGACAGCTCTTTCAAGTCCATCCAGGATTGCATTTTACTGGAAACCATAAATGTCTGACTCAAGATGAATATTCCACATACCGTGTAAATAAGGAATAGGCTATTCACCATATGTAGTTTTATTCTCAATAAGTATTTCACTTTTAATGAAGATCTTGGTCGATTTAGTAATAGTGGATGGTTAATATACAAGCTCTGCATCGCCAACACTTCATTCAATGACTATTAGAAATCAAGTGGGGGAACCCTGCTTTTTAATTTGTGCTTTCTATATTTGAACTCTAGTTGGCTAGCGGTATATAGGGTTAAGTTTTTTGCATCTGATCTTTGTTTTATAGTGAGCATTTTAGTAACAAAGTTCCCAAAATAACATTGTCACTGTAAAGAATAATGAAAACCTTAATGTGCAGGAGTTGACAAGACCCAACTGTTCAGTTCCCTGTAAAGGCACTTGCCCCTGTCTAGTGCCCTCTTTAAACAATAGACTTGGGAGCAATTGAGATGCAAATTAAATCATTTGCACAGTGAACTAGCCGCACAACAAAAGTGATTTAAATCCTGTGTGCTTGTGCCAGATTGGTCTGTCCTGGTTTCATTGACTCTGCACAGGTCCCACAAAGCACTGGACTAGCTGCATCTTGAATAGGCACAGAACAGCATGTCTGGGTCATTAGGTCAGGGGGTTTATAAAAAAATAAAGTTAAGAAACAGGATGAGGTGGTTTTAACTGTGTCCTGTGTTAAGGAAGCTGCATTTCCAGTGGGCCAGTTATGTTACACCAGTACAGTTTGGGTGTTTGTTTTTCTAAGGAATGACAACAGGTTCACTGCAACTCTTAACTTGTATGCAGATGTTAAATTAGCAGTCCCAATCTAGAAACCTACTAAATTTATTTAGATGAATCAACTGTAGTTCATATGCAAAAAAAAAAAGCATTTCTGAATGGTGGGATGGAGAATAACATTATTTAAAAAAGCATGCTGCTCACACATGCATTGCACAATGAAATGTAAGAGGCAATAATGAAGCCTCCTTTAGCGGGTGGTTCATTTAATAGTGGGAGTAAATGTAAAATATCTAAATTTTATAGATCTGTCCAAGTGAAGGTGTTAGGCATCTGGAGTCAGACTGTAAAGGTGGACCCCTACATCATACTCAACTTCTCTATGAAATTATAATTCAGTGTCTGGTTTTTTTATTTCTCTACACAATAAAAGTGGACATGACAGTCCCAACCAACCAACAGAAGCGTTGGTCTAAAGATGCATAAGAATCACTGTCCTTGCCTTTTAGTCAATTTTAACTCCTATATTTATATTGGGTTCACTATGGCTTGCAGTTGTCGCTGTAATGTTGAAGTGTCTGATTTCAACACAGATGGGTTGGAGGGGGAGATGGGAAGACTGCTGTGTGTAGCAATATCCATAAGCTGACTGTTCTATTTATTGCAGGAAAACAAGCTACCGAAGGTACTAGCAGTGGCAGCATAAAAGGTTTGTTTACGATGCTTTGTAACTTGTGGAGTTCTTTAAAGAACTCTGCCTTTAGCAGCCACACTTGCATGTTACACAAGGTGGGAAATGTAATATTGGTGATCACATCCATACTTCACCCGAATGAGTTTGTATGTCACATGTTCTACTTGTAAATGCCTTAAATATCAGAAAATGATGGCATAGTGTAACAGTCCTGTGTGTCCCCATAACATTTAAACCATTACACCAACATCATACTTTTTTTTTTTTTTCTATGTAAGAAAATGATGCATGTTTGATAGTCAGCCTTGGAACTAGTGGTCCCATTTTTAATGAACTTGCATAATTTCCAATACAGTTTTAGGCAATTTGCCTGTCATAAATGCATTAATGAAGAACTATACTGAGTTCCTTCCTAGGTTTTTTTCTTTTATAAATGTCATCTTAAAATAAGTTTCACATTTTATTGATGCTATATTTATATGAAAACATTTAAACACAAACATTTGTTGAACAGTGATTCAAAAATAAAATGAATCGTCCTAGTACCTCAGCATCAGTTATGCAAAGCCTGACCAGATTATTTGCAACTTCTGGACTCAGTTTATTCCTAGGAGAGGGGGCAGATCTTGAAGCTATTTCACCGGTTCATGGACGTACACCCACCACTGTTGTCAATTGATACAGTTCTGTGTTACCAAAAGGGTCTATATTACAGATTTGTCTCCATATGCACGCATTTTTTCTTTAAGGCAGTGCTGATATCTGTATCTTATCTGGCTGGAGCTATAGCATATTCAGCTGTTACCTGGTGTGCAAGTGCCATAGCCTTAGTACATTTTTGTAATAGTTAATTATTACATTTCATCAGATAACACTTACTGGATAAGAAATGTGTTGCATGGTGGATTATTGTGCATTTCTATCAAAGATGATAGTTTCACTTCCAAAACATCTAAAATGTCAAGAATCCTTTTTCTTACCCCCCCCCCCCCCCCCCCCCCCCAATGTAGTTTAATTGAAAAGGGGCTTCAAGCAGTTGATTTTCTAGTAGGAAAGCTAGCTGGTAGAACAATAAAATATGGGCATTATGCTCTCTCAGGCTGTCAGTTATATAATGCAACTAAATATGCAAACAAATCAAAAATTTCTAAAACAATTGGTAGCATTTACATAATAAACAATGTACATCTGTTTCTAAATATTGAACTTCTGTAGGTAATTTTATTGTGCCGATACAAACAGTAGAAATAGAATTTATTTGATCTGAATGTTTTGTTGTAAATGGAATGTTGTACATCTGCAGATCATACTGCACTAGAGAAATATTCAGCAATCTTGCGCATATATACAGAAATCCTACACATTTAGAGGCTGTTGCAACAGTAAATATACAATTTATTGTATTAACATCAGTAGGTATAACATGCTTTCTTGTATGAATGTTAGCAGGCAGATATCAAGATTCTGGCAGGGCTATTTATTGCTGTCTTCATTGCCAATATAGTGAATTGAAATCTAAAGAATTCTTGCACAGTTTTCTTAATTCACATTATATAGCACAACTATTTACTTTTGAATGTTATATTGCTGACTTACCAATGCATGTCAATTGCACATGTTTAAAGGCAGGATGTGTTGGTAAGTAATACTAGTAGAATTTGAATAACCAAGAAAATGTCACTGGTTTTCACACTAGAATAAAGATTAGTTACAGTATCATTAGTCACTGCAGACACCAACTAAAATGTGCAACCTTCAGTATTGTAATTTTAGTAGACTAAATTGAAATTAGAAGTTGTGTAATTCTAAGTGTGTGGATACAATGTATAGTACACCTTTTTAAACCGTTAATTTTAAAAAGCATACCTGTTAATTTCTGTATCTGTTACTTGGAATATTGTCATAATGAATGTTTTGTTTTCTCACCCCATTGAAACAGTATGTGTTGCATTGAGCCCAGGCTTGTGTGGGGGTGGGGGTAGATGTTTGTTTATGTATGTTCTTCATGCAAGTCTTCAAAGCACTAACTGCATTTTTTTTTCTTCTTTTAGGTGCAGATATTGCTGCTGGAGAAGAAGTGGCAATTAAACTAGAATGTGTGAAAACCAAACACCCGCAGCTCCACATAGAGAGCAAAATCTACAAAATGATGCAGGGAGGAGGTAAGTAAAAAAAAAAACAAAAAAAAAAAAAAAAAAAAAAAAAAACCATGCAGAATATGCATTTAGTTATTCAAAAAAAATTAAATGTACTGAAATCTGCATAGCTTCCATCATATTACTGATATGAATCAGTTGGTGTTTCACCCACTAGCACCTAGAAAGGATTGGAAGGTTATCAGTTTTGCTTTTCTAGGCTTTTTAAAATTTTTCTCCTTTTCCCAATCTTCAGGTGTATAATTTATTTGAGTGTATTGGCTGAGAATTGATTTTCGGGTGACCAGGTTCTATTCACTCGACCATCTCATTCAATACCAAAGTATTATAATTAGGGCTTCTGTTTTTCGGTTTTTATTTACTTTTCTGTGCATATTTTTAGCTATTTGAGTTTTATGTAAATCAGGTTTTTTCAGGGCTTTCGTTTTTGATATACTGTATAAAATTAGTGTTTTCGGTTACTTTCCAAAATGCTTGAGCTTTTTTTTTTTTTTGTCAATATGTATAGTAGTAACTCGACAGTACTTGCACACAAGTTGTACCTTCTTTCCTTTGCTGTCTTCCATAATGAAACCCCCACTATCGAGTTATCAGTTAAAACTGAAAATCAGAAGCCCTAATTATAATATGGGGCGGGTTCCAGATTTTACACGTCGAAGCGACGTGTGTTCACTGCATGCCTTGTTGGAAGGCATTGTCTCAGCGTTTCTGTTAATCTGAAGCACTGCTACTCTATGGAGTAAGGTCACCTTCAGTTTCTTGTCCATTTGCTTAGAGAAAACTAGAGGGAGCTATTGCACTTCTAATACTATTCTGAAAGACCACTTCAAATGAGCATTACATTTCACTTGGGTTTTAACATTTTTTGCATGTTTTACAGCCGTGTTTAGCTTCCTCAAATGTGTAACCTGTTTTAGTTCTTTAAGCTGTTGTCTATCCAGTTTAGTTTAGCATTTCAAATACATGATTGGAATAGGTATTTAAGACTTGTTTGTTTTTAGTTGGTATTCCCACAATTAAATGGTGTGGAGCAGAAGGTGATTACAATGTCATGGTGATGGAGCTTCTGGGACCAAGTCTTGAGGACCTCTTCAACTTCTGCTCAAGAAAATTCAGCCTAAAGACTGTCTTGCTGCTGGCTGATCAGATGGTAAGGGCAACTAAGCTTTTGTTAAAGATCAAACTCTAAACTTGTAGATGGAAAAGACATGTACTTAATCACAATTGTTTCATGACATTTTTGCAATGGAGATACAGTGGAGGTGCTCAAACATATGTGAGTGATGAAATTTGATGGACATTCCAAGTAATGAGCATATCAGAATCTGAAGATATGAAAAGGTGCCTGTCAATCAGGTCCTTGTTTTTAGAACTGTCTTGTTGATTTGTTACCAAATTTTATTTTTATTAACATTTGTTTTGTTCAATCTTTTTTTTCTAACTTATTTAACTTACTACATTCCTTTAAATAGTCCCAAGAAGAAACAGGCTTTTTTTGTACTCCAGTAAACCTTTGCCTCGAGTTGAATATATAAATATTTATTTTTTACTTTGTAAAGTAGAC